>NC_139988.1:21740567-22103067 GCF_964263955.1 Coregonus lavaretus
TTTAATACCATACATTAGCCCTGACAACCAAAAGTACTCCTTATAAGAAAATTGTCCAATTCACGCCCTTATCAATGGAACTGTCACGATCGTCTAAGGAGGAGGACCAAGGCGCAGCGTTGAAGGTGAACATATTATTTATTATACTGATCACACGATCAAAACAACAGACGATAACGTGATGTCTACGGTTTAACACAAACCAAATAAGAACAAGAAACCACAAAACCAAAGGGAAAGACAGACAGTTTAAATATGGCTCCCAATCAGAGACAACCAGCTGACACTCGTTGCCTCTGATTGGGAGTCACTCAGGCCAACATAGAAATACAAACTAGACCCACAACCTACCACACAAAACATAGAAACTAACACCCTGGCTCAACATACGAGAGTCCCCCGAGCCAGGGCGTGACAGGAACATCCGTCTGGTTTACTTTCTATAAGGAATTTGAAATTATTTATACTTTAACTTTTGATACTTAAGTATATTTTAGCAATTACATTTTACTTTTGATACTTAAGTATATTTAAAACCAAATACTTTTAGACTTTTACTCAAGTAGTGTTTTACTGGGTGACTTTTACTTACATTTACATTTACATTATTTAGCAGACGCTCTTATCCAGAGCGACTTACAGTACTTGAGTCCTTTTCTATTAAGGTATCTTTACTTTTAAATGGAAAATAAATCAACATAAATATGGGTTGTATTTAATGGTGTTTGTTCTTCACTAGTTTCTCTGTCAGTCTCTCTCCATCCGTCTCTTCCGTTGCGCTCACTCTCTCCGTCTGTCCGTCTCTCCCGTTTCTCTCTCTGTCAGTCTCTTTCTCCATCAGTCTCTCCGCTGTTTCTCTCTCTCTCTCTCTCTCTCTCTCTCTCTCTCTCTCTCTCCACAACATACCTCACCTCTGCATACATAGATACAGCCTGGTACAATCTAATAAGTGTACACAGAACACACATCATCTATAAAAAATATATTTAAAAAATGCTACAGATATCTCTCTGCTGTCTGTCCTTTTCTCTCCAGACTGTGGTGGGGTGAGAGGGAGCAGTGTCCAAAAAACCCCTGTGGACTAATTAACAGTCAGATCCACCCCTGGCCCTAATATCTTTCCTGTTGCTCCCATGAAAAACCCAACCATCCTCTTCAGAAGGACATCAGTGACTCCCCTCCTCCCCTGTACTCCCCCATCCTCCTCCCCCTCTGCCTAGTTCTCATGTTCCTCCTCCGGGGAGGGTGGAGAGCAGGGGGCACACACGCAGCCAGCTGCCGAGGCTTGGGGCCACGGTGACGGGCATGGGGCTCAAGAGGAGGCTGGGGCTGTGCTTCCTGGGTGTCATCTCCCTGCTGGTCATCTACATCCTGTGTTTGAGCCTGGAGATCACTGTCCCCTGGCGCATGGTCGACCTGAACCTGTCACACTTCCCTGGTCTTGGGTACACACAGCAACTAAACAGGTAAACAAACAACAATGCACCAATAGAAACATCCGGGTGGAAATTAAGCACTACTGTCAGGGAATGTTGTTGACCTCAAGGTTTTCATTTGATTAGTATCAGTTAAACTGACAATCAAACAATATGATCTTGTTCATTGTCAAAACATGATCAACCAGTTGGTTGAGAAGTAATGTAGAGCTAAATTGTTGTATAGTTCAAAAGCAATTTTTTGGGGTTTCGATTAAGTATTTGAATTGGTAAAAAGGCTGACCTAGTGGAATATTCACTTAAAAAAAATATATAATAATAATCCTGAAATTAATCCTAGTCATTTCCCTTGGTTTGCCTAATGAGCAGCCATAAAGAGGGAAATGGCTGAGATCATGGAGAATTAAAAGCTGGTTTTCTCTAACCACTACGTTCTTCCTGCAAGTTGTATCATTGTGGTTTTCAAAATGGAGCCACACCAGCTATGCGAAATAGATCGAGGAGGATGGAAAAAAAAAAACATATCGCAGGCGGTAGTCCCTCATAGTCCTGACATGGGAAACGTAAGCCTGGTAGTAATGGGTAGGCGATAGTCCAGTTTTAAACGCATGGGGGTGCAGATAAGATGTATTAAGAGAGAGGCTCAGGAAGAAATGGAAGCAGCTCTCTCTCTCTCTCTCTCTCTCTCTCGCTCTCAGAGATGTCTATTTCAGAGACTAAATGATACGTTTGAGCGGTTCGAGCTTCAGCAGGTCTGTTATTTTAAGCTGCCGCCTGCCTGCCTAATGTAGCCCTTGGGTTTCACTAAGCAACAATGGGTAGTGCTTTTATCTGAATGCCAGAGTCTCCAAATAGCTCTGCTCTGCCTATACTTTTTAGTTCCAATCTGTGGCTCTCCAAATGCAGGAGTCGATGTGTTTATACACATTATTGGGGCGGCAGGTAGCTTAGTGGTTAAGAGCGTTGTGCCAGTAACCGAAAGGTCGCTGGTTCTAATCCCCGAGCCGACTAGGTGAAAAATCTCTGTGCCCTTGAGCAAGGCACTTAACCCTAATTGCTCCTGTAAGTCGCTCTGGATAAGAGCGTCTGCTAAATGATGTAAATGTAAATGTAAATTATGTAGCTCGCTGTATTAAGAAAGGCCGGTAAATGACATTAGCATGTCTATGGAAAAGGGGGTATTTTGCCTCTAAATCATCACTTTATTTCCTTGTCTGTGTACTGCTCAAGAGCCTCTTATGACCGAATGAATAGTCCAGGATGTATCAGTCCTTCAGTTCTAATTCCTGGTCCAGATGACTATGGCCTTTTGATCTCAGGTTCAGCATCATCTGATTGGGTTTATTGCATTGGTTTTGTTATTAATATAAATCAAATCAAATGTTAATTGTCCACATGCTTCGTAGACAAGTGGTGTAGACTAACAGTGAAATGCTTACTTATGGGCCCTTCCCAATAATGCAGAATACAATATATAAAAAATATATAATAATAGTATGTGATGTGTACGTGGACACCTCTTCAAATTAGTGGATTTGGCTATTTCAGCCACACCCGTTGCTGACAGGTGTATAAAATCGAGCACACAGCCATGCAATCTCCATAGACAAACATTGGCCTTAGAATGGCCTTACTGAAGAGCAGTGACTTTCAACATGGCACTGTCATAGGATGCCACCTTTCCAACAAGTGAGTTTGTCAGATTTGCCCCAGTCAACTGTAAGTGCTGCTATTGTGAAGTGGAAACATTTAAGAGTGACAACGGCTCAGCCGCGAAGTGGTAGGCCACACAAGCTCACAGAACGGGACCGCCGAGTGCTGAAGCGTGTAGCGCGTAAAAATCGCCTGTCCTCAGTTGCAACACTCACTACCGAGTGGAAGCAACGTCAGCACAATAACTGTTCATCGGGATCTTCATGAAATAGGTCTCCATGGCCGAGTAGCCACACACAAGCCTAAGATCACTTTCCGCAATACCAAACGTCGGCTGGAGTGGTGTAAAGCTCGCCGCCATTGGACTCCGGAGAAGTGAAAACGCGTTCTCTGGAGTGATGAATCACGCTTCACCATCTGGCAGTCCGACGGACAAATCTGGGTTTGGCGGATGCCAGGAGAATGCTACCTGCCCCAATGCATAGTGCCAACTGTAAAGTTTGGTGGAGGAGGAATAATGGTCTGGGGCTGGTTTTCATGGTTTGGGTCTAGGCTCCTTCGTTCCAGCGAAGGGAACTCTTAACGCTACAGCATACAATGACATTCTAGACGATTCTGTGCTTCCAACTTTGTGGCAAGTTTGTCCCCGTGCTCAAAGCGAGGTCCATACAGAAATTGTTCGCCGAGATCGGTGTGGAAGAACTTGACTGGCCTGCACAGAGCCCTGACCTCAACCCCATCGAACACCTTTGGGATGAATTGGAATGCCGACTGCATGCCAGGCCTAATCGCCCAACATCAGTGCCCGACCTCACTAATGCTCTTGTGGCTGAAGAAAGCAAGTCACCGCAGCAATGTTCCAACTTCTAGTGGGAAGCCTTCCCAGAAGAGTGGAGGCTGTTATAGCAGCAAAGTTGGGACCAACTCCATATTAATGCCAATGATTTTGGAACAAGATGTTCGACAAGCACGTGTCCACATACTTTTGGCCATGTAGTGTGAGTGTGTGGGTAGAGTTCAGTGTGTGTGCATAGAATTAGTGCAAAAAGGGTCAATGCAGATAGTCTAGGTAGCTATTTGCTTAACTATTTTAGTAGTCTTATGGCTTGGGGGTAGAAGCTGTTCAGGAGTCTTTTGGCCACAGACTTAGTGCTCCGGCACCGTTTGCTGTGCGGTAGAAGAGAGAACAGTTTATGACTTGGGTGGCTGGAGTCTTTGATAATTTTATGTGCCTTCCTCTGACACCGCCTGGTATAGAGGTCCTGGATGGCAGGGAGTTCAGCCCCAGTGATGTACTGGGCCATACGCACTACCCTCTGTAGCACCTTGCGGTCGAATGCCGAGCAGTTGCCATACCAAGCTGTAATGCAGCCAGTAAAGATACTCTCAATGGTGAAGCTGTAGAACTTCTTGAGTATCTGAGGGCCCATGCCAAATCTTTTCAGCCTTCTGAGGGGGAAGAGGCAGTGTTGTGCCTTCTTCACGACTGTGTTGGTGTGCGTGTGGACCATGATAATTCCTTAGCGATGTGGACACCGAGGAACTTGAAGCGCTCGACCCGTTCCACTACAGCCTTGTCAATGTGAATGGGGGCGTGTTCGGCCCTCCATTTCCTGTAGTCCACGATAAGCACCTTTGTCTTGCTGACGAGAGGTTGTTTTCCTGGCACCACACTGCCAGGTCTCTGAACTCCTCCCTATGGGCTGTCCCGTCGTCGTTGGTGATCAGGCCCACCACCGTCGTGTCATCTGCAAACTTGATGATGGTGTTGGAGTCTTTATGTTCTGGATTATATAGTATTATAAACCGTGTTTTTCGAGCCCTGTCATATACCACGGGTATGACAAAAAAATACTTTTTACTTATTACATTGGTAACCAGTTTATAATAGCAATATGGCACCTCTGGGGTTTGTGGTATATGGCCAAAATACCACGGCTAAGGCCTGTGTCCAGGCACTGTTGTGTTGCGTAGTGCCAAAGAACAGCCCTTAGCCGTGGTAAATTGGCCATATACCACACCCCCTCGTGCATTATTGCTAAATTATACCATGGCATTGTTGAGTACTCGTTTCTGATTGGCTTCAAGGGCATTCTAGTATGTATATTATTTATCTGTAATGCAAGGGAATAACCAATGGCTATGAAGTTCATTTTTACATGTTCTATGTTTGACCTGCTTTTCAAAAGCAAAAGTCGAATTGAAAACATTGTCTGTTTGTTTGGCTACCAAGGCAACTACTGTAGCTATCTAGTAAACTTGCTAGCTAGCTAGCTAGCTACTTCAGTGCATTTCTACCAGCAAATTAACACATTACTAGCAGCAAATGTGTTCATTTATAGGCGTAGTATGTGGGATAATCAACTCGGGGCTCTATGCGTACTCTGGAAAATGTCATGTCTGCAAAAACACGACAGTCTGCAAAAACAAAAACTTTTTTTTTTTTTTTTACTATAGTAAATACTAGAGTATTCAATTTGCATATACCCTGCCCATTCCCCTCCCCCATATCCCCTATATTTGTGCCACCCATAGGTGAGAAACCTACATGCCAAGTATAGACCATATGTGTTCCCTAAAAAACCAGAAGTGCTGAAATATCTGTTCAGAACCCAGTCCTATCTTTAGTATTTCTCCAGTAGGTTTCCTCAAGTAGAAAGCCTCCACTTCTATGTCAAAGATAATATAACAAAAACACTATAGGAAATACTACAGTATACTACAATCCGCAAAAACACTACATTAATTACTATAGTATATTCTACAGTTTTATTTGAATAGTATTTATACTACAGTTAACTGTAAATACTATAGTAGTATACAGTATACTACTCCAGACTTTAGTCCACAAAAATGCTACAGTGAATACTACGGTGAAGTCCTCAAAAACACTACAGTGAATACTATTGTATTTACAGTTGAAGTCGGAAGTTTACATACACCTTAGCCAAATACATTTAAACTCAGTTTTTCACAATTCCTGACATTTAATCCTAGTAAAAATTCCCTGTTTTAGGTCAGTTAGCATCACTACTTTATTTTAAGAATGTGAAATGTCAGAATAATAGTAGAGAGAATGATTTATTTAAGCTTTTATTTCTTTCATCACATTCCCAATGGATCAGAAGTTTACATACACTCAATTAGTATTTGGTAGCATTGCCTTTAAATTGTTTAACTTGGGTCAAACGTTTCAGGTAGCCTTCCACAAGCTTCTCACATTAAGTTGGATGAATTTTGGCCCATTCCTCCTGACAGAGCTGGTGTAACTGAGTCAGGTTTGTAGGCCTCCTTGCTCGCACACGCTTTAAGTTCTGCCCACAACTTGAGGTCAGGGCTTTGTGATGCCCACTCCAATACCTTGACTTTGTTATCCTTAAGCCATTTTGCCACAACTTTGGAAGTATGCTTGGGGTCATTGTCCATTTGGAAGACCCATTTGCGATCAAGCGTTAACTTCCTGACTGATGTCTTGAGATTTTGCTTCAATATATCCACATAATTTTCCTTCCTCATGATGCCATCTATTTTGTGAAGTGCACCAGTCCCTTGAGCAGCAGAGCACCCCCACAGCATGATGCTGCCACCCCCATGCTTCACGGTTGGGATGGTGTTCTTCGGCTTGCAAGCTCCCCCCTTTTTCCTCCATACATAACGATGGTCATTATGGCCAAACATCAGACCAGAGGGCATTTCTCCAAAAAAGTATGATCTTTGTCCCCTTGTGCAGTTGCAAACCGTAGTCTGGCTTTTTAATGGCGGTTTTGGAGCAGTGGCTTCTTCTTTGCTGAGCAGCCTTTTAGGTTATGTCGATATAGGACTTGTTTTACTGTGGATATAGATACTTTTGTACCTATTTCCTCCAGCATCTTCACAAGGTCCTTTGCTGTTGTTCTGGGATTGATTTGCACTTTTCACACCAAAGTACGTTCATCTCTAGGAGACCGAACGTGTCTTCTTCCTGAGTGGTATGACGGCTGCGTGGTCCCATGGTGTTTATACTTGCGTACTATTGTTTGTACAGATGAACGTGGTACCTTCAGACGTTTGGAAATTGCTCCCAAGGATGAACCAGACTTGTGGAGGTCTACAATATTTTTTTCTGAGGTCTTGGCTGGTTTCTTTTGATTTTCCCATGATGTCAAGCAGAGGCACTGAGTTTGAAGGTAGGCCTTGAAATACATCCACAGGTACACCTCCAATTGACTCAAATTATGTCAATGAGTCTATCAGAAGCTTCTAAAGCCATGACATCATTTTCTGGAATTTTCCAAGCTGTTTAAAGGCACAGTCAACTTAGTGTATGTACACTTGGAATTAAACCCACTGGAATTGTGATACAGTGAATTATAAGTGAAATAATCTGTCTGTAAACAATTGTTGGGAAAATTACTTGTGTCATTCACAAAGTAGATGTCCTAACTGACTTGCCAAAACTATAGTTTGTTAACAAGAAATTTGTGGAGTGGTTGAAAAACGAGTTTTAATGACTCCAACCTAAGTGTATGTAAACTTCCGACTTCAACTGTACTATAGTATTTTTTAATGTGTGGGTTAGGAGGAGGAAATGCCTCCTTCCTCTTCTCTGTTCAATGTGGATCACACCGTTAGACCAGTGTGACCAAAGTCGACAAAATGTTTCTGCAGAGTCAGATACAGAGAGATATAGATCAACCTCTTGTCTCTGGCACACTTTTACTTTTACTAGAGGACCTTTGCTTGTGAGAGATTATGTAAAAAGTAAACTGTCTTTCTACAGCAAAAATAAATGTTACATTGATTCAATATGTGTTTTGTTTCCATTATTAGTAGCAGGATATGGTTAACTTGGAGTAAGCCAATGATACTTTTTATGACATACAGCGTTAATAACCACAACAATTGCACATTGTTACACTAACCAGCAGAGTTGTTGTAACAATGCACTATCCCTTTCTGCTGCAGGGAATGTCTTGTTTGACCGTTGCCGTGTTGTTTTGTCTTCCTCTAGGTCACATGACTCTGTAGACTCGATTGACGGCAACACTCCATCACCCAAAGCAACAGAGCCACCCTTCATTGGAGACAGTTACTACAGTGAAGATGCCCCACCTCAAACAGTGAGTTGAAGCTTCCCTTTCTGTGATTGCGGTCTACTTCAGAGACCTTAGATGGGCTGTGGTCTACTTGCAGTCAACGTTGACTGATTTGAGGAAGGGCTGAGGGTGGCACTTTCAGGCATATGGGTGGCTATTCATGGGGGCACTGTGAAAATAATGCCCCACACTGCTGTAATTAGGAAAATGGTTGACACTCTAGTTAACAACCAGATTACACAACCCAAAATGTAATTCAAACATCCATTTGATACGCTTTGGGCCATCTTAAGCCATCTACATATTACATTGTGAAAATCGGGCAGATGTATTGTCACATCTTTATAAACTGCAGGTCTGCAGGTCTGCATGGTACAATTACACTACTAGTTCACTGTTCATCAGCCTTGACGCTGATGTTAATGACTTAATGTTCTACAATGACGTTTGATGTGTGTGCGTGCGTTGGTGGGCGCGTGTGTGAGTGGATTCATTTCCAGTGAATTAAATGAGTAATTTCTGACATTTTAATTAGATAATCGTAGTGTAATGGGTTTTTTTTAGCACAGAGAGTTTGGGGATGATACAGTAAGGTTACATCCCAAATGGCACCCTATTCCCCACATAGTGCACTACTTTTGACTAGAGCCCTATGGGCCCTGATCAAAAGTAGTGCACTATATAGCGAATAAGGTGCCATTTGGAACATAATCAATGTGTTTTCCACGTGTTTTCCACGTGTTCTTCATAACCGCTATGCCTCTCCCCAAGAATTATAATTCTCCACATCCCTCTAGTCATTATGCAGCTCTTCCACTGTAGAACGTTAAATTACAAGATACAGTTAATTACTTCCATTGAGAGTCATACAATTTTGATGTTGCAAAGTCTGTCGACTGGAACAAGTATTGCTGGCGTTGTTATAGCTTATGTGCTACTATAGAATGATAACCATGAATTTGAGGTGTTACTTTGTTTTGGTGGTGTGCCCCTTACTCTAAAATTAAAACACAGGGAGTGTATAGAGTCTCACAGTAGGAGTGCTGATCTAGGTTCAGTTTAGCCTTTTAGATCATAATGAATCAGATTACATGGACAGGGGGGGATCTGATCCTAGATCAGTACTCCTACTCTGAGACGCTTTTTAAAGATGGGCCGAGATGTACTCATAATGGATTCAACAGGAACGTTCATAGTCTTCAATAAGAATACTATTGTTGTTTATTTTCCCTCCAGGACTGTCCAAACAGTATTCGTAGCAGGGTGCCCCAGACAGACTTTGGGGTTAGGTATCTGGGCAGGATCCCTGTCCTCCAGTGGGCCAAGCATGCCACTACAGAACAGTACCAGCGCCTCAAACTGTACCCAGGGGCTCATGGCTGGGGAAACCTTGACATTGACAGTAAGTACTTTCAATACATGTTGACGTGACCGTTGTTTCAATGCATTACTACAAATAATATAGTTAGACAACATTGGCTAAGCGAGACCGTGCGTGGTGTTGCCGTTAGTGTGGGTGACTAACACACAATGTGGCCATTGTCTAACTGCAGTGCCTTTGCTCCATGGCCATCGCAATAAAGATAGGACACGCAACCCTTCATGGTCAGTCAATAGGACATCTGTGCCTCTTTACAGATACATGTGAATCTCTTATCAGCTCAGATGTAGAAGAGTCAATGATGGAATCATTCCATTGTGTTTACCCCATAGACTATACAAATAAAGATTTACCCACACCTTGCCTCAGGCCCCATTTTGTTTTTTGCAGCTATTTGGACAACACGACCCTTTCAGTTGAGTGTGTAAGAATCGTCCATTGGGTGATTTGCATTAGGCAAATCCATTGGTTTATGAATATATTTTTTTATTACATTGGAATACATTTATTGCCGCGAGCAAGGCTTTTTATTTGGGACTGTGTGAGGATTAAACCTGCCAAGAATTCTAAAACGAATCTCCAAGGTCTTTGTAAAAAATGAAAATTAAATGTTTTTATTTTGTTGTGCAAACAGCTCTGGTGTCGACCCTATCTGTTCTCAACACATCAGCCAACTGGCACATGTTTGATGACTGGGAGAGTCGAAGCAACGGCTCGCAGTGTGTCTGTTGTGCTGTCGTGGGCAACGGAGGGATTCTGAAGGACTCAAAGAAAGGCCGGGAGATTGACCAACATGACTATGTCTTCAGGTGAGAGATGCCTTTTTCGACCTTGTTTAGTCTTGACTTCCTCAATAGCCTGGGGGCGAGGTTAGACCATGTTAGGTGTTCAAACGTTTACAAATGTTTCATTCTACAGGTTCCTTGTAATGAGCATTTCGATGTTAATGTGACAGTTGGCATTTTGTCAATCAGGATGGCCCATTCAAGGGCTTCTCAAGAGTCTGTAGATTAGAATGAGGCATGTATCTGGTTGCTGTGGTTACCAAAGGGTCTAAGTGGTCATTTCTTTCCAATGGTCATTGACAGTGTTCATGCTACTGTTGTAATTGGTCATTGACAGTGTTCCTGTGTTCTAATTAGTCATTGACAGTGTTCCTGTGTTCTAATTAGTCATTGACAGTGTTCCTGTGTTCTAATTAGTCATTGACAGTGTTCCTGTGTTCTAATTAGTCATTGACAGTGTTCCTGTGTTCTAATTAGTCATTGACAGTGTTCCTGTGTTCTAATTAGTCATTGACAGTGTTCCTGTGTTCTAATTGGTCATTGACAGTGTTCCTGTGTTCTAATTAGTCATTGACAGTGTTCCTGTGTTCTAATTAGTCATTGACAGTGTTCTGTTCCGTGCCTCTGTTGTGATTCCAGGACCAATGGAGCTGTGATTAAGGGCTTTGAGCAGGATGTGGGCTCTAGAACGTCCGTCTACACGTTCTCCACCAACACCCTCCGTAACTCCATGAAGAGATACGCCGGAGCGGGCTACAGTGGACCACCGCTGTCTGAGGTGAGACCTTCCATGATGATGATGATGATGATGG
Source organism: Coregonus lavaretus (assembly GCF_964263955.1). NCBI lineage: Eukaryota > Metazoa > Chordata > Actinopteri > Salmoniformes > Salmonidae > Coregonus > Coregonus lavaretus. Next base: position 21,751,710 of record NC_139988.1, read on the forward strand.
TTCACGATCAAATTGACTCACTAGGAATAAACATGACTTGTTTTTATTTATTTATTAATTAATTCATCCATCCATTCTTTTATTCATTCATGCATGCATTCATTCATTCAAAGACAAACTCGTTCTTTTATAGTCTGATTGTTTTCACCTCTCTCTCTCTATCCTGTAGGAGACTAGGTATGTCTTCCTGCCAGACCATGACAGGGATTATCTGCTGATGAAAGCAGCCGCCACACACACTCCAGTAGAGAGAGGACCAGAGAAGAGCAAAACGTAAGATACCACATGGGTTCACATCCATGGACACAGTTTTGATTTCATTCCCCACACAGCATCCATGTGGACTGCAACTGCAATTGAACACCGTCAATGTCACCCAAGTATTACTTCTTTATTAACAAATGTGTGTTCTATACTGTTCACCATATTGATGTTTCTTTGTGAATAAATTGCTTAATTTTTTTCTTCCTCAGGCCACCCACATACTTTGGAGAAAATGTGAGTGTAGAAAAGTTCAAGATGTACCATCCAGATTTCATACGTTACATCAGAAACAGGTGAGTAAAAGAGGGGAAAATAAATGAGTTATCTTTGTGCTATCTTTAGGATAGTTGTTGTGACTGATCAGAATCACACCTGAGCTCTGATTACACACACCTGGACATATAAACTCCTTTGTGCCAGTGCCACGAACCCAAGGGTCACGTAACTAGAATGACATCTAAATTAATTAACCATATCAGGATATAGTGTGACTCTACTGAAAAGGACAAGTGTTGTGTATTGTTAGCTGTCCTCAAAACAAGGAAAATGTGGTAGCTAGGAGTGGTCTGTCCAACACCTTTTCTCCAACAAGGGCATTTTAGGACAGGATAGGATCAACTTTAGTGTCCCTGAGGAGAGCTATTTTAATAGTTAGTTAGAAGTAAATATGTGCACCTGCAGTGTGGTTGTTAAATGGTTTTCATGTTCTGTGTAGGTTCCTCCGAGGCCATGCCATGCAGACCAAATACAAGGACATCTACCGTCCATCAACAGGTGCTGTGATGCTGCTGGCTGCTATGCACACCTGTGACCAGGTACGGTATAAGCTACCAACAGCCACTAAAAAGTAATTGCAACACTTCATATTTGAACAAGAGAAGACCGGTTATGACCACTGACAGTAAAAGCACAAGGTATACCGTAACGTGTATTAGTTAGTTACGACCACGTACAGTAAAAGCATAAGATGACGACCGGTGATGTAGTGGTAAATAAATTGGTGGGTAAACTCTGATCGCCGGTCACGGTGAAAAAAGTTACGCTCCCTATACTTTCAATGCATTTTTCTGCAAAAGGTGGGTAAACTGTTAGGCAAAATAAAAAAGGTAGATCAACTGCATTTACCCTCCACTACACCACTGATTACGACTCCCTGGACATGACTGCACTTGCTTTACAGATTGACAGTACTTACTCTGGCACTGATAGCCTTCAATTAGACATGCAGCATGTCACTCAGACCACTCATGAAAGCAAAGGTCAATGAGGTAATCATCTCTCTCTGTCTCTCTGTCTCTCTGTCTGTCTGTCTGTCTGTCGAAAACAGGTGAGTGCGTACGGCTTCATGACTCCAGACTATAAGAACTACTCTGACCACTACTATGACAGCAGTTATCACCCTGTGGGTTTCTTCATCAACCATGACCTGAAGATGGAGATGACACTGTGGCAGCAGCTCCATCAGGCAGGCCTCATCACGCTCTACATGCACCAGTGACCTCAGGAACTAACTCACTCCAGGTCGCTATGGCAACGACCACATTAATTACATAAGTCTATGGTAATGACTCCGTCTCCACCACTGGCTCCCATAGTTAGCCAACTCCCAGTAAACCAACTTGCCCGTCGCTGTTGCAACTACGAGATTTATAGAGTAATGACTCCATGTCTGACTTTGTCACTACCTGCCATGGTGGAGGTTAGCCAAAACCTCTGAGAAAATGGTCTCCATGGTTGGGCTTAGCCAATCCTCTTGAGAAGTCTCTAACAGGGGTGGAGGCAGGTTGGCAGGGAGACAGTCATAGACTGTTGCTGACACTTGCTGAGTTACCAGCAATATTATTTTCATTTTGGATGAAGATTGTTTTAGACTGCACAGCTGAAGTTTTTATCAATGGCATTTTGGACATATTTTACCAATTTAATGTTTTTTTTAGCCTTTTTATACTATTTTAAGACGTTTTGAGTCTTTTAAAACCATTTCAGACAATCAGGTTCTGTGGGTCTTAGTCAGACATATGTTTCTAGACACTTCTACATTAATGTGGATGCTACCATGATTAGGGATAATCCTGAATGAATCGTAAATAATAATGAGTGAGAAAGTTAGAGGGTCAAAGATCATACCCTCAATACATGCTAACCTCCCCTGTTATTGGTAATGGTGAGGGGTTAGCATGTCTTGGGGGTATGAACTTTGACCTTCTGTAACTTTCTCACTCATCATTATTCACGATTCATTCAGGATTGTCCCTAATCATGTTAGCATCCACATTAATGTAGAAGTGTCTAGAAACATATGCTATTCTTATTTATAATAAAAGTGACTCTATTGGGCACAAAATAATCTTAAACACTGCCCACACGAACTGCAAATGCGTCCAACAAGTTTGAAGAGTCACAAGCTTGATGTAGTCATTTCGTACTAGGAATATGGGACCAAATACTAAACTTTGTACTACTTTATTTAAAATAATCATTAGGGTTGTCAATCATTTTGATCCCTACCTTTTTGAGAGAAAAAAAAGTATAACTTGTTAAACAAAATCGCTTTCTCTGAGCAATTGTAAGTATAAAATAATATAATTTTTTTGCATACATTGTAGATCCGTATTTTAATTATTTATTTAATCCAGTTGTTATTGCTCATCTAGGGTGTAAATAATTTCTGACCCCCCTGTATGTTGACAAGGGATAGGGCTGTTGCTGCTGGGGCGGCCACCTACTTAAAATACCTACTCCCTCACTGCCCTAAATACTTTCGCACAGCATTTCTGGCAGTAGTCATGGTCTATTCTGATATGTAGTCAGATTATGTTCAGATGATGTTACTATGTTTCTGTGTGGAGTAGTGGGTCAACAGACAACTGAAGTGTTTGACCAAAGCAAAGCTGAGGGGAGAAGATAACAGATATATATTTTTAATCAAATTAAATGTTTTATGAAAATGAAGAGATTTGTACATGTATTTTACTTTCTCACTTAAAAAAATGCTAATCATAAAAGTTTCCTTATTAATATGAGAGAGCAATGCTACATGGACAAGAACTGTATTTATTCAAACCACCACCAGTGTGTGCCTTAATGTGAATCTCAATCTTTTGTCTGCAAAATGAGTTGTCGTTGAGGTAACTGGGGAAACTTATTGAAGTGAAGGAAGATGTTTCCACAACAACTCCAAAAGGACATGTTGTCAGTGGCCTTTATCTTCGGGCACTCGCTGCCAGAACATGAATGGACGTTTCCAAGGATCTCCTGGAGAATCTGAGTGTGTGTGTGTGGCTGGACTAGACAATAGAGCAGCTAGACTCTTCTCAAACGCTAGCTCAGGGCTGGATTTGTTAGGCACCAAACAGAAGAAAACGGACTGAAACAAGGACGGACTACTTAAACTCTTCCAATAAGAAACGTTTATTTTAGTTTTCCGTTGCAGGGCATTTTGCTACGCTGTCCCCTAATGAATAGAACCCAGAATGAATAGTGACACAGGTCACAGAGAAGTATCATTGTTTCTGCTGAATATTGATGCCTGGTGAATGAGGTCATTCAGGACCCAAGAAGTACATTAGATTAATCTGATTACTGAGACCATAGAGATTGATCTCTGACTGAGACTTTGCATGGTCACCTCCACATGGGAAGTGGCATTTATGCAGAAAATGGTAGCACCTACCAAGGCTCACTCTACGTGTGCATAATATCTATGTGGTGCATGGTAAAGAAACCAAAGACCCTACAACAGAATCAAGGAATTAGCTTATTTTTATGTTTTATGTATTTTTAGAATAACAATCATTAAACAATAACAATAAATGGTTCAGGCTTTCCTCTACGGAGGACTCACATCAGACATTCATTTTTCAATGTGCACAGTACATTTTAACAGGGGGAATTGGGTTGAGTACCTCCATAGTGCCATTTTTAGAATGGAGGTTTTTAATGTATAACAAATCTATAAAGAAATTGAGAATTAACGTTTGTATTGTCTTGTATTTCTATTTGATAGTATGTCATGTTAGTAATCTGAACATAATGAAGTAGTCAATAGGATTAAAGCAGGTTAGGAACACACCACCATCGAGCAGTTTTGCATTAAGGCTTTAACAGCATGTGCAGTGCCTTCAGAAAGTATTCACACCACTTGACTTTTTCCACATGTTGTGTTACAAAGTGGGATTAAAATATATTTAATTGTCCTTTTTTTGTCAACGATCTACACAAAATACTTTGTCAAAGTGGAAGAAAAATATATTTAAAAAAACATTTTAAAAACTTGAGTCAATACATGTTAGAATCACCTTTGAAAGCGATTACAGCTGTGAGTCTTTCTGGGTAAGTCTCTAAGAGCTTTCCTCACCTGGATTGTGCCAATATTATTTTCAAAATTCTTTAAGCTCTGTCAAATTGGTTGTTGATCATTGCTAGACAACCATTTTCAGGTCTTGCCATAGATTTTCAAGCCGATTTAAGTCAAAACTGTAACTCGGCCACTCAGGAACTTTCACTGTCTTCTTGGTAAGCAACTCGAGTGTAGATTTGGCCTTGTGTTTTAGGTTATTGTCCTGCTGAAAGGTGAATTCATCTCCCAGTGTCTGGTGGAAAGCAGACATAACAGATTTTCCTCTAGGATTTTGCCTGTGCTTAGCTACATTCCGTTTTACTCCTGAACTTATTTAGGCTTGCCATAATAAAGGGGTTTAATACTTATCAACTCAAGACATTTCAGCTTTTCATTTTTAATGAATAATAAAAAATAAATAAAAGGGGGTATTGTGTGTAGGATAGTGAAAGAAATTGCAATTATTCCATTTTAAATTCAGGATGTAACACAACAAAATTTGGAAAAAGTCAAGGGGTCTGAATACTTTCTGAAAGCAGAGATTTTGATATAGAGTTTAATGTCTTCCGCTTGGTTGGTTAGGGTACATTATGTTTAGTCTTATTGCCCTGCCTGTGAGAATATACTGCTCGATCACGTGAAAACCATGCCCTTTTAATCTTTAATCCACTGTTAACAAATGTGTTCTGTACAGACAAGATAAGGCTGGGTATAAAGTACAGGAATGTGGTCACACACTGCTGTTTTCACTCTGCTCCCAAATGGCTAATATCATGACACAAACACAAAGAAAGTACAGTACACACAGGAAAAATCACGGCACTTGAGAAAGTATTACACCAGTATTACAGATTCATCATTCCTTTTGGAGGTAAGATAATAATAGCCACCCATGTAGTCAACCCTGGCCTTTTCTCATGTGGGCAAAAGTCCATCCTCCACACTCTCCTCCGTCCTCTCTTCTCCGTGGCCCGGAAACCGATAAATGGTGTCCCGAAGCCACTCCTGCGTTGTCTTGGCTGTGTGCTTAGGGGCGTTGTCCTGTTGGAAGGTGAACCTTCATCCCAGTCTGAGGTCCTGAGCGCTCTGGAGCAGGTTTTCATCAAGGATCTCTCTGTACTTTGCTCCGTTCATCTTTCCCTTGATCCTGACTAGTCTCCCAGTCCCTGCCACTGAAAAACGTCCCCACAGCATGATGCTGCCACCACCATGCTTCACCGTAGGGTTTCCTCCAGACGTGACGCTTGTCATTCAGGCCAAAGAGTTCAATCTTGGTTTCATCAGACCAAAGAATCTTGTTTCTCATGGTCTGAGAGTCTTTAGGTGCCTTTTGGCAAAATCCAAGCGTGCTGTCGTGCCTTTTACTGAGGAATGGCTTCCGTCTGGCCACTCTACAATAAAGGCCTGATTGGTGGAGTGCTACCTATCGTTTTGTCTATAAAATGTCTTGCACAACTAACGTAATTTGGTTTTATCACTACATATTTAAGTGGAGAGTCATTTCATACAAGCGCATTTTCGGCCACGTTCCTTCTCCTCGCTGCCTCCTTGATTACCTTTGACCTTTTTTGAAAGGCGAGAGAGGACGGTGGAAAGAGGATGCAAGAGTTGAGGAAATCCAATTGAGAAAAGCCAATGACACAGCAAAGCAACCATGCTCATATCCAGAAAACTGTGACTTCCTCTCTCCAGTCCTCTATAGCAACCCACTCTAAAACATTTTTTTGTTTGTCATTTAGCAGACGCTCTTATCCAGAGCGACTTACAGGAGCAATTAGGGTTAAGTGACTTGCTCAAGGGCACATCGACAGATTTTTCACCTAGTCCGCTCGGGGATTAGAACCAGCGACCTTTCGTTTACTGGCACAATGCTCTTAACCACTAAGCTATCTGCCGCCCTTTGGTGGGGATGACCCTTCTCTGACCTGTACTTCCTGGGTTTCTTCTCCATCTTGACCATGTCGGAGAACTCTGGAGGAGAGAAGGCAGAGTGAGAGAGGAGGAGGAGAGGAAGAACAACGTGTAACTGACCATCTGGGTCTGTGAGAGAGTTGTCTAGCTGTGGTTTGAAACGCAGCCAACAGGGAGAGATGTCTCCGCAATGAGTCATGTATTACACTTCAGCAACAGTGTCTGCCAAATGTTAAACGTCTGGCAGCTGGAGGTAGTGTAGTGCAGTGTGAGAACATGGACAGAGTGCAAATGAATACAGGGTGTATTCAAATGAGTAAAGATTGTCCTGTCTATGCAGGTTAGGGAAAAGTAAATCCTTGAGTACTGCTGTTCATTTTCTCTACTATCAGGCCCTTCTGCTGTGGAACATGTTAACGATCATTAAACTCCCACCAGCCAGCTACAGTACCATTCTGTGGTACATTTTATTCAACGGTTGTGGTTACTCATTACAGTACCTAATATCCAATCCATGAGGTTTGACATTTGTTGTAACACCAGGTTTCTATGTGATCAAGTGACGTCTTTGTGACATACAGAATATAACTAGGCAACCTTTATACCTGCTAAACATGTTTGTCCATGAGTAATATACTTTGTTTGTTGTATTGACCATAACAGTCTGAACCTGGCCCTGTGAACAGCTGCCATCTGCTGACCTCTAGTGGGAGGTAGGGAGAGAGAGAGAGAACTAGTGATTGAGAACTCTCACAAAACCATTTGAATGTTTGAGTTCTTCTGTGCTGAAAAGGTAAGTGAAATTGTGATAGCAATGTTGGTTGACTAAAACCAGTGGAACACAATGTCCAAATGCATATGGTACGCTCTTTACAACACATGGAAATCCATAGGGAGTGCCTCCTCTCGTTGAAGTCCTGACTGTCTAATAACCCTGGCCTACATACAGTATGTTATGGAGAAATAAATAACATCCATCTCTCTGGTGCAGGTAAGATAGTGCTTGAAGTGCAAATGATAGACTGAATGAGGAGAAAAGGAATGTGTGTTAGAAGAATGATGAAACATACTGAAATCTTCAACTCGCTCTCTCTTTCAAATGTTATATTATTGGCTATGTACAGTGTTGTAACAATGTGCAAATAGTTGAAGTGTGAAAGGGAAAATACATTATTTGTGGTTCTGTGTGATCTGTGGGAATAATGTGTCTCTAATGTGGTCATACATTTGGCTGGAAGTTAGGAAGTGTTGCTCATGACGGCCTCTCTCAATAGCAAGGCTATGCTCACTGAGTCTGTAATTAGTTAAGGATTTTCTAAATTTGGGGTCAGTTACAGTGGTCAGGTATTCTTCCTCTGTGTACTCTCTATTTAGGGCCAGATAGCACTCCAATTTGCTCGGTTTTTTGGTTGATTCTTTCCAGTGTGTCAAATAGTAATCTTTTTGCTTTCTCATAATTTGGTTGGGTCTAAATGTGTTTCTGTCTGTGGGGTCTGTTTTGTGTTTGTGAACAGAGCCCCAGAACCAGCTAGGTGAGGGCTTTGTGTTGGAATAAATCAAATCAAATCAAATCAAATTTTATTGGTCACATGCGCCGAATACAACAGGTGCAGACATTACAGTGAAATGCTTACTTACAGCCCTTAACCAACAGTGCATTTATTTTAAACAAAAAAGTAAGAATAAAACAACAACAAAAACGTGTTGAGAAAAAAAGAGCAGAAGTAAAATAAAGTGACAGTAGGGAGGCTATATATACAGTAAAATAAAGTGACAGTAGGGAGGCTATATATACAGGGGGGTACCGTTGCATAGTCAATGTGCGGGGGCACCGGCTAGTTGAGGTAGTTGAGGTAATATGTACATGTGGGTAGAGTTAAAGTGACTATGCATAAATACTTAACAGAGTAGCAGCAGCGTAAAAAGGATGGGGTGGGGGGGCAGTGCAAATAGTCCGGGTAGCCATGATTAGCTGTTCAGGAGTCTTATGGCTTGGGGGTAGAAGCTGTTGAGAAGTCTTTTGGACCTAGACTTGGCACTCCGGTACCGCTTGCCGTGCGGTAGCAGAGAGAACAGTCTATGACTAGGGTGGCTGGAGTCTTTGACAATTTTGAGGGCCTTCCTCTGACACCGCCTGGTATAGAGGTCCTGGATGGCAGGGAGCTTTGCCCCAGTGATGTACTGGGCCGTACGCACTACCCTCTGTAGTGCCTTGCGGTCAGAGGCCAAGCAGTTGCCATACCAGGCGGTGATGCAACCAGTCAGGATGCTCTCGAATATGTGGGCATCGCTCCTTTTAGGTAGTTGTAGAATTTAACTGCTCTTTTCTGGATTTTGATAACTAGTGGTAGAGTCCTATTTCTGCTCTACATGCGTTGTTTGGGGTTTTGCGGTGTACACAAAGTATATTTTTGCAGAATTCTGCATGCCGAGTCTCAATTGGGTGTTTGTCTCATTTTGTGAATTCTCGGTTGGTGAGTGGACCCCAGACCTCACAACAATAGAGGGCAATGGGTTCGATAACTGATTGAAGTATTTTTAGCCAGATCCTAATTGGGATGTTGAGTTTATGTTCCTTTTGATGGCATAGAAGGACCTTCTTGCTTTTTCTCTTAGATAGTTCACAGCCTTGTGGAAGTTACCTGTGGTGTTAATGTTTAGGCCGAGGTAGGTGTAATTCTTTGTGTGCTCTAGGGCAACAGTGTCTAGATAAAATTTTTATTTGTTGCCTTGGCTACTGGACCTTTTTTGGAACACCATTATTTTTGTATTACGGAGATTTACTGTCAGGGTCCAAGTCTAACAGAATCTGTGTAGAAGATCTAGTTGCTGCTGTAGGCCCTCCTTGGTTGGGGACAGAAGCATCAGATAATCTGCAAAGAGTAGACATTTGATTTCTGAGTCCATTAGGATTAGGCCGGGTGCTGCAGACTGTTCTAGTGCCCAAAAAAGGTCCAGTAGCCAATTAATTGATATACTGTGTATGTTGAAGAGGGTGGGGCTCAAGCTGCATCACTGTCTCGCCCAATGGCCCTGAAGAAAGACATCTGTGTGTGTGTATTGCCAATTTTAACTGCACACTTGTTAGTTGTGTACATTGATTTTATAATGTCAAATGCTCCCCCCCCCCCCCCCCAACACTGCTTTCCATCAATTTGTATAAGAGACCCTAATGCCAAATCGAGTGAAAAGCTTTTTTGTAATCAACAAAGCATGAGAAGACTTTGCTTTTGTTTAGTTTGTTTGTCAATAAGGGTGTGCAAGGTGTATACGTGGTCTGTCATATGGTATTTTGGTAAGAAACCAATTTGACATTGTTTTCACTGAGGAAATGTTGGAGTCTGCTTTTGATGATACTGCAGAGGGTTTTTCAGAGATTGCTGTTGACACATATTCCACGGTAATTATTGGGGTCATATTTGTCTCCACTTTTGTGGATTGGAGTGATCAGACCTTGGTTCCAAATATTAGGGAAGATGCCAGAGCTGAGGATAATGTTGAAGAGTTTAAGAATAGCCAATTTGAATTTGTGGTCTGTATATTTTATCATTTTGTTTAGTATACCATTTTGGGGATGGAGGGTTTGTATTTTGTTCTGTAGCTCATCCAATGTAATTGGGGAATCCAGTGGGTTCTGGTAGTCCTTAATAGCTGATTCTACGTTTTGTAAAGGCTCATGTATATGTTTTTGCTCTTGGTTCTTTGCCAAAAATGTTGGAGAAGTGGTTTATCCATATATCTCCATTTTGGATAGATAACTCTTCTTGTTGTTGTTTGTTTGGTGTGTTCCAATTTTCCCAGAAGTGATTTGATTCTACGGATTCTTCAATCACAATGAGCTGTTTTCTGTCATGCTGTTCCTTCTTTTTTCTGTGTTGTTTTAGTGTTTCACCATAGTGAAAGCATAAGCTAAGGTTTTCTGGTTCTGTGTTTTTGTTTGGATAGGTTTTCTCAATTTCTTTCTTAGGTTTTTGAATTCTTCATCAAACCATTTCTCATTGTTAGTTGTCTTAGGTTTTCTGCTGGAATTTCAATTTGATTTGTTAGCTGAGAGGTGAAATTCGTTGTTCAGGCTTCCTACTGCTAAGTTTACACCTTCACTATTGCATTGTCCAGGAAGTTTTCTAGGAGGGATTCGATTTGTTGTTGGTTTCTACACTACCCTCTTTCCATCTATAGCATTTCTTAATAGTATGCAGTTTGTTTGCTTCAATGCCTCATGGTGGATTATTGCTCCGTTCAAGTAGATTGTGATTTTGCTGTGATCTGATAGGGGTGTCAGTGAGCTGACTGTGAACGATCTGAGAGAGAGATGGGGTTGAGGTTGGTGATAAAGTAGTACTACTGCCAAGAGATGAACTATAGGTGTACCTACCATAGATTGTGTATGTACATGCCCAGTGTGTGACAGAGCTGCAGGAGTTGTGACCCGTTTTTGTTGGTTATGCTGTCGCAGTTGTGTCTAGGGGGGCATATGGGGGAGGGAATGCTGTCACCTCCAGGTAGGTGTTTCTCTCTCCTCTCATGTCTCTTTCACACATTTCACCACCACACCTGGATCAGTAGCGCCCCATCCGTTCTGCGCTTGTGAATGATCTGTTCAACTTGCATCAGGCTGCAGAGGCAGTAATCAAGTTTGCTGGCTGTTCGCCTCGCAGCCAAGCACTGTAGCTAGCTGCATGAAGAGAGTAGAGTAAAATGTGAAAAATATAAAACAATTAGAGTGTAATTTCCCCAAATTTCAAACCCTTATTCAAGGTTTCAAAGACATCTCTGATGAGAATAGGCTACCTGTCCTGTTGGGGGAGGATGCAGAGAGCTGTGGGTTGGCAGCGCACTGCATTGCTGCCTGCCATAAAATGAGGGACAGTGTCTGACAGACCAACCAACCTGCACCAATGTGCTCTATGCCATTGTTATTGTTCAATGTATGGTTATATTGACCCTTGATTATAGTTGTTACTGTTGTCCCATTGACAATATTGATAATTATTATTTGAATTATGTTAATATTGTAAATGTATCACTTAATCTCCTAAGTACACTTTGGCAATATGTACATTGTTACGTCATGCTAATAAAGCAAATTAAATGAGATATTTTTTTTAAATAGATGATGTGTGTTCCGTGTACACTGTTATTGGATTGTACCAGGCTGTATCTATGTATGCAGAGGCGAGGTATGTTGTGTATCACTGTCTACCAATCCGGTCTGTCACAGATCCTGCTGGGATCAGATCCTTTAAAGCAGCTTGCAGTGATCTGGACCACTGCACACAGACACACTAAACACAGCCTCCATCCCAAATGGCACACTATGGGCTCTGGTCAAAAGTAGTGCACTATATAGGGATTAGGGTGCCATGTGGCTTCTATTAAATATAAATATATTTTTGCTAAATTGCAGCTCCATTGCTTGTTTTAGTATACAGATATAGATTCCCAGATCCCAGAAAGCACCTTTAAGTATTTCATGTACTGCTAGTATATTTAAGCAATACGGCCTGAGGGGGAGTGGTATATGGCCAACACACCACGGCTAAGGACTGTCCTTAGGCACAAGTGGTACTCGCTAAGCAAGCAGCGTGACGTCCTTTAAAGGGGTGCCGTGACCCGTATCTACAGTTGCTCAATGCTGGGGTCACTGTTGAGTAAGTTTGAGGGTTGAATGTAGCAGATGGGAATGTGTGACACGTACTCCTCAGCCTGAAGCGTCCCCACTTGCGCCAGTGAATAGCTAGCTTTTCGCGTGTTGCTGACTGGTAAGACGCTTCAGGAGGGCGGTCACGTGTGCTAGCAAGGCAGAGGTCCCGAGGTCGTGCCAGGTATTGGCCGAATCGGGAGGAAGTGGTACTCGCTAAGCAAGCAGCAAGATGTCCTTTACACACACATTTAGCTGGAGCGGCCTATCAACACTCATCTCAAAATGTATTTGACATAATATTGACCCAAGATTGAATTTTCCCCACTTAAAGTGCAACCCAATAATACAAATGACTGCTTAGGTTATCTACACAATTAACACATGATTTTACCCATTGGTCAAAATATCAGTTTTTGATTGGACACCCTAGAATTTGTCGTGCACTTGCTGGGGCAGGCCTGCTCCCTCCGTGGCTAAAACCGGTATGAGAAATGTGCTAACAAATCTTTGTGCTATGAAACTAAATAAATACTGCACTCTGACCCACAAAACTTTGATAGATTCATGATTGTGGTGTCAGACAAAGCAAGCAAGGAAAGTTAACATCAAAACGTGATGTTTTATTAGGGGTTCATAACATCTATTGTTATTGTCTCAATTCATATAATTTTTTTGCTTGCCATGGTCAAATAACTCAAGTATAGATTTTTTTCTGATTTGGCACACAGAAACTAGAGGCCATGAGTAACTTGGTCAAAAAGAACGGCACCGATTGGCCTATACGGGGCGCTGTTATAAGCAGTTTCACTTAAACCCTCATCTGTCGCCCCGTTTGACCTACTAACTTGAAACGGACTTGAAACCTTCCTCATGCTGAAGAAATTTGCCTCAAGGACCCATAAGGTCCATCAGAATAGATTTTCCTCCATCTTGGAAATTTGGGAAAAGCTTTGAAAAACGTATCATGAACCATAAGTAATAACACAACATTCTGTATGTAGGGTACATCTCTTAACTTAGTTTGAGAAAAGCTAAGGGATTGGTTAAGAGATGGCTGAGATTGATCAATCAGGATATCTGATTTTACGTGTCCATTTACATCCTTTGTAAATTCACTCCACATTGGCCTATCAACTTAACTTTTTGGGGTCATCAAAGACATTATCTTGATGAACCATGTTAAGTTTGAGGAAACTATTCTGCCCTACAAAGGCAAAACACACTAACTACGAATTTGGTCAAAAATCTTTGATCTGTTGTAATGCCCTGGTATATTATCTGATTAATGTGGTATTTAGTTTCATGACACAAGAACAAGCCAGTTGATCAGAATACATTTTGTTGCCTTACAACCTGGAATTAAAATAGATTTTTTGGGGGGTTTGTATCATTTGATTTACACAACATGCCTACCACTTTGAAGATGCAAAATATGTTTTATTGTGAAACAAACAAGAAATATGCCAAAAAAACAGAACTTGAGCGCCCCCCCCACCTTTTGCAGCAATTACAGCTGCAAGTCTCTTGGGGTATGTCTCTATAAGCTTGGCACATCTAGCCACAGGGATTTTTGGCCATTCTTCAAGGCAAAACTGCTCCAGTTCCTTCAAGTTGGATGGGTTCCGCTGGTGTACAGCAATCTTTAAGTCATACCACAGATTCTCATTTAAATGTTTCCCCTTAAACCACTCGAGTGTTGCTTTAGCAGTGTGCTTAGGGTCATTGTCCTGCTGGAAGGTGAACCTCCGTCCCAGTCTCAAATCTCTGGAAGACTGAAACAGGTTTCCCTTAAGAATTTCCCTGTATTTAGCGCCATCCATCATTCCTTCAATTCTGACCAGTTTCCCAGTCCCTGCCGATGATAAACATCCCCACAGCATGATGCTGCCACCACCATGCTTCACTGTGGGGATGGTGTTCTCTGGGTGATGAGGTGTTGGGTTTGCGCCAGACATTTTCCTTGATGGCCAAAAAGCTCAATTTTAGTCTCATCTGACCAGAGTACCTTCTTCCATATGTTTGGGGAGTCTCCCACATGGCTTTTGGCGAACACCAAACGTGTTTGCTTATTTGTTTCTTTAAGCGATGGCTTTTTTCTGGCCACTCTTCCGTAAAGCACATCTCTGTGGAGTGTTCGGCCTAAACATTGACATGATTGACATGTGTCACTATTGCTGCTTCTTGCTAGGCAGAGGAGGTTTTGTCATGGCTGGTGGGTTGGGGACAATTGTAATGCAGTGTTAAAATGACCCTGACCCAAGCAGCCAGAAAAAATATATTTTAACTTTAGGATTGTATGAATTATACAAAAACTAACTTACATTTACATTACATTTACGTCATTTAGCAGACGCTCTTATCCAGAGCGACTTACAAATTGGTGCATTCACCCTATAGCCAGTGGGATAACCACTTTACCATTTTTTTTATTTATTTTTTTTAGGGGGGGGGTAGAAGGATTACTTTATCCTATCCCAGGTATTCCTTAAAGAGGTGGGGTTTCAAATGTCTCCGGAAGGTGGTGAGTGACTCCGCTGTCCTGACGTCGTGAGGGAGCTTGTTCCACCATTGGGGTGCCAGAGCAGCGAACAGTTTTGACTGGGCAACTTAAATAGCCTTAGCGTGCCTAATAAGTTGTAAACCGATATATTGGGGCACCATCAGACTATTCCGATGTTTTGTGAGGAACCAAATGGCCATGCACAAACGGGTGTTACGGTAAATATTGGTGGCACGGGGGAAAATGTAACGCCCAGACTTTTTGGATTAAAATCAATATTGCGATCCGACTGTCTTATTTAGACGGTCGGCAGGTAGCCTAGCAGTTAAGAGCATTGGGCCAGTAACTGAAAGGTTGCTTGTTCGAATCCCCGAGCCGACTAGGTGAACAATCAGTCGATGTGGCATTGAGCAAGGCACTTAACCCTAATTGCTCCTGTAAGTCTCTCTGGATAACAGCGTATGCTAAATGACTAAAATGTTACAACATTTACAGACCTATAAATGGAATGAATGATTAGGAGACATGGTGGTCTCTGAGAAATAGATAGACAAAAAATATGAGTTACCCCAAGTCTCCCCTACAGTACATTAGTAGAGGATTAACACACCAGAGCTTCTGATGACAGCTTCCTAATGAAGTGTGAACATTCACAGCTTCACTGCCTGTGTACACAACACTACAGTACACGTGCACTACCCGTGACTAAGCTGTTGTACTGTATGGTGATTGTTATTACTATTGTAGGCCTACACCTGCCCAAGTTCTGGAGATGAGCGTTAGCTATATTTGGTGCAATGCATCAGTTTTCAGCTTCTGGGATTTATGGTTTAGACATAGAGATATGTATTCTTGTGTGTGTTATTTAATTCAACATATGGTGTGTTTGGATATGTTTTCCTACTAAGAAAAGTTGTACCCCCACATAGTGAAGGCTCCAGGGTCCTTGAGATAGAATGGTTCCAGACCGGTAGTGCAAGAGAAAGAAAGAGAAAGACGGAGAGAGAGAATGAAAGAGCAAAAGAGAGAGACAGAGACACAGAGAGAGTGTGAGAGAGAGACGGACATAGAGAGGGGAGAGAATGAGAGAGCGAAAGAGGGAGAGAGAGAGGAGCTGTGGGCCCGCGGAGGAAACCAGAGTGTGGTAGTGGTAGGCAGCTGCTTAGGTGCAGAATGACCCGTGCTCCACAGTGGCTAGTTAAAAGTCTGCAGCCGCAGGCCCTCTCTACTCCTCCATCACCCCCAGGGGACCGCTCTGAGTCTGGGGTGGAGGGAGGGAAGAGGATGATGGGAGAGAAAGGAAGGGAGAGCCTTGGAGTCTAGGTTGAGGAGAAGGAGTAGTGGGTAGGGAGGAGTGGTGAGGTTACAGTATTTTTGCAGTGATTCCATCACTGTCTTGCTCTGTGAGCACAGCAGAGGGATTTATGAATTATCTATGATGTCTTTGAACATGATCATTTAGAAGGTTGTGTTGATTTTTGCATGTGCATTTGAAAAGGAAAGGAATAACACACAGTGTGTGTTTGACTTGGCAACGTGTTAGTCAGAGAACACCAATATAGATTATTCAACATACCAATGATTTGATATGCAGATACAAACCGTATAGACTATGAACAGCATATGAACATGATCGGAGTGGTGGTGATACGTGTGTTGCGAGACAATCACTTCTGTTCACCTTAAAAATCATTGCTCCATCCCCCTTTATCCATTCATGCTGTTACCAGGGCAACCAGACACAAGCAACACAGTGTATCATTCAGTCAGGGATCAGAATATGAAGTAACTCGACAGAAAACAGCAACAGCCTCAGAGGAAGATATACACTGATTGTACAAAACATTAGGAACACCTGCTCTTTCAATAACATACTAACCAGGTGAGTCCAGGTGAAAGCTATGATCACTTATTGATGTCACTTGTTAAATCCATTTCAATCAGTGTAGATGAAGGGGAGGAGACAGGTTAAAGAAGGATTTTCAAGCCTTGAGAGAATTGAGTCATGGATTGTGTATGCGTGCCATTGAGGGTGAATGGGAAAGACAAAAGATTTAAGTGCCTTTGAACGGGGTATGGTAGTAAGTGCCATGTGCACCGGTTTGTGTCAAGAACTGCAATGCTGCTGGGTTTTTCACGCTCAACAGTTTCCCACGTGTATCAAGAAGGGTCCCAATGGACATCCAGCCAACGGGACACAACTGTGGGAAGCATTGGAATCAACATGGGCCAGCATCCCTGTTGAACGGTTTTAACACCTTGTAGAGTCTATGCCCCGACAAATTGAGTCTGTTCTGAGTGCAAAAAGGGGTGCAACTCAATGTTTTCTACACTCGGTGTATATCGACAAAGAAAAACACAGAGCAAAGAGAATAAGAACATAAATAGAATAACCTAGATAGCTGGTTCCAGAGCCTTCTGTTACGAATGTAAGGCTTTGTTTGCATTCTAAATGACACCATATTCCCTACATAGTGCACTAGTTTTGACCAGAGCCCTACAGTACAGTATATGGGGAGACACTGACTGATTCCATTTTTTTCCATCCATGTTCTATCTAACATAAACTACACCATTAGGAAGTAAATGGGTCTGGGATGGAATCAAGGACAGACATGACAAGTAATATATATTATCCTCTCCTGCTGTGTTGTACAGTATAGGCTACACACAATATTCACTCTGACAGAAAATGAGTTAGTTGGAGGACCTCAGCAATGATTATACATTTTGTAGCCCTGTCATGTAGCAACAGATTAAAAACAGTAACATTTATTTTCATTGTGTCATTATTTTCAAGGTAAATGTTTTCCTGCCATGGCAAATACAGGGGAGTGAGAGTCAGCTAGAACAGCTAATCCATCCCTATAAGAGGCAAGCAGATTATAGTAGCTATGCATGATGTATTAAGTGACCATGTAGACAGCATATAGAGGGGGTTGGTGGGTTATACAGTCACTAGTGAAAGTTGCAGTCTTCACATTTTGCTGCCTTAAAATGTAATCCCAAGAATGAATAAATTATATTTTTGCACTGCCAATCTACACAACCTCCTCCACATTTTCAAAGTGAAAACATTTTTTGTTTCATTCCAAACACTATATATCCATTTTCAGAAATGTTGGTAAATTAGCTTTTATTGTTTATAATAAGAGTCTATTGAACCACCCATGCGTCAATCTAAGTAACATAATAACAAATCCCCATCAAAATATGTCAGTTTAAGCTAGTGATATCTTTTTTTTTTTTGCATGTGCTTCCAGTAAGAGTGACTTCCAATAAGTGCATTCATTGTAAAACAGCTAGTTGAGACAACCACATATCACAGTCAAATATACAGGCTATGAACATTCCATTCAACCTAAACAATGGATATATAGCGTTTTGCAAAAAAACTAATTTTCATACCCATCAAAAATCTATGAATGAAACATCTGAGAACAGTAATATTTTACACACACATGAAGGTACCCATAAGCAATCATTTCTGATAAAAAAAACACAAATGTGAAACATTTGTGGATATAGGGTTTTCGATATAAACCCAAATTAATATCAAAAATGAACATGTCTTGATTGCATATGTCTTTACACCCCAGGGTCAATACTTGGTGGAAGCACCTTTGGCAGCCATTACAGCTTTGAATCCTTTTGAATAAGATTCTATCAAATGTGGAGTAGGTTGTACATCGGTAGGAAAGAAACAATGTAATAATTTTTTTGATTTAGATTACATTTTAAGGCAGCAAAATGTGAAGAATGTGCAAGGGGTGTGTAGACTTTCACTAGGCACATAGGATGGAAAGAATGTGCCAAAGAGGGAATTACATCCATGGAATGGGAAACAGCCCTGTCACATTTGTGTCCCTCTCTCTGGGTTTAAAGAAGGAGTTGCATTGCTAGTAACATACAGACTGTTACATGTGAGGAGAGGGGGAGCTGACTGTGTCTGTCTGACTGACTGCAAACCTCTAGCTGGAAACTCTCTCTCTCTCTCTCTCTCTCCCAGAGAACCCTGCTTGTGCCTTTTCTATGCTGTTACATCACAGTCTCTCTGTCTGTGTGTTCATGGGTGCTGCTGTATTGTGCTGTTCATCCATGGCTTCTGCTTTGAGTGAATGAGATGTGAGAGGGACAGATCTATTCCTCACTACAGCTTTAGGCAAATGTTGAAAATACTTATTTTCAACCAAAAATACTTTTCAACTTCGTTTGCATGCTTCTGGCCCATGCACAGGAAACATACACATGCACACACACATGCAGAGACATATTTGCTGTTGCACACTAGGGTCTATAGAATAGAATAATATTATGTGAAACATCAAGGATGTGCAACATAGTAGCCTATTATTGTCATTTATTTAAATGTGAAGTTAGAAATTATAACATGTAGGCTAAGGAAAAGGAATTAAGTCACATCATGATTTGCAGTGGCGACCCATCATTCAGGGCAGGTGGGGCAGAGACCCCCTGTTTTAAGACCCGCCTGTTTAGCTAAAAAATAAATATACAATATTATTTTGGCATTAATACCTGTCACATATCAGTTTGCAAAAAAAAATTTGAGTTAGTAAAGCCACATACAAACATGGTCTCTTTTTTGCTTTCTTGAGTAAGGCAGGTGTTTCAGCCTAGCTCAGTGGTGGTGGGGCAGCCAGTGGAAAATACGGAGCGTAGGGGTTGGTAATGTTCTCTAGTTGCACCGTGATTGGCTCAGTGTTCTGTCACTCATGGGGACACTACGTCACCGCAAAATCTACGGGGAGAGCTCGAAAATTCAACCCCCTTGGGTGCTGCCATAGAGTTACATTAAAAGTGCCCATCCAAGAAAGCTTTGATTGGACTGATCATGTCAACATCATACTTTCAAAACCTTAGCTAGCAAGCTAGCCAATCATCATCATGAATCAAGTCAACAATCTACTGGCAAATCCTTTTCATATGAAGAGAAATTATAGATTAAACGTATCTGAGCTCAACGGCCATTGGACATAAATATTACGCAACAAGTTGGAAATCGCAAATTCAACAATGAGTGGTTTGGAAGGAATCAGTGGCTAACTTGCTACATTTGCACACACTGTATATATATTTTCTGTTGTATTTTTGACTTTATGTTTTTTACCCCATATGTAACTCTGTGTTGTTTTTATCGCACTGCTTTGCTTTATCTTGGCCAGGTCGCAGTTGTAAATGAGAACTTGTTCTCAACTGGCTTACCTGGTTAAATAAAGGTGAAAAAAAAAAAAAAAAAAAAAAAAATAACTGCAAGCATTGCAAAGCAATCACTAGCCTGCTATTCAGTGGAGTGGGTGTGTGGTCTAAGTCTGGGTTTAAGGGTCTCTTTTCCAGGCTTATAAGGATAAATATTCATTTGCAACACCATGGGCTAGAAAATGTTGAATACATTGGCCTGCTGTCAATCCAGCATGATTTCTGCATGTTCAAAACAACTGGAAACTCAGAACTGGGAAATCTCAGACTTCAGTGAGTTCAAGACAACTGGGAACTAGCTCCGACTGGGAAAATACATTTTGAATGGTCATCCAACTTGGGAATTCCAAGTTGGGAACTCGGGCCTCTTTCTAGAGCTCCGACCTGAAGATCACTGACATCATGATTTGACCTTGTTTTTTTTCAGAGTTCCCAGTTATCTTGAAAGCACCATAAACCCAGAGTAAGAACGGCCCATGTTCTGAATTCTGTCGCTGTACATTTCAAAAGTGCTAAACAAATAGTTATATTGACTACGTCCGTCCTAGCTCGCTCATTAATGTCTTAATCGAAATTACGGATTGCCTCTTATCCGCTTGTCTTCCCCTTATGCCATAGTTTGTACATCTCAATTGTCAGTAGAAACCACACTTGTTTAAGCAAGTCAGCCATATCAGTTATGTTTTTTTTTAAAGGCAGTAAATGAGGCTGAATTAACTGTTGCACTGCCAGACAAGGCTCCGCTGATAGCCAGGTTTAGCAGTGTGGTAAGATGTTGGGACTGCTGTTGGACTCTGCTGTTGGGACAGCTTTATGTAGGCCCTAACAGTTTGTGGGCACCGTTTGTCACCTTATAGTGCAATTAATGTATTGTTTAGTGTTGTGTAGTGTAGTGGCTTTGCTGACATGAATCCCAAATTTTTTTGTTTGTTTGCCCCACCAAGATTGACATGCTAAAATCGCCACTGCATAGTTTGTACATCTCAATTGTCAGTAGTATGGGGGATTTATTATTCTCCTAATTGATGGGATGACTAACTTAGAAAGAATGCATTCTGGACTGTGCTGATGTAGGTTGTGTCACCTGGCAAGCTGTGATTGATGTGAATAGCTGTTTTAGGGGGTAAAATGAGATAAGGATTTGTGTCTCCAAATACTAGAATATACTGGTTCTTTGTGATCTGTGAACCTTCCTTGGACGTAGGAATGGTGTCTAGGGGAGCTGGCACTTCTCATTATGACAGGTTGTTATGATAAACGTATGCCTGGAAACAGGGATGCGCTAAGAGGCGGGGAACAGCCAGTGCGCCAACGGATTGGCTGAGTAAGTCTAAACCACGCTCAAGCGTCTACTCTGATTGGCCAGCAGAGAGGTGGGAAACTCTCTCTCTGTAAGAGTATTTTAGGAAGAATCTAAAACAATGGATTTAGTTCTCTGAAGTGCCCTGCGAGGTATTTCAAGGAGCCTGTATATACGAAACATCATATTTACCATTGAAGTTTTTTGCATTAATTAAAATAACTAGTATATCTTAGAAGTCGTGTTGACCTCTTTTGTTCCTAATGCCAGATTTGAATTGACGCAACTTTGACAGTAGAAACCTCATTTGTTTAAGCAAGTCAGCCAAATCAGCTATGTTTTTTAAAAGGCAGTAAATGAGGCTGAATTCACTGTTTCGCTGCCAGACAAGGCTCTGCTGATAGTCAGGTGTAGCGGTGGTAACGATTCACTCCATGGTGCTGACAATAAGCTTTATGTAGGCCCTAACAGTTTGGGCACCGTTTGTCACCGTTATAGTGCAATTCATGTATTGTTTAGTGTTGTGTAGTCGCTTTGCTGGCATCTAAACATATTGTATTTTTTTTGCCCCACCAAGATTTACATGCTAAAATCGCCACTGATGATTTGAGATCAACAATGTGAATTGTGACAGTTATAGCCAGGGCAGGCTACTCTAAACCCTAACTAATTTTGATTTGTGAGATATTAAAGCATAACTCTGGTTCATCGTGATAAACTGGTCTTGCTCAATTGCTCACCCTCAAATAAGCTATAGTGGCCCAGCTATAGCGCATCACCCCCTCCCCCTGTAGTCTCTGGAGCAGAGCGAAACCCCAGCTCAGTCAGAAATTCTATTTGGGAACGCAACATTAGCAAGCAAGATGGCGCTCTTGCTGTCAGCACACGGACAGCTCCCGCTCTGTGCTCGCGCTATTAGTGCAACAGCTATGAGAAACTGGCATTATTTAAAGGAGAATGCGTGATTGATTCCTAGTTGTGCCATAGTGCTGATATCATAATCAAAGGACATCGCATTCGGAAGAGTTGATCTGTAAATGGGATGATACACCGGACCAGTCCGCGGTTTGCTACAGCAGCAGAGAACACAGGGAATAGTAACAATTTAAATACTGTGCGGTATCGGGTTGATTGCTACGGGTAACGGCACTCACTGTGACAATCTCAGCACATTTTCCACAATTAGACGGAAATAGGAAAACGGTAAATTGCACGGGAGAGGCTGGTGCTTGTGTTGCTATGCAGCTTGACAGTAATCACAGCATCAAATACAAGACGTCAAATTCTGTCAACATCTGCTTCTAAATCCGATTGTTATTTTTTGCCTGTCAAAAGATGGAGGAGCGCTTTGAAACACAAAGAATGGGCTTGAATCGGCAAAAAATGCAGCTTTTCTCTCTACCATTTATTTTATTAGAAGCTACCTGCAATAGTGTCTCTCTGCAATACCAGTAACTCCCCCATGGCGAGGAAGATGTTGGCGGTTCTGCTGATGGTCATCATGTCTTCATCGTTCTTCGTCCCCGGGTTTACCCTCAGTTCCCATTTCAATTTAGGTGAGATCTAACGGAAATGCTGACATTCCATTGCTTGATGTAATTAGAATACCAAGTGTCTTTGTAAATGTTTGTCTTGTTCAGAAAGCTAATTATGTCATCATGGGGCGGCAGGTAGCTTAGTGGTTAAGAGCGTTGTGCCAGTAACCGAAAGGTCGCTGGTTCTAATCCCCAAGCCGACTAGGTGAAAAATCTGTCGATGTGCCCTTGAGCAAGGCACTTAACCCTAATTGCTCCTGTAAATCGCTCTGGATAAGAGCGTCTGCTAGATGACCAATTAATTAATTAATTAATAATTAATCATGTTTATTATATTCACC
The DNA here is from genome assembly GCF_964263955.1 of Coregonus lavaretus. Taxonomy (NCBI): domain Eukaryota; kingdom Metazoa; phylum Chordata; class Actinopteri; order Salmoniformes; family Salmonidae; genus Coregonus; species Coregonus lavaretus. Next base: position 21,774,761 of record NC_139988.1, read on the forward strand.
ACTGTCAGGGCCATAAATGCGTGCATTAGTAGGCAAAGATACATTGGAGCTGTTCAATGAGAGAGAGAGAGAGAGAGAGAGAGAGAGAGCACCCTGGCTTGTGCCTTTTCTATGCTGGAGGATGTACTAGGAGTTTAAAAGAAGGAATGACCAACACCGTAGATTATTTATGATATTGTGCATGAAAAAAATCTTATACTGATTCCCTGTAAGTGTATTTAAATTCAATAAAATATTTTAAGTGAATACCTCATCTCGCCACCCAGAACCAAATCAGCTACTAGATTTAGATGTAATCGATTAACGAGAGACAAGTTGAATGCCTGGTACCTGCAGGACAGTAGACAGGTTTTTTCTCAAGGAAGGAAGTGCTGCTGTTATTATGGCTCCAGTGAGTTTCTTCCCAGACCATAGATGCGCTAAAGGAGTCAATGGAACGCAGACTCGAACTAAAAGGAAAGGTTCACCCATTTTGAATGTTATATTGTTTTTGTTAATCTCTGAGTGATGTTCTATTAATTCCCTGGGTAATTTCATGTTTTCATGTGTATCTGAGTTATTGGCGTTCAAGCAGGCAGAAATATGTCTGGTATTACGTAGCACTGTGATAAAGCCGCTCTCACTACACTAGAAGTTAATAGGAATAAGACTTTTAGATCGCGAAAACGTCTATCATACATGTCAGATTTCAATACTGGCCGATGTCATAACTCGGGAGGATGTCTTCTCTCGAATGAGCCGTTGATCATATTTTCCTATATATATATATATATATATATCGATATTCCGACCTCGAGAAATGTGTAATTTAACGGAGGGTCTAGCACATTTTTCTTATTTGTCGGCCTCTTTAGTCCAGGGTGCATTGCATGGTGCCGTTGCCAGAGATATTATAGAAAGGAGACAGGAATCCATTGACTGTAGGAACGTATAATGTCCCACCCAAGCAGACTGTCGACCAATCGTGTTAAGGTGGTCATGCAGCATCACATGGTTGCTAAGCAAATCGTCATCCCTTCTCAGTCAGTGTATATGTCGAGAAACGTGCCAATTTTCCTCGAAAGTACATCATGTCACGATTCCAAAGCTATACAATATTACAAATATCAAGTTAATTATCTCACATCTCAGAAAATATTTGTAATGTTGTACTTCTCCTCAAAAGTATATCTGCCATTGCAAATGTCAGACTCCACTCTGTGAGGCACATTGATCTGCAGGTTGAACAGGGTGAGATTGTAGACTCCTAAATTGATAGTGCAGTTTGTTTGGGCGATTTTACAGTTAACTAGCTACTTTACATGCTGATATTGTCTTTGGTATTATTGTGTGTAGCTTTGTTTGCTTGCTAGCTAGCTAGCCAGCCAGCCCATAGAGAGAGCATTGCATTGTGAATTTTGTAGTCGACTTGAGCTACAACAGATTTCCACAACGATTTTCGAGGTTGCTACCAACCTTATTATAATGGAAAAGTTAAACATTTGTTCACAAAAAAATATTGTTCTCACATATTAGTGTTATTTAATACTGTAAATTAAAGGAACGAGTGGTTTTGGGTAGATTTTTCGACTCGGAGTATGGATCAATCGAACTCGACCAAAACAATGGAATTGCCATGGAAACGTGTGGGAAAGGGCTGCGGGGAAAGATCACAAATTTACTCATTACCACCCAGCAAAAGTAGCCTATATTTAGGCTAGTGTTTATATGTGTATTTCACACTATGTTGAGGTAAAATCGGAGTATAACGCATGTATGGATGTCAACCCCAACACATGTTCATGTCATCATCACCAATCAACTGTATTACAGTTAAAAATGACTTTGACTACCACCACCGATTTCTGTATGCGGACTGAAGTAACCACATTGTGGGCCTGTTACAATGCATAAGTCATGACGGATTTGACAAATATTCACTTTGTTAGATCAGATATGTTGAGCCTTCTCAAGAAACCTAGCTTCCTCTTGGAGCTCACAATTCCAAGTGGCTGTTGCTGTGTTGATGGCGTGTGAATTGATTTGGTCCATGGATGTTCAGCTGTGGACAGTAATGTTAGCAGGAGGTGCTGGTTAGCCTGTGTTCTGGCATTATTTGGCTTGTTGCCTGTCTGATGTGCGGTATACACTAATGTGGTTCTCCTGATGGATTTAATTTCAATAGCTCACAAAGTACAGTAGCCTATATTGGCCATCTTTCTCTAGAGATCTGAAAATAAATGACAATAAGTGAAAATACGTTTCAGTTGTTTTATACAGTACATTATTTCATCCTCTCCTCCTCCATATGCAGAACTCTCTATGTCACTATCTTAGTGTGTTAATTGAATTGTGTAAAATCTTATGCTCGCTCAGCCCTTACCTTCCTCCCTCGTCTGGTACTGCCAAAGGGCTAATGAACGAATGATGTGCTCCATTCTCCATCCCTCCATTCTCTCTCTCTTCAATTATTTTATCATCACTGGTAATGTCTTGTGGGTAAAATTTCTTCCATAGTTATTTTTCCCCTTCAATTATTTTCCTTACTTTAGGTAAAAAAAATAAAAGGGGGGAAAAAATAAACGGATTATGTCACCCTGTGGAGTTATATGATGTGACCCTATTCCCTATATAGTGCACTACTTTAGACCAGAGCCGCCATATGGACTTGTCTGTGATGCCATACTGCAGAAAGGATTGTATCTTTGTGTCTGCGAGATGTAGTGTACGTGAAACATAAGCTTCTAATGTGGTAAAGATCAAAATCTTTGTCTGAGGGAGGGAGGGGTAGACAGGGATGGAGAGAGAGAGAGAGGGATGGAGAGAGATTAAGGAGAGAGAGGGAAAGATAGAGGGAAGGAGGAAAGAGAGGGAAGGAGAGAGATGGAGGTAGAGAGACAGGGGAAGAGAGGGATGGAGAGAGATTGAGGGGGAAAGAGATGTAGGGAAGGAGGGGCAGAGGGGGAGAGAAATATAGTAAGGGAAAAAAGAGAGGAGGGAAAGAGAGATGAAGGGAGGGAGGGAGGGAGTCAGCCCTGTGTTACAGAACATGTCCTGGCTTGGTGCTGGGGAGGGTTGTGATGACATCATGCTATAAGCGAGCAGCAGGAAGCAGAGGTTGATGTGGTTTTACTGGCAGTGTTGGCAGGCGTCCCAGGCTATCCTCCAGGTTATCCATTTCACATTTCTCAGCGTCCGATCAGCTATCAGCAGCACATCACACTGCACCCACCCAGCAGGAGGAGAGACAGCAGGGTGTTTAAGCTGGTCCTTACCCCCACTAGACACCTCTCTCAGGGCAGGCAGCGGCTGAGGCACCTGGTTCCCCACAGAGGCAGGAGGTGGAGGTCTAGGTAAGACCAGTTGGATGGAGATAGAGATGGGAGGGATGGGGTTGAGTTGGTGGAAAGGGGGTAGGGATGAGGTGGGGATGGGATGGTGGAGATGGGAATGATTGGGATTGGAAAAGAGGGTGAGCACCTGTTCTTTTGCCATTGACGCAACAATAGACTGATCTTAGTAGGCCTATACGTGGAGGAGAATCAGCAATGGCAGGGTGTGGTGTTGTTGTTTTGGTTATGTGCGCTGGGGCTTTGACTGACTGTAACCCAGTTTGTTATGAAGGACCGGAGAGGAGCCACTGGATAGGGACGGGGGGGTGGGGGGAGAGGAGGAGAGGAGTCACTGGACAGGGGTGGGGGAGGAGAGGAGAGGAGTCACTGGACAGGGGTGGGGGAGGAGAGGAGTCACCGGACAGGGGTGGGGGAGGAGAGGAGTCACCGGACAGGGGTTGGGGAGGAGAGGAGTCACCGGACAGGGGTTGGGGAGGAGAGGAGAGGAGTCACCGGACAGGGGTGGGGGAGGAGAGGAGTCACCGGACAGGGGTGGGGGAGGAGAGGAGTCACCGGACAGGGGTGGGGGAGGAGAGGAGAGGAGTCACCGGACAGGGGTTGGGGAGGAGAGGAGAGGAGTCACCGGACAGGGGTTGGGGAGGAGAGGAGTCACTGGACAGGGGTTGGGGAGGAGAGGAGTCACCGGACAGGGGTTGGGGAGGAGAGGAGTCACCGGACAGGGGTTGGGGAGGAGAGGAGTCACCGGACAGGGGTGGGGAGGAGAGGAGTCACCGGACAGGGGTGGGGGAGGAGAGGAGTCACCGGACAGGGGTGGGGGAGGAGAGGAGTCACCGGACAGGGGTTGGGGAGGAGAGGAGTCACCGGACAGGGGTGGGGGAGGAGAGGAGCAGTGACATTGGACTCTGGTAAACAAGCTGTGTTAGCTACTGTTGCTATTGATGTCGTAATGGTTTGACCGGAAGAGAAAGGACAGCGTATGTATACAGTAATAGCATTGACAAGCTTTTCATAATATTGCAGTAAGGGTACTGCGCGTTAATGTTGTTAATATGGATATTGGTCTTCATCTAAATTTGGATGTGTGCCAACATTTTGTCGTTGTGTTTTACCGAGTGAGACCACCACAGATTCCACTCTATGTGCTTCCCTTGGGGGAAGTATTCAGTGTTGAGGATCTCATTTGGTTTTCTATTATTTTATGCACATTCCAAAACTGCAGAACTTGCTGTTCTGTAAGCCCAAAGTCTCTCTCTGTTCAACAACCAAAAGTGTTTTAGGTGAGGTTGCTGCAGTGATGCTACATATTACGAATGGCCTGAGCACTCTGTGTGTGCGCGCATATTAGAGGTGTGGGATAGTAAGATGAGTTGGAGAATAATACATTCTGATAGCAGGAAAAGCATTCCATTTCACATTCATGTTCTCGGTGAAGAAAACCCATTTGAGTCATAATAGGCTCATTAACGTTACTCCATTAGATTCACTTTGTTAGCTGATATACGTTCTTTGTCTCTCTACTACCTCAACAGTAACCAGAGTCTAATTCAACAAGCTCTATGGAGAAGGAAAGGAGAGAGACAGACAGGCACCTTGCCTTTGATTCCGGCTAATAGCATGATACATAGTGAAGAAAGAAACCCAGGGATTTGATCATTTGATTTGCTTGCTTTGTCTTTTGTATGTGCATGTCTGAGACAGTGGTGTGTGTTGAACATCACTGCTTTAAAACCCGAATCAGACAGGTTTTTGTTGTGTTATGGGGAGAGATTATCAAAGTTTAGGATCTCACAGAGTCAGATTTGTGATGGGAATAGGCTATTTTTAAGGGGCTTTTAGAGAGGGATTAGGGAAAACGTGCGCTTGTTTTTCAGTTGAGAGGAACAGAGAGAGAGAGAGGGCAGTGTTTTATTTAGCCATTTGGCTCTCTGAGGTATTAACACAGCCTAGAGACCAGGGGCATGTTCAGTATGGAGGAAACGTTTTAAACTGAATGAAACAGGAAGGCACTACCTGAATAATAAGTGACAGTCAAATAACAAGGAACATTTTAGATTTGAAGCTGGGTCTGAGACTTGAGGCCATGGGATTCAGAGTAGAGTCAGAAAGTGATTTAAAAAATCTATCCTGCAGTCAATTTGGTGCCGGTACTTCCTTCCCTAATGTAGAGAGCACCAGACAACTAGGAGGGTGAGGAAGAGGAGGAGGATGAGGAGGAGGGATCCCATGCCATATCCAGGCAGCTCTTAGACTGTTTACACACCCAGTGACAGCCTATAATGGAGTCACTGTGAAAGATAGCAATAGCTATGGCTAGGCCACTCCAGGACCTTAATGTGCTTCTTCTTGAGCCACTCCTTTGTTGCCTTGGCCGTGTGTTTTGGGTCATTGTCATGCTGGAATACCCATCCACGACCCATTTTCAATGCCCTGGCTGAGGGAAGGAGGTTCTCACCTCATATCACTGGTACCCTCGAGCCATGGTTTATTACCACAGTGGTGCTTCAAACTGCCTCCCAGCCCTGTAGAATATCATGGATGATAGAGCATGATGGAAGCTAGATCATATCCTTCCAAAGGATGCTTAACTGTGTTTTCACAGCATTACAGAGCATGTCAACAATTCACCTGTGTAGAGCTGGTATGTTGTTGAGCTCCTGAGCTTGTCCTTCAGTTTCCCTAGCAAACACTGCTGGTCACACTGATGGTCTTCTGTAGCTCAGCTTGCAACGCCAGGATACGTGGGTTCGATTCCCGGGACCTCCCATATGTAAAATGCGTGTGTGTAGCAGGGCTGACCGGGAGGGCTGCTCAGTGCTGTGCTCCACCTGTGTTGGCATTTCAGCACCATGGACAGCAGCATGCAGTACAAACAGCTAGGGAGCAGCAAATGGAGAGCAATTTAAACTGCTGTGCACTGCTTCATGTTTCAATAGATTTAATTGGAGAACGTTTAAGAATACATGTTCTTGCTGAGATGCTCCATTTCCTCTATAAACAAAAGAAAAGAGACAGTAGAAGATGAAGAAAGACAGACTACAGTGTAATGTCAGTATGTCTATTTTATGTCTGTTTAATGTCAGTATGTCTGTTTAATGTCAGTATGTCTGTTTAATGTCAGTATGTCGTCAATATGTCTGTTTTATGTCAGTTTAATGTCAGTTTAATGTCAGTATGTCTGTTTTATGTCTGTTTACATTTTACATTTACATTTTAGTCATTTAGCAGACGCTCTTATCCAGAGCGACTTACAGTTAGTGAATACATATTTTTTTTTTATACTGGCCCCCCGTGGGAATCAAACCCACAACCCTGGCGTTGCAAACGCCATGCTCTATCAACTGAGCTACATCCCTGCCGGCCATTCCCTCCCCTACCCTGGACGACACTGGGCCAATTGTGCGCCGCCCATGAGTCTCCCGGTCGCGGCCGGCTGCGACAGAGCCTGGATTCGAACCAGGATCTCTAGTGGCACAGTTAGCACTGCGATGCAGTGCCTTAGACCACTGCGCCACTCAGGAGCTGATTAATGTTTAATGTCAGTATGTCTGTTTTATGTCTGTTTAATACAGTATGTCTGTTTTATGTCTGTATAATGTCTGTTTAATGTCAGTATGATGTCAGTTTAATGTCAGTATGTCTATTTTATGTCTGTTTAATGTCAGTATGTCTGTATAATGTCAGTATGTCTGTTTTATGTCTGTTTAATGTCAGTATGTCTGTTTTATGTCTGTTTAATGTCAGTATGTCTGTTTTATGTCTGTATAATGTCAGAATGTCTGTTTTATGTCTGTATAATGTCAGAATGTCTGTTTTATGTCTGTTTAATGTCAGTATGTCTGTTTTATGTCTGTTTAATGTCAGTATGTCTGTTTTATGTCTGTATAATGTCTGTTTAATGTCAGTATGTCTGTTTTATGTCTGTTTAATGTCAGTATGTCTGTTTTATGTCTGTTTAATGTCAGTATGTCTGTATAATGTCAGTATGTCTGTTTTATGTCTGTTTAATGTCAGTATGTCTGTATTATGTCTGTTTAATGTCAATATGTCTGTTTTATGTCTGTATAATGTCAGTATGTCTGTTTTATGTCTGTATAATGTCAATATGTCTGTTTTATGTCTGTTTAATGTCAGTATGTCTGTTTTATGTCTGTTTAATGTCAGTATGTCTGTTTTATGTCTGTATAATGTCTGTTTAATGTCAGTATGTCTGTTTTATGTCTGTTTAATGTCAGTATGTCTGTTTTATGTCTGTTTAATGTCAGTATGTCTGTTTTATGTCTGTTTAATACAGTATGTCTGTTTTATGTCTGTATAATGTCTGTTTAATGTCAGTATGATGTCAGTTTAATGTCAGTATGTCTGTTTTATGTCTGTATAATGTCTGTATAATGTCTGTTTAATGTCAGTATGTCTGTTTTATGTCTGTATAATGTCTGTTTAATGACAGTATGATGTCAGTTTAATGTCAGTTTGTCTGTTTTATGTCTGTATAATGTCTGTTTAATGTCAGTATGATGTCAGTATGTCTGTTTTATGTCTGTATAATGTCTGTTTAATGTCAGTATGTCTGTTTTATGTCTGTATAATGTCTGTTTAATGTCAGTATGATGTCAGTTTAATGTCAGTATGATGTCCGTATAATATCAGTATAATGTCAGTGTCACAATTACTTTCACACAGTGCATCGAACCTCCTTCGATATAAAACAATTGGGCTTCTCAGATGAAACACAATACATAAATGCAGGCCGTTATTTTCGACCCTCTCCGTGGGAATTACAGAGGGGCCTCTGGAATAATGTAATTTTCTGCTGCATTTCAGGCTCCCAGCCAGCCTGCCTAGTCTGGCCATTAACGAGACATTGTTTGCATCCTAAATGGCACCCTATTCCCTACATAGTGCAGTATTTTTGACCAGGGCACATAGGGTTCAGGTCAAAAGTAGTGCACTAAGTACTAGGCAATTGGGTGCCATTTGGGACACAACCATTGATTCACAGTGGACTCACTCCAGTGAATCACAGACAGAGAGGTAGAATGGACTTCCAGTCTGTTATGATGTAATCTCTGTTTGCAGACAGAACACTAGAGCCTGATAAACTGTATCTCACTAGAGTGGGCAAGACAGTACAGAACATTACATTGAGTGAGTGAGAGAGTGAGAGAGAGAGGGAGTGAGAGAGTGAGAGAATGAGTGAGAGAGAGAGAGAGAGAGGCGCTTGTGCCTTTTCTATGCTGTTACATCACAATCTCTCTGTCTGTGTGTTCATGGGTGCTGCTGTATTGTGCTGTTCATCCATGGCTTCTCAGCGATTGCTAAAAGGATGGAGGAGGGGGCAAATAAGAGGCAGCAGCAGGGGAAGTGTAAAAGAGGAATGAGAGAGAAAGAAAGGAGGATGAAGAGTGGATGGATGGATGGATGGAGGACAGACATACACCATGCTGTTCCTTCAGTGAGAGAGAGAGAGAGAGCGTGTGGGGGCTGAGACTGAGCAAGTCAATGGGATCAGGGACAGAGAAAGAGAAAGACTGGTGCAGATGGGGAGACAAGCTAAAGATAGAGACAGAAAGGAGAATGGGCGAGGCTGAGGTACCAAAAGGGGTAGAGGAGACACACAGTACGCAGAGAGAAATGGTGAAGAATCCGGAAGTCCAGGCTACTCTTCAGGGAGAAAGAGGAGAGAATGGAACAGACCACAGCCTGCTGTGAGGGAGTGAGTAGGTGAATGAAAATTGACCAGTGGCCTTGCCTTGAATGACCGGGAGGGGCTATGAGGTCAGTTCCGTTGAGCCGTAGTCACGGACATGACAAGGTGTGAGATGGACGCGGTGAAGAGCTGTATCCCAGCAGATGCTCCCTCACAACGGTGGCCATGCTAATGCTAATTTCCCTGTCTCTCAGAATCAACCTCCTCATTCATAAATAATACATTCAGAAGGAAGTGTTTTGTTGTTCTTTGAGTTAGGAGCCTGTCATGAGGCTGTTAAAGGTCTCTACTTGTTAAAGCACATACATTCTCTCAGTTCTGATTGGCCGTAGCATAATGACTTGTGTGTTCTTTACACTTGAGACATGTTGATCTGCTCTTGGGAAGTGTGTTGTTCGTTTTATCAGGGATGGAGGGGTGATGCTTGTGTGTGTCATTCTGTGAGCCTGTTTGGAGCCCGTGATTGGTTGTTCAAGGTCTCTGCTTGTTAAAGCACTCATTGTTCTCAGCTCTGATTGGCTGTAGCATAATAATGTCCATGTGAGCTTGCTCTGCAGCTCTTGGGAAGAGTGTGTTCAGGGGTGGGGATATGGAGTCTAATTGTGTGTGTGTGTGGGCGTGTGTGTCATGTAAGAGGTGGTTGGGTTATGGAGTCGTGGGTGTGTGTGTGGTGCAGTGAAGCGGTTGCTCTACTTTCAGATTTTTCCCTGCTGCTTTTCGGTCACAGATGAACCCATCCAATATTTAACGTCTCACCCTGCCAGGATCAGATCCCCCAGTCACACACACACACACACATCACCCGTCAGGATGTATACACACACAACCCTCTCAAGGGCTCTCAACATGAAGCACACATGTTCCCAGCTGAGCTGATGGAACAGTTATATAAACAGCCCATTCTCTTATGGAATACGTCAGGAGGTGCCGATTCTGCAGATACTGGATTATGTTTGGACCTGGCGAAATGTGGAAGCTATACTGTCCACAAGGGGAAATGTGGATGCTATACTGTCAACTAGGGGAAATGTGGACGCTATACTGTCCACTAGGGGAAATGTGGAAGCTATACTGTCCACTAAGGGAAATGTGGAAGCTATACTGTCCACTAGGGGAAATGTGGAAGCTATACTGTCCACTAAGGGAAATGTGGAAGCTATACTGTCCACTAGGGGAAATGTGGAAGCTATACTGTCCACTAGGGGAAATGTGGAAGCTATACTGTCCACTAGGGGAAATGTGGATGCTATACTGTCAACTAGGGGAAATGTGGACGCTATACTGTCCACTAGGGGAAATGTGGAAGCTATACTGTCCACTAAGGGAAATGTGGAAGCTATACTGTCCACTAGGGGAAATGTGGAAGCTATACTGTCCACTAGGGGAAATGTGGAAGCTATACTGTCCACTAGGGGAAATGTGGACACTATACTGTCCAATCAGAATGAGTTTTTCCCCACAAAAGGGCTTCATTACAGACAGAAAAACTCCTCATGTTTCATCAGCTGTCTGGGTGGCTGGTCTCAGACGATCACACAGGTGAAGAAGCCTGATGTGGAGGTCCTGGGCTGGCGTGGTTACACGTGGTCTGCGGTTGTGAGGCCGGTTGGACGTACTGACAAATTCTCTAAAACAATGTTGGAGGTGGCATATGGTAGAGAAATTAACATTCAATACTCTGGAAACAGCTCTGGTGGACATTCCTGTAGTCAGCATGCCAATTGCGTGCTCCCTCAAAACTTGAGACATCTGTGGCATTGGATTGTGTGACAAAACTGCACATTTTAGAGTGACCTTTTATTGTCCCCAGCACAAGGTGCACCTGTGTAATGATCATGCTGTTTAATCATCTTCTTGATATGCCACACCTGTCAAGTGGATGGATTATCTTGGAAAAGGAGCTATACTCACTAACAGGGATGTAAACAAATTTGTGCACAACATTTTAGAGAAATAAGCTTTCGGTGCGTATGGAACATTTCTGGGATCTTTTATTTCAGCTCATGAAATCATAGGACCAACACTTTACATGTTGCGTTTATATTTCTGTTCAGTATAGTAGGTTTATGGCTTGCTAGGGTGTTGTGGATGGGTATGATGGTGAATGGGTGTTTAAGCTGCAGACTCCGGCTCCGAGGGTCGCATGTTTAATCCCAGGGCTAGGCACTCATTTTTTAGATTTTTGGGTTTTAAACCTTTCCCAAACCTTAACCACTCTGAATTAATGCCTAAACTTACAGTGGGGAAAAAAAGTATTTAGTCAGCCACCAATTGTGCAAGTTCTCCCACTTAAAAAGATGAGAGAGGCCTGTAATTTTCATCATAGGTACACGTCAACTATGACAGACAAAATGAGAATTTTTTTCTCCAGAAAATCACATTGTAGGATTTTTTATGCATTTATTTGCAAATTATGGTGGAAAATAACTATTTGGTCAATAACAAAAGTTTCTCAGTACTTTGTTATATACCCTTTGTTGGCAATGACATAGGTCAAACGTTTTCTGTAAGTCTTCACAAGGTTTTCACACACTGTTGCTGGTATTTTGGCCCATTCCTCCATGCAGATCTCCTCTAGAGCAGTGATGTTTTGGGGCTGTCGCTGGGCAACACGGACTTTCAACTCCCTCCAAAGATTTTCTATGGGGTTGAGATCTGGAGACTGGCTAGGCCACTCCAGGACCTTGAAATGCTTCTTACAAAGCCACTCCTTCGTATTCCGGGCGGTGTGTTTGGGATCATTGTCATGCTGAAAGACCCAGCCACGTTTCATCTTCAATGCCCTTGCTGATGGAAGGAGGTTTTCACTCATAATCTCACGATACATGGCCCCATTCATTCTTTCCTTTACACGGATCAGTCGTCCTGGTCCCTTTGCAGAAAAACAGCCCCAAAGCATGATGTTTCCACCCCCATGCTTCACAGTAGGTATGGTGTTCTTAGGATGCAACTTTGTCCTCCAAATACGACAAGTTGAGTTTTTACCAAAAAGTTCTATTTTGGTTTCATCTGACCATATGACATTCTCCCAATCCTCTTCTGGATCATCCAAATGCACTCTAGCAAACTTCAGACGGGCCTGGACATGTACTGGCTTAAGCAGGGGGACACGTCTGCCACTGCAGGATTTGAGTCCCTGGCGGCGTAGTGTGTTACTGATGGTAGGCTTTGTTACTTTGGTCCCAGCTCTCTGCAGGTCATTCACTAGGTCCCCCCGTGTGGTTCTGGGATTTTTGCTCACCGTTCTTGTGATCATTTTGACCCCACGGGGTGAGATCTTGCGTGGAGCCCCAGATCGAGGGAGATTATCAGTGGTCTTGGATGTCTTCCATTTCCTAATAATTGCTCCCACAGTTGATTTCTTCAAACCAAGCTGCTTACCTATTGCAGATTCAGTCTTCCCAGCCTGGTGCAGGTCTACAATTTTGTTCCTGGTGTCCTTTGACAGCTCTTTGGTCTTGGCCATAGTGGAGTTTGGAGTGTGACTGTTTGAGGTTGTGGACAGGTGTATTTTATACTGATAACAAGTTCAAACAGGTGCCATTAATACAGGTAACGAGTGGAGGACAGAGGAGCCTCTTAATGAATAAGTTACAGGTCTGTGAGAGCCAGAAATCTTGCTTGTTTGTAGGTGACCAAATACTTATTTTCCACCATAATTTGCAAATAAATTCATTAAAAATCCTACAATGTGATTTTCTGGATTTTTCTTTTCTCAATTTGTCTGTCATAGTTGACGTGTACCTATGATGAAAATTACAGGCCTCTCTCATCTTTTTAAGTGGGAGAACTTGCACAGTTGGTGGCTGACTAAATACTTTTTTTCCCCACTGTAAGTTTAGTTTGTGGAGTTTGATGGCACCACATGGCATACAGTGAGGGAAAAAAGTATTTGATCCCCTGCTGATTTTGTACGTTTGCCCACTGACAAAGACATGATCAGTCTATAATTTTAGTGGTAGGTTTATTTGAACAGTGAGAGACAGAATAACAACAAAAAAATCCAGAAAAACGCATGTCAAAAATGTTATAAATTGATTTGCATTTTAATGAGGGAAATAAGTATTTGACCCCTCTGCAAAACATGACTTCGTACTTGGTGGCAAAACCCTTGTTGGCAATCACAGAGGTCAGACGTTTCTTGTAGTTGGCCACCAGGTTTGCATACATCTCAGGAGGGATTTTGTTCCACTCCTCTTTGCAGATCTTCTCCAAGTCATTAAGGTTTCGAGGCTGACGTTTGGCAACTCGAACCTTCAGCTCCCTCCACAGATTTTCTATGGGATTAAGGTCTGGAGACTGGCTAGGCCACTCCAGGACCTTAATGTGCTTCTTCTTGAGCCACTCCTTTGCTGCCTTGGCCGTGTGTTTTGGGTCATTGTCATGCTGGAATACCCATCCACGACCCAATTTCAATGCCCTGGCTGAGGGAAGGAGGTTCTCACCCAAGATTTGACTGTACATGGCCCCGTCCATCGTCCCTTTGATGCGGTGAAGTTGTCCTGTCCCCTTAACAGAAAAACACCCCAAAAGCATAATGTTTCCACCTCCATGTTTGACGGTCGGGATGGTGTTCTTGGGGTCGTAGGCAGCATTCCTCCTCCTCCAAACACGGCGAGTTGAGTTGATGCCAAAGAGCTCGATTTTGGTCTCATCTGACCACAACACTTTCACCCAGTTCTCCTCTGAATCATTCAGATGTTCATTGGCAAACTTCAGATGGCCCTGTATATGTGCTTTCTTGAGCAGGGGGACCTTACGGGCGCTGCAGGATTTCAGTCCTTCACGGCGTAGTGTGTTACCAATTGTTTTCTTCGTGATTATGGTCCCAGCTGCCTTGAGATCATTGTCAAGATCCTCCCGGTTAGTTCTGGGCTGATTCCTCACCGTTCTCATGATCATTGCAACTCCACGAGGTGAGATCTTGCATGGAGCCCCAGGCCGAGGGAGATTGACAGTTATTTTGTGTTTCTTCCATTTGCAAATAATCGCACCAACTGTTGTCACCTTCTCACCAAGCTGCTTGGTGATGGTCTTGTAGCCCATTCCAGCCTTGTGTAGGTCTACAATCTTGTCCCTGACATCCTTGGAGAGGTCTTTGGTCTTGGCCATGGTGGAGAGTTTGGTATCTGATTGATTGATTGCTTCTGTGGACAGGTGTCTTTTATACAGGTAACAAGCTGAGATTAGGAGCACTCCCTTTAAGAGTGTGCTCCTAATCTCAGCTTGTTACATGTATAAAAGAAACCTGGGAGCCATAAATCTTTCTGATTGAGAGGGGGTCAAATACTTATTTCCCTCATTAAAATGCAAATCAATTTATAACATTTTTGACGTGCGTCTTTCTGGATTTTTTTGTTGTTATTCTGTCTCTCACTGTTCAAATAAACCTACCATTAAAATTATAGACTGGTCATTTCTTTGTCAGTGGGCAAACGTACAAAATCAGCAGGGGATCAAATACTTTTTTCCCTCACTGTAATTACATTTTCAAGCCATGGCGTAATTCTGTTGCTGCAGTTACGTGATGGGCTGGCGTTTTATTTGGAGATTGGGTTACATATAAAGTAGCCCTGCTTTCTCTGTTAGAAATTGAAATCCTTCAAAACAAACTACAACTATTGGTAACCATCCTTAGAAACCGCAGTGCTCTGCTCTGCTCTTCGCACATGCACACACACACTTAGCGCATCACCCTGCCAGGATCACCCTTGGCAGCAGCTAATGGGGATCCATAATAAATATAAATACAAATACACACACACAGACACACACACCACCCAGCTGAGCTGATGGAACAGTTATCCTTTGAAGATGCACTATGCAGAAATCGCTCTGCCATTTTGCAAAAATTCTAATAGCAAGTATAGTGTAGAGAATCATTGTAAATTTTTTAAAACATTTTAGTCATTTAGCAGACGCTCTTATCCAGAGCAACTTACAGTTAGTGCATACATTATTATTATTATTATTTTTCATGGGAATCAAACCCACAACCCTGGCGTTGCAAATGCCATGCTCTACCAACTGAGCTACATCCCTGCCGGCCATTCCCTCCCCTACCCTGGACCAATTGTGCGCCGCCCCATGGGTCTCCCAGTTGCGGCCAGCTATGACAGAGCCTGGATTTGAACCAGGATCTCTAGTGGCACAGCTAGCACTGCGATGCAGTGCCTTAGACCACTGCGCCACTCGGGAGGTACCATCTAAACTGCTGTGAAATATATTTTCCATAACCCAAAATATTGTATTTTCAGCTGTTTGAAGCTGGTGTACAAAACCGAAAGTAAAAGATGCAAAAACTAAACTTAAGAATGGGAAGCATAGAAATAGTGCACATAGAACAGATCTACCACTTCTTAGACTTGCTTTCAATGAGAATGACAGATCTATAACACACATTTCTATGTGAATTTGGTCAGGTCGCCCAAAAAAGTTACATATTGCAGCTTGAAAACCTTAAAAAACAGAAATGTGTCAAAACAGACTCCAACTACTGGTAACCATGCTTAGCAAACGTTGTGCACAGACGGGGTTTGTTGGAGTGCTCTTCTCTTCTCTTCCTGATATTCAGAATCAGAGAGCACTTCCATTAGCCCAACAACTCACACTGCTGCTTGAAACAGAACACAGCCGCACTATGGAAATATGCACTCAGAATGTAGGAGAGCACAGGAAATAGCACTTGAGTGATAAAGGGATGTGATGTGCCTCTATGGTGTGTGTTTGTTTATTTGTGTGTGTGGGTGCGTGTGTTCCTGCATGCGTCTGTGTGTGTGCCTTTGTGCGTGAGTGTGTGAATGGATTCCATCCACAGGGAATAGGTCCACCCATGTCTGTGTATTGAGCTGTGAATGGTTTCTCCAGCGAGCTGTGATTATGTAACAAGCCTCAGGATATATGTAGCCCTTTCAGTGTGACATCACAGTCATATATATATATATATATATATATATATATATATATAGAGAGAGAGAGAGAGAGAGAGAGAGAGAGAGAGAGAGAGAGAGAGAGAGAGAGAGAGAGAGAGAGAGAGAGAGAGAGAGAGAGAGAGAGAGAGAGAGAGAGAGAGAGAGAGAGAGAGAGAGAGAGAGAGAGAGAGAGAGAGAGAGAGAGAGAGAGAGAGAGAGAGAGAGAGAGAGAGAGAGAGAGAGAGAGAGAGAGAGAGAGAGAGAGAGAGAGAGAGAGAAGGGCTGGTCCTTCAATAATGTGGAACAGGTGGTATCTCCTCTGCTCCATTGAGCCTCTTCTATTCTCAGTGATTCATCCTGATATAGGAGACACAAACGGAAGAGTGTTTGCATGTGCGACACGTCCATGCCCTCTGTTCAGTGCGTGTGTGAACCTACGCATGCACACACACTCACACACTGTGGGAAATGAAATGCCTCCCAGCAGGTTTCCCTGTTATGAAGAGCAGGGTATCTTATCCCACATAGTATTACTATCTCTGAGCACCAGAGGAGAACACCGTCGCCACGGGAATGCACAATGACAACAGGAAGTTAAGTGTTCCAGACAGGAGGAGGGACGCCCAGCCCAGGATCAAAATAATCATACAAATAACAAAGTGCCCAGGCCGAACCATGTGTAATGTAGATGTAATGTAATGAGACAGAAAGAAAAAAGACATGGTAAGATATTCGTAGGTGACGCTATGTCGAGCTGATGTTCGCCTGTGTGTGATTTGACCTTTTCCAGACCCTCCTTCAACCAACCCTCCCACCCCCCTGTGGTCCATCCTCTTGTAGGATACGTCAGGAACCTCAGTTAGCCCCCTGCTGTTAGCATTTACCTCCCTTCCGCTGGGCTCCATCTCAGCCAGCCTGAGCCTGCGTTAGAGCCATGAGGCTTACGTAACCATCAGCATCACTATGTCACCCTGACTAAAAGAGCTGGGCTAAGCATACAATTGAAAGTCAATCGCTACCGTTTTTATTCCCCTTCTTCGATCGTTCAGGGTTATAACTCCACCACCACCCCACGGGTAAGCAGATACCCCTCCCCTCCCCTCCCCCTGTATTCTCTGCCCTCCCACTAGTCCTCTGTGTCCTCCAGAACATCCAAAGTGAAGTAAGACAAGAAGACTCCTTTACAGTCAGTCAGTCAGGCAGACAGTAAGGCTTCGACTGATCATCTATTCATGTCACACAGCCGTTGTTCGGCCAACCGCCTCCCTCCAGCACTTATAAACACACACAACCCACATACTGAAATCCAATTACACAGGAAGCAGTATTTCAAAGCTAACTGTGGTGGTGAGCTACAGTTACTGGAACATGTTTCTCCAGGGCAGCCATTTTGATTTTTCTTGTGTTCAGCAGAGCTGTTCAGGGGTAGAGAGGAGTGTTGGCATTTCTACATAACGTGTCGTGTGTGTGCATATCGATGTGTTAACTCAGGTATCTGACATGTGTCCTTCCTCAGGTTCAGTGTTGTGCTTGGGTATGCTGGACCTTTCCCTGCCTTCCTGTTAAGCACGCAGCTTTACCTAGGGCTCCACTCTCTTCCATTATAACACACACACACACACAATAGTTCTCAGTGATTAGTGCTTTTTGAGATCGTTTCGGTTCGATTATTAAATGCATTAGAGCTTTTTAATGAAAATTCCAAAACCAAAAATATTGAAACTCAATTTCCAAAACATTGAAAATATTCCATTGTCTCTGTCAGGTCCACATTGGTTAGACATCAATAGAGAAATTACTATGAAATAATAAAATATTTCAGTTGTGTATATTACTTTTATTTGATGATTCCTTAAAGTCTCTGCTGAGACAGTAGCAGTCAGTCAGCCAGCCAGACCATCTAACTCTGTGCTCCCCCTTACTGTACTGTCTTTAGTGGTCCTCGTCGTTGTGTATATTCCTAGCGCTGTCCGAGATGAACTAGTAAAATGATTTCATCAGACAGCTCTGCAGCATACTTAGTTGAGACAGATTTTGGCGAGGTCAAAATTTACATTTAAGTCATTTAGCAGACGCTCTTATCCAGAGCGACTTACAGTTAATAAGTGCAAAATTATTATTTTTTATACTGGTCCCCCGTGGGAATCGAACCCACAACCCTGGCATTGCAAGCGCCATGCTCTACCAACTGAGCTACATCTCTCGCTTCGCATCTTCCTCTCTGATCCGTCTCTGTCCGAGCCACGTTACTGCTCTGACTTGATTTCTCTCGTGAATTATTTGATTTCTCTCTAGAGAAACGTCATGTTGGGCTCACAAAAAACAGGTGTCGGTCAATTAGTTGTTTAATAACCGAAAAGAGTACCTGAAATGTCGGTTAATCGCTCCGCACTAACACACACACACACACAGACACACACAGACACACACTGAAACTCCTGTATCTGCATGGTCTCCAGGGTGAATAGTGTTGAGTAAACAACCCTGTAGTGTTTTTGGTGTGTGTGTGTGTGTGTGTGTGTGTGTGTTCATAGAAGTGAAGTGAAGTTCATAGGAGCACACAAATTAAATAAATAAGCAAAGGCTTTGATTTCTGATCAACGGATTGAAAAGGGGTTTTAGAAAACACCTAGCAGAAAAAGTCTTAAAGGTATTAGAAATACATCAAAACACAATAATGTTGAAGACCCCTGCTAACTAATATCAACATTTATATTTAGTTTTGCAGATATTATTTGCCTTCTGTAACTTTTAGAAATGTTGCCTACACACACAAACATGTTTTTTCTATATAGTGCCAAATAAGGGTTATTTGGCTTGGTGCTATAAAAAAAAACATTTTTTGAAGGTTCTATAAAGAACCATGCTCATAAGTTTCCAAATGGAACCTTTTATGTTGCTATATATAACTATTTCCTAAGGTTCTATAGGTTGTTATTAATTAAACGTCACAATACAGTGCAGAGGTTTCGATATGGCTGCTGGGAGGCAAGGAGACCAGTCCTGCTGAAACCATTGACAACTATTTGCTGTTTTCAAGGGATTGTTAAATAAATGTTATAACTATTTGAAGAGCATAGTCAGAAGTACAAATGTTTGATTATTCCACATTTAGCTCTATCATCTGAGTTATACAGCAAGTAACTGAAAGCTTGTCATGATCAGTAAACATCAATTGATCATGTATTTTCAGATATATGAGGGTAGCCAGATCCATTTAGCATGTAGCTAACTATTTACAATGTAATGGCTTAACACAACAGATTAGGTAAACTGGAATGACACTCTCACTGAAGGTTGCACCAAAATATTTGAATGACTCGCCACCCCTACATTTTAATACTGTGCAACTGCAGCCTGCAATTCGGGGCGTTCCTGCATGTGGGCATCTGCAGGAATGCCCCCCCCCCTTGATCATTCCATTGGTTCCTTCATGAACACCCCCCTGCCAATTAGTTATAGTGTTTTCAGTGATAACAATTTGGTTTATAATTTATTAAGTGATTAAAACGTGTCATTCTGTTACCAAGGCTGTAATAGAAGGACCCAAAAATCTGTAACAGAATGACTGCAACTGAATTGGCTACAATGAGAATTCATAGTAGTCACAAACCACAGTTGAGTCACCTGCTACTGTCCTCCCACTGGCATGCTGTTATGTTCAGCAAACAAATTAAATATATTTCTGTCGCGTGGTGGTCAAAGCAAGAGACTGAAAACAGTCTGGACAACCCCCGTTCTCTCTCTCTCCAGTTAACCCAATGAGTCCCACCAAAACGCAGGCGAGTTTTGGACTTCTAACCCCTTTTAAACATTAGATTTGTATATACCATTGAATTTGTATATTTCTTCTGCATCCGTAGATACCAACCTTTAGTATGTGTGATTAACGGGGGCTAACCTAGAGCGGTGTTTGTGAGACAAGGGCGGCTCCCGAAGGGGCCAGGGGCCAGGGGCCAGGTCTTTTTCCAAAGACGTCTGTAGCAGTGGAGGCTGCTGAGGGGAGAACGGCTTATAATAATGGCTGGAATGGAGCGAATGGAATGACATCAAACACATGAAAACCACATGTGTGATGTATTTGATACCATTTCACCCATTCTGCCCCAGTCATTACCACGAGCCCATCCTCCCCATTTAAGGTGCCACCAACCTCCTGTGGTCTGTAGAGTCCGAATGGTTTGAGCTACAAACTATTAAAAGCTATCTGACTCTCACGAACACGCACAAGCTCTATGACGCTCACAAGCTACACAAGAGTCATTAGAAGGTAAGGGGTTCTTCTACATAGAAGATCATAGGAAATCCCAGGACATAGTGTCTATAATACACATAGTTGCTGTCACAAACTCCAAACTCCACACAGTTGTCACTGACTAGTTGGATATTAATTTTGCAGGAGGAAATAATTTATGTACAGTACATACAGTATTCATAGAAATTCATTTTTATCAGGTTTTTGCTTTGGCAGACCTTATGAATGCAACTGTTTATGTGACATTGATTTGTGTTCTACTTGTTGTCCTGAAAATAACATTGTAAAACACTTAATCGTGAGGCTAAATATAAGAGCTGGACATGCAGATAAATGAAAGTCAGATAAATGAAAAGACGATTTTAGCTGGGGTCTCGAGACTGATAGGGGTTAATGTCACCTCTCCCGGCTCTTACTGACACCTACCCATGAGCCCCTTCTCTTTCCATTTACTGTAACCAGCCCTCTCACCCACTGAGCACCGACCGACACCGGACGTCCATGGACGTTGAAAAGTAGTTGAAATTTGTTCAGTCCAAATTTGAACCAATCATAGAAGTCTGTTTCACAAGTTTGGACAGCACAGTACAGTACAGTAAATAAGAGTAGAGTATAGGTCAGTACAATACAGTACTGTAGAGTTTAGTACTGTACAGTACAGTAGAGCACACTAGAGTAGAGTACAGTATATATTACTATATTGTACTGTACTATGCTGTACTGTACTAAACTTTACTCTACTCTGCTATGCTGTGCTGTACTGTGATGTCCAAACTTGTGAAACATAGACATCTATGATTGGTACAGATGTAATCAAAATCTGGTCTTTTTAGCATAATAGACAGTGTGTAGAATAATACCCAAACATGCAAAGAAGGATATTATATTTTTCTACCTTTGTGTACCTATTCAGGATACATCTCCATGAAGAGAATGGCATTCGTAATGATGCATTTCTGTATAGTACAGATCAAGGACCCATGATATCATTCTGTTACTATCATTCTGTTACCTGGTGTTAGTTCAATAACCAAAATAGATTTTTTCAAACTCAAGGTGTTATATCATAGCTGACACCCTATTCTTTCTGCAGACATCTTTGAATCATAATTCAGAGTAGATGTTTAAGAGTTTTTGGAAAACGTGGTCACATAAAAAACCAAGGTAGATTTTACCATCATTCTGTTACCAAACTTTACATCTGTTCCCTCGAGTAAAGGTGTTTTTTTAAAAACAAATTGTGGAAATTGTTAAAAGTAGTCCTTCGTATGGTTTGTTTAACTTTGCAGTCAATGGTTTTTGTTTGGCAACTGTGACCTCGTATATGAAGACTGCACACTCCAATAAATATTATGGGTGATGGTTTGGTCACTCAAAAGGCTATATTGTTCATGGGAATCAGGGTGACTGGGTGGGACCTTTAAATCCAGTGTTTTGTAACAGACTGATTTGCTTGTTCCGTTGTGTCTACCACAACAATCAATCTTTGTGTTGACAGACTGTCAGATTCATACTCTATGTGTAGCCTGTCTGTCTTGGATACCCCACCCCCCCTCCCTTCTCATCGCCCTGTGTTTTCTTATCTCTCCTCATTGTCTTCCACCATTCTGTGTCTTGAAGCTCCAACCTTTCTTTCAATTCAATTCAAAGGGCTTTATTGGCATGGGAAACATATGTTTACATTGCCAAAGCAAGTGAAATAGATAAGAAACAAAAGTGAAATAAACAATATAAAAAATTAACAGTAAACATTACACTCACAAAAGTTCCAAACAAATAAAGACATTTCAAATGTCATATTATGTGCAAATAGTTAAAGTACAAAAGGGAAAATAAATAAACATAAATATGGGTTGTATTTACAATGGTGTTTGTTCTTCACTGTTTGCTCTTTTCTTGTGGCAACAGGTCACACATCTTGCTGCTGTGATGGCACACTGGTATTTCACCCAATAGATATGGGAGTTTATCAAAATTGGGTTTGTTTTCTAATTCTTTGTGGGTCTGTGTAATCTGAGGGAAATATGTGTTTCTAATATGGTCATACATTTGGCAGGAGGTTAGGAAGTGCAGCTCAGTTTCCACCTCATTATGTGGGCAGTGTGAACATAGCCTGTCTTCTCTTGAGAGCCAGGTCTGCCTTTCTCAATAGCAAGGCTATGCTCACTGAGTCTGTACATAGTCAAAGCTTTCCTTAAGTTTGGGTCAGTCACATTGGTCAGGTATTCTGCCACTGTGTACTCTCTGTTTAGAGCCAAATAGCATTCTAGTTTGCTCTGTTTTTATGTTAATTCTTTCCAATGTGTCAAGTAATTCTCTTTTTTTCATGATTTGGTTGGGTCTAATTGTGTTGCTGTCCTGGGGCTCTGTGGGGTCTGTTTGTGAACAGAGCCCCAGGACCAGCTTGCTTAGGGGACTCTTCTCCAGGTTCATCTCTCTGTAGGTGACGGCTTTGTTATGGAAGGTTTGGGAATCGCTTCCTTTTAGGTGGTTGTAGAATTTAACGGCTCTTTTCTTGATTTTGATAATTAGCGGGTATCGGTCTAATTCCGCTCTACATGCGTTATTTGATGTTTTAAGTTGTACACTGAGAATATTTTTTGCAGAATTCTGCATGCAGTGTCTCAATTTGGTGATTGTCCCATTTTGTGAATTCTTGGACCCCAGACCTCACAACCATAAAGGGCAATGGCTTCTATGACTGATTCAATTATTTTTAGCAAGATCCTAATTGGTATGTCGAATTTTATGTTCCTTTTGATGGCATAGAAGGCCCTTCTTGCCTTGTCTCTCAGATCGTTCACAGCTTTGTGGAAGTTACCTGTGGCGCTGATGTTTAGGCCGATGTATAGTTTTTTTCTGTGCTCTAGGGCAACGGTGTCTAGATGGAATTTGTATTTGTGGTCCTGGCAACTGGACCTTTTTTGGACCACCATTATTTTTGTCTTACTGAGATTTACAGGTCTTTTTTTATTTGTGTGATTTTTTTTGTTTGTGATTTTACCCCATTTTCTCTCCCCAATTTCATGGTATCCAATTGGTAGTTACAGTCTTGTCCCATCACTGCAACTCCCGTACGGACTCGGAAGAGGCGACGGTCGAGAGCCGTGCATCCTCCGAAACAGAACCCAACCGAGCCGCACTGCTTCTTGACACAATGCCCGCTTAACCCGGAAGCCAGCCGCACCAATGTGTCTGAGGAAACACTGTACACCTGGCGACCGTGTCAGCGTGCACTGCGCCCGGCCCGCCACAGGAGTCACTAGTGCGTGATGGGACAAGAACATCCCTGCCGGCCAAACCCTCCCCTAACCTGGACTACGCTGGGCCAGTTGTGCGCCGCCCATGGGTCTCCCGGTCGCGGCCGGCTGCGACAGAGCCTGGACTCGAACCAGGATCTCTAGTGGCACAACTAGCACTGCGCCACTCGGGAGGCCAGGGCCCACGTCTGACAGAATCTGTGCAGAAGATCTAGGTGCTGCTGTAGGCCCTCCTTGGATGGGGACAGAAGCAGCAGATCATCAGCAAACAGTAGACATTTGACTTCAAATTCTAGTTGAGTTTCTCTCTCTCTCTCTCTCTCTCTCAATTCAATTTAATTCAATTCAATTTAAGGGCTTTATTGGCATGGGAAACGTGTGTTAACATTGCCAAAGCAAGTGAAGTAGATAGTAAACAACAGTGAAATAAACAATAAATATTAACAGTAAACATTACACTCAGAAGTTTCAAAAGAATAAAGACATTTCAAATGTCATATTATGTATATATACAGTGTTGTAACAATGTGCAAATAGTTAAAGTACAAATGGGAAAATAAATAAACATAAATATGGGTTGTATTTACAATGGTGTTTGTTCTTCACTGGTTGCCCTTTTCTTGTGGCAACAGGTCACAAATATTGCAGCTGTGATGGCACACTGTGGTTTTTCACCCAGTAGATAAGGGAGTTTATCAAAATTGGGTTTGTTTTCGAATTCTTTGTGGATCGCTGTATTCTGAGGGAAATATGTGCCTCTAATATGGTCATACATTTGGCAGGAGGTTAGGAAGTGCAGCTCAGTTTCCACCTCATTTTGTGGGCAGTGTGCACATAGCCTGTCTTCTCTTGAGAGCCAGGTCTGCCTATGGCGGCCTTTCTCAATAGCAAGGCTATGCTCACTGAGTCTGTACATAGTCAAAGCTTTCCTTAAGTTTGGGTCAGTCACAGTGGTCAGGTATTCTGCCACTGTGTACTCTCTGTTTAGGGCCAAATAGCATTCTAGTTTGCTCTGTTTTTTGTTTGTTCTTTCCAATGTGTCAAGTAATTCTCTTTTTGTTTTCTCATGATTTGGTTGGGTCTAATTGTGTTGTTGTTGTTGTTGTTGTTGTTGTTGTCCTGGGACTGTGTGGGGTCTGTTTGTGTTTGTGAACAGAGCCCCAGGACAAGCTTACTTAGGGGACTCTTCTCCAAGTTCATCTCTCTGTAGGTGATGGCTTTGTTATGGAAGGTTTGGGAATCGCTTCCTTTTAAGTCTTTATAGAATTTAACGGCTCTTTTCTGGATTTTGATAATTAGCGGGTATTGGCCTAATTCTGCTCTGCATGCATTATTTGGTGTTTTACGTTGTACACGGAGGATGTTTTTGCAGAATTCCGCATGCAGTCTCAATTTGGTGTTTGTCCCATTTTGTGAATTCTTGGTTGGTGAGCGGACCCCAGACCTCAGAACCATAAAGGGCAATGGGTTCTATAACTGATTCAAGTATTTTTAGCCAGATCCTAATTGGTATGTCAAATTTTATGTTCATTTTGATGGCATAGAAGGCCCTTCTTGCCTTGTCTCTCAGATCATTCACAGCTTTGTGGAAGTTACCTGTGGCGCTGATGTTTAGGCCGAGGTATGTATAGTTTTTTGTGTGCTCTAGGGCAACGGTGTCTAGATGGAATTTGTATTTGTGGTCCTGCCAACTGGACCTTTTTTGGAACACCATTATTTTTGTCTTACTGAGATTTACTGTCAGGGTCCAGGTCTGACAGAATCTGTGCAGAAGATCTAGGTGCTGCTGTAGGCCCTCCTTGGTTGGTGACAGAAGCACCAGATCATCAGCAAACAGAAGACATTTGACTTCAGATTCTAGTAGGGTGAGGCCGGGTGCTGCAGACTGTTCTAGTGCCCTCGCCAATTCGTTGATATATATGTTGAAGAGGGTGGGGCTTAAACTGCATCCCTGTCTCACCCCACGGCCCTGTGGAAAGAAATGTGTGTGTTTTTTGCCAATTTTAACCGCACACTTGTTGTTTGTGTACATGGATTTTATAATGTCGTATGTTTTTCCCCCAACCCCACTTTCCATCAATTTGTATAGCAGACCCTCATGCCAAATTGAGTCAAAAGCTTTTTTGAAATAAACAAAGCATGAGAAGACTTTGCCTTTGTTTTGGTTTGTTTGTTTGTCAATTAGGGTGTGCAGGGTGAATACGTGGTCTGTCGTACGGTAATTTTGTAAAAAGCCAATTTGACATTTGCTCAGTACATTGTTTTCACTGAGGAAATGAACTAGTCTGCTGTTAATGATAATGCAGAGGATTTTCCCAAGGTTGCTGTTGACGCATATCCCACGGTAGTTATTGGGGTCAAATTTGTCTCCACTTTTGTGTATTGGGGTGATCAGTCCTTGGTTCCAAATATTGGGGAAGATGCCAGAGCTAAGGATGATGTTAAAGAGTTTAAGTATAGCTAATTGAAACTTGTGGTCTGTATATTTTATCATTTCATTGAGGATACCATCAACACCACAGGACTTTTTGGGTTGGAGGGTTTGTATTTTGTCCTGTAGTTCATTCAATGTAATTGGAGAATCCAGTGGGTTCTGTTAGTCTTTAATAGTTGATTCTAAGATTTGCATTTGATCATGTATATTTTTTTGCTGTTTTTTCTCTGTTATAGGGCCAAAAAGATTGGAGAAGTGGTTTACCCATACATCTCCGTTTTGGATAGATAGGTCTTCGTGTTGTTGTTTGTTTAGTGTTTTCCAATTTTCCCAGAAGTGGTTAGAGTCTATGGATTCTTCAATTACATTGAGCTGATTTCTGACATGCTGTTCCTTCTTTTTCCGTAGTGTATTTCTGTATTGTTTTAGTGATTCACCATAGTGAAGGCGTAGGCTCAGGTTTTCTGGGTCTCTATGTTTTTGGTTGGATAGGTTTCTCAATTTCTTTCTTAGGTTTTTGCATTCTTCATCAAACCATTTATCACTGTTATTACTTTTCTTTGGTTTTCTGTTAGATATTTTTAGATTTGATAGGGAAGCTGAGAGGTCAAATATACTGTTTAGGTTTTCTACTGCCAAGTTTACACCTTCACTATTACAGTGGAACGTTTTGTCCAGGAAGTTGTCTAGAATGGATTGAATTTTTTTGAAGTTTTTTGGTAGGTTTCAACACTACTTTCCTTCCATCTATAGCATTTCTTAATATTATTCAGTTATTTTGGCTTTGATGCCTCATGATTGAGTATTGCTCTGTTCAAGTACACTGTGATTTTGCTGTGGTCTGATAG
Organism: Coregonus lavaretus; assembly: GCF_964263955.1. Lineage (NCBI taxonomy): Eukaryota > Metazoa > Chordata > Actinopteri > Salmoniformes > Salmonidae > Coregonus > Coregonus lavaretus. Next base: position 21,801,508 of record NC_139988.1, read on the forward strand.
GGGTGTCAGTGGGCTGACTGTGAACGCTCTGAGAGACTCTGGGTTGAGGTCAGTGATAAAGTAGTCTACAGTACTACTGCCAAGAGATTAGCTATAGGTGTACCTACCATAGGAGTCCCCTCGAAGCCTACCATTGACTATGTACATACCCCCAGTGTGCGACAGAGCTGCAGGAGTCGTGACCCATTTTTGTTGGTTATGTTGTCGTAGTTGTGCCTAGGGGGGCATATGGGGGAGGGAATGCTGTCACCTCCAGGTAGGTGTTTGTCCCCCTGTGTGCTGAGGGTGTCAGGTTCTTGTCCAGTTCTGGCATTTAGGTCGCCACAGACTAGTACATGTCCCTGGGTCTGGAAATGATTGATTTCCCCCTCCAGGATGGAGAAACTGTCTTCATTAAAGTATGGGGATTCTAGTGGGGGGATATAGGTAGCACACAGGAGGACATTTTTCTCAGTTGAGATAATTTCCTTTTGAATTTCTAACCAAATGTAAAATGCATAGGTCTGATCTGAGGGGGCCTAAATGGGGTGTGGGCATGGTTGACTTGGGGGGGAGTTAATTGGTTGGGGTGGGGGTGTAGATGTGGTTGATGGTGCTGTGGTCTGGATGTAGGTCCTCTCTGTGGGGGTCCTCTATGTGTAGGACCTGGGGGGGGTCCCGCAGGTCTGGGAGAGTGTCTCGCTGGTCTGGGCGGGGTGTCTGTTGATCTGTTGCTCCTGTGTGAGGTGTTGGGTCTGCGGTTGAGGGCGATATCCTTTAGGGTCCGGGCGAAGGTGGGCACTGCTGCCTTGTATAGGTGGACCTGGTCGTAAAGGCTGTTCACGTCCAGGGTGGAGTGGTGGGCCAGGAAGACATTTGGTTTTGATGCACAGTCACGGGAAATACTTGCGTTTACCCGCTGTATGGTAGCAGGGTGGAAGTATTTTCGTGGTAACAGAGTTGAGATAACCACTTGTGCGTTGGGGAAAGTAGAATAAGCTTTTTCTATCACTCCCTTGAGTGATATGGCCACCCTTTCCTGCTGTGTTCTCAGGTCGTTTGTGCCTGTGTGTATTATTATGTGGCTGGGTGATCCTAGTCGGTCCTTAGACAGAAGGTCTAGGGCGCGCTGGGTGTTTGGACACCAGAGTTTAGACACTGTGTGTTTTGGAAAAAGTTTATTTTCTTGTATGTATTTCCCGTTTGAGTCCATAAGGAGTACAATCTGTGGCTTGTGTATGTCCTCAGTGGTTGTGGGGGGGTCGTCATGAGGGCTATCAGGGTGTCTGACCGGGGGGTTGCTCAGAGGGGTTCTCGCTCTCTCTCTCTCTCTCTCTCTCTCTCTCTCTCTCTCTCTTCTCTCTTCTCTCTCTCTCAATTCAATTCAATTTCAATTTAAGGGCTTTATTGGCATGGGAAACGTGTGTTAACATTGCCAAAGCAAGTGAAGTAGATAGTAAACAAAAGTGAAATAAACAATAAATATTAACAGTACACATTACACTCTCTCTCTCTCTCAAGGCTTGTGTCAACACTTGTACTCCAGTGTAGCAGAAGGAGGGGACAGAAGTCTCTGTCACAGGTTGACACATACACGCACAGCTTCTCTCAGGACTTGTGAGCCTGTCTGTAAGCCTGCCTGTTAGCCTCTCTGATAGCCTGTCTATGGGTCCATCAGTCACTGACTGTGTCCAGGGTGATAGCACCTCTGACCCCTGAGTATCAGCATCTTCCTCTAGTCTATCCTGTTTACTGTGTACGTTTCCCCAACAAAGTGAATGCATTATATAGATACACACATGCAGGCACTGTGCAGTTATGTTCGGAGGCACACACATGGCTTTCATGCATACGCATAAGCACATGCATGCACGCAAGTGCGCACTCAATCACACGCACACAGTGATGTCAAACTGAGAAGAACAGTAGACAATGAAACAGGATTCAAAGAGAACTCTGTGTGCAGCCTGATGCAAATCCTGGCCTACAATGTCTGGAAAAGGGCACAGTCCCAGTCCCACATGCACCCAGAGACACAGACAAGAGAGAGAGTAGTGTGTGTGTGTGTGTGTATGCGTGAGTGCATTCATACATGCTTGTGTGTGTGTGTGTGTGTGTGTGTGTGTGTGGTCAGAGACTCAGACATCTGTCAGTGTGTGAGGGGACAGTCCTGTCCCTCCATGGGGTCGGGGGTACCAGCCTGTCTCCCTCTCTGCTCAGGGGGGGTTAATGACCAGGGCTGATCTCAGAACAGAAATTCTCTAGTAAGGCTAGTAATGTTAAACACATACTGTATTATTGTGATATTTTCTTTTGGGTCCATGCTGGGTTTAGGTGTTCAGGAGTAGGTGGCTGGAGGGGGGAGAGCAGGGGAGAACGACTTCCCCCTCTCATTGAAGCCACAGAAGTTCCGACCTTGGTACTGCAGGCATTGTTAGCAGAAAACCAAATCCCCCAATATAGTGAATGGGAAAATGGCAATCTTTGTGTAAATAAAAAAATATTTTGAAGACAATCATGGTGTATGTCTTTGAAGCAATCATTTTAAAGTCACACACAGTAGTAGTTAAGGATAATTTAGTTGCAAATAGCAACCTGCAGTACCCCAGTCAGCCTTCAACTTGAGTTACTCATTTAGAGGGGGCAGCACTGAGATAGCCTGCAACGTCTCTTCCTGGAGTAGCTCAAACTGTTCATGTTATGTCTCCATGAGACACCATCTTAACCGACTTCATTTGGCTTCAATTGAGTCTTCACATAGGAATGAATGGTGTGACGTGACCGATGGCTTTGTCCGTTCATATATACGATCATTGGGCGAGAGTCTTGGGCCAGGATTCAATCCGATCCGCTTTACATATAAAGGTAATATCCGATTGAGCCAACGTGCATAGCAATGACTATGAATGCGATATCCGCGAACGTCGGTGGAAAATGCCTTTAAAAGCTGCATTGTCGGCTGTCCAGCACACTGAACTATGAATTGAATCCTGGCCTTGGTGATGGATGAAGGCCGGTTGCGGTCACCTGTCCTCTGTGTCTCCTCTGTCTCCCCTGGGTCCTAGAGGGAGACAGACTCATCTGTCTGTGTGTGGCGGGTGTGACAGCCTGGCTAAATAGCTTGGCACCTTTATGCCCTCTGTCAGCCCTGGCTGTGCCCTCTCTGTCATTAGGCACTAGGTAGGATGCAGAGTGCCCTCTCTGGAGGTGTGTGTGTGTGGGGGGGGGGCTGGTTGAGAGTGTGTCAGTGTTCTGCAAAGATATACAGTATCTATTCTCTATGGTGTTGTGTGTGTTATTGTTCAGTGTTAATACTGGGAGTGCTCCATAGAGACAGGCTTGTAGCCAGAGTGTTGCGCTGCTGACAGAGCAGTGATAAGAGGACAAACATGCCTTCTGTCAGCACAGTATGCCCTACATACACAACCTGCCATGATTGTGCTGCCTGAGCTAGTCCTATCTCTACACCCAGAGCTCGGTGCACAGGACTTTGAATATTGAGAGACACCCTCTGACAAGAGGCCAGCATTCACTCTCCAACTGTCATGACAGTTCAGACATTTCATTTATTCACAATGCATTGGAGGAAACAGACATGCGAAACTCAGCTAGAGTCAGCCTGCCTGGGCTTAACAGACTGTTTAAAATACAACAGAACTCCAATCCTGTTCTGTCTGGCTCAGACTAGTCTGAAGCCAAAGCAAGGCCTCTTAGTTGAGTTCCTGTAAGTGCTGGAGAATGGGCTGCTGGGTTTCTCGAACACTGAACACCCCCTGTCTCTCTCTCTCTCTCTCTCTCACACTCTTTCGCTCTCTCTCTCTCTCTCTCTCTCTCTCTCTCTCTCTCTCTCTCTGTCGTTTCTTAAAAAAAGAGCATTCTCTCTTAAAAATGTTCTCCTCTCTCCTGAGGGATGTGCTGTGCAGTGTGGTTGGTGTGTATCTGGAGGGATGGAGTGATGTGCTTGGTGTGTTTCTCTATCTCCCAGAGGAGGACTGACCTTTAGGGAGCTAGAAGCTATTTGTCTTTCTTAAGATCTCTGCTCATTATAGCTCAGAGCAGAAGAGGGAGATTCTCCATCTGCACCAGCTTCATTAGGCGAGATAGAGTTGTCATGACTCTCCCTGGGTGAGGATCAAAGGCCTCACATCAGCTTGGCTAATGGCAGACAACATCCCTTTTACCCACGGGGGGCTGTGCCAGTCTTGACACCTTGATACTGCCATAAATTAGAGAGGAGGAGAATCTGCCATTCTAGTATGGTGAAAGGAATGCCTTTGTTTGAGACTTTTTGCCGCCCAAAAACTTCAACATCCAAACAATGAACATTGGGACAATATATTTAAACATCCAAACGTTGGGAATGATGAGAAATGGAATATGGAAAATTAATGTATATTTTGTGATGTCATTAAAAATGGTATAAAGGCGTCATAACGAAAACATTGTAACTTGAAGAGCTTTTACACTGTGGATATCAGGCTTACATCCTTTACCTTGGGTAGAAAATATCAAGGAGGAAGACAATGTTTTCGTGAAGATAGGAATGTGATTTTAGCTTTCTAACAAAATCATAATGATGATAATACTTTTGCCTCGTAACTAGCCACGCCAGAGGGAGCTCAGAGAGCGTGTCAGTATGACGGAAACGCCCCTCTTTACCACAGTGCATACAAGATTGAGATAAGAATTATCAGATCAGACTAGACAGACCTCAAGCTGCAGCTTTTGTCCATATTGGTCCCGACCCTGAAAATCAACACAAGGTGAAGATGACAAAGTTGCCTCCACTAACAATCAATGTTACGGCTGAGTAGCTGTTCTAAGTACTGTATCTAAGAAGGTGCATTTAAGTGGGACCATCCTGTTACTCTCTTCAAACCATCGTCTACTACCCTGCTCTCATCACCCCACAGGGGATCATCGACATGGCTGATTAGCTGTCCTCAGAAGACCACTTCCAGAACGAGTGAAAGTAAACAGACAACTAAGAAGAAGGACATTTTGACCTCTTGTGGACAATCTGAGCCTTACATCTAAAATGCCATCCGAAAGAGAAGGCCCAATCGACCCCTTCCCACGAAGGCCTGGGTCCAACAGAGATACACGACGAAGACCTCCAACACGTAAATACATGCATTGCTTTTCTTCCCAAATGGGCGGCAGTTCAGGGCATAGTATTAGGATTTCTGTGAGCGTAGGTCCATGTGTATCCAAGTGTTTTCTCTCTCTCTCTTTAACTCGCCATCTTTTGTAACAAGTTTCGTATTGTGTTAGTCCGCTATGGACCCGTTTTCATTGTATTACGTTTCTAATCCCTACCTATACCGTGTATGTGTTTGTATCTTGTGTTATCATTTATAATTATTTAGTAAATCAATAATTAAATCAATTTGTGTGGTACGGAATGATCAGTAAGACCCAGATTTGTGCAGACTTAAAGAATGATACTGATATGAGGTAAATGATTAATAAATGACTGTTAAATGATAAGAGATATCTTTAGAGTTAATTTGGGAAACGTTAACTCGTTAATCAACTTTTCCCGTGGTGCCCCAAATTCCTGATGAGTTAATTGTTACATGATTAATTTAATCTAGGAACAATTAAACATAGTAGATAATTATTCGATAAATAATAGTCATCACAATAATGAAAGTCACGTCACGACAGAGTCAATGCCATCAATTTCACCCAGCTAGCCAACAGCAACGCAGCACAGAGGCATTGTGTGTGTTTGTCAATCGACGTGCGTCTAGTGTGTGCATTGTGTGTGTGTTTGTCTATCTACAGGTAACTGCCAAATTAATAGAAACACTTGAGTAAATGAGGGATACAAAATATATGGAAAGCAGGTGCTTCCACACAGGTGTGGTTACTGAGTTAATTAAATAATTAACATCCCATCATGCTTAGGGGCATGTATACAAATGTTGGGCAGGCCATTATTTTGGCTACCATAGCTAAGCCCCCATAGGATGACAATGCCCCCATCCACAGGGCACGAGTGGTCATTGAATGGTTTGATGAGCATGGAAATGATGTAAACCATATGCCATGGCCATCTCAGTCACCAGATCTCAACCCAAGTGAACCCTTATGGGAGATTCTGGAGCGGCGCCTGAGACAGCGTTTTCCATCAATAAAACACCAAGTGATGGAATTTCTTGTGGAAGAATGGTATCACATCCAGACACTTGTAGAATCCTATGCCTAGGTGCATTGAAGCTGTTCTGGCTCGTGTTGGCCCAACGCCCTATTAAGACACTTTATGTTTGTGTTTCCTTTATTTTGGCAGTTACCTGTATGTGTGTTTGTGTTACAAGTATTCGAGTTTGTGTGTCTATCTAGTTATTGACTTAACACACACACACACACACACACACACACACACACACACACACACACACACACACACACACAGTCTTGTACAGCCATCCTTGTGGGGACACACAATTCAGTCCCATTCAAAGTCCTATTTTCCCTAACCCTAACTCTTACCCTAACCCTAACCTTAACCCTAACCTTAACTCAAAAACCTAACCCTAACCCTAAACCCAACCCTAGCTCCTAACCCTAAAACTAACCCTAGCACCTAACCCTAAACCTAATTCTAACCCTAACACTAATTCTAACCTTAACCCTAAACCCCCTAGAAATAGCATTTGACCTTGTGGGGACCAACAAAATGTCCCCAGTTGGTACATTTTTTGTTTGTTTACTATTCTTGTGGGGACTTCTGGTCTCCACAAGAATAGTTAAACACATCCACACACACACACACACACACGTCTGCCCGCAGTTAAACCCAGCTAGGCTTCTAACCACGCATCAATCGTGTATAGACCTTCCAATGTATCTGTTTATTCACTCTTTCGCCATTTTCCCTGGCCTCTACCCAATAGCCCATCATTACGAGGAAAAAAAGCCTGTTAGCCTAGCCTGCAACACTGGGAGACACTCTCTGTTTGAACAGGGATCCAGGATCAGGCATTAAACCGCTATTTACTATCTCCTCTCAACCACTAGCCCCATCAAAAGAGCTAGCCTGCCTAGTCTGCCTAGTACAGTAAATAGGCTATCTAGCGCATTGGGATGAATACTACCTCGTCTTTCCCGTCACCTCTGTTTGAATAGGCCTTTAGTATTAGCTCAGCTTTAAATGTTTTATTTTAATCTGAGGCGGCACACAGCAGACCCCAGTGTGCCCCTCCAATATAGTGTACTCCTTCAATATTAATGGAGAGCTGTGCTCAGCCCTGGTCCTGGTATGGTGCCCCCATTGAACCATAGGGCTGATCGATGTTGACGTTGTGTGGAGGGTGAGTGGGTTTAATACAGCTCAATACAACACAGTGCAGAGTACTAGAGAATAATAATCTTCCTCTTGGTGATCCTTTATAGTCCCAAGCCAAATGACTAATAGAATGTGATGTCAGCCCTATAGAATGCCTTTAGATAGCAGTTTAGCCCATAAGCAGACTTTCGCCAAGGTGTTCCTCCACCTCTCTGTTAACTGGTGTGTATTGTTCTGGAACTTTTTGGCTACTTTAATTTAAGTGCTACATAATACAAAGTACTACTGTTCTATTATGGTTCCACAAATGTGGTTTTATTTGAAGATGATAAGCAAATCCAACAATTGACTGCTATAATAGTAGATCCCATCTTTGTTTCCTATTGGGATCTTTACACTCTGCATCAATTATCTCTATGCTCAATTATCCTAAAAGCATGATACATACTAAGAGCCTGCCAGCAGTGGTACCAGCTTTCACAGGATCAGCACAAACTGGCAGCAGACATGACAAAGTGTGTGTGTGTGTGTTGGCATGGATCAACACAGGAGATTTACAGCTGAAGACAATCCTACATGGCTGTCTGTCCAATCTGTTTCCGTGGTAACCGCTTGCCCTCAACCCTTTGTTGGGTAAAAATAAAACTTGCGTCTAAGTTCCAAAATGAGATGTGCGATATTATACACAGTTCAAAACGAGAGAGAGAAAACATCAACTCAGAACTCTAATTAATATTTAATCATAATAACACGTTGCCTTACATTTCATTGCTTGTGTGTGTTTATGTGTGTTTGTGTACGTGTGTTTGTGTCTCTGTGTGTGTGTTTGTGTCTGTGTGTGTTTATCGCTTTTAATTAGATTAGCCAAGCACTTCTGTAGAGAAAGTAAGTGTCTGAAACAGCACCCTTTTCACTATATAGTGCACTACTTTTGACCAGAGCCCATATGTCTCTAGTCAAAAGTAGTGCACTATATAGCCGTACAGATGTAGGATTTTAATTTGATCACCCTGTTGCAGGAGAACTATTCTGCAATGCAGGACGTTTTTAACTTGTGCATTTGAGGTTAAAAAAGTATTTTGACGTTTTTAATTTCCACTTTGAAATTACAGACTACCATTAATTATAATCCACATAATAATTCACATTTCCTGTTGCTGCAGGATTATTTTCCTTCTGTAGCAAACTGGCTCATTAAGATCCTACATCTGTATATAGGGAACAGGGTGCAATTTCGGACGCACATAGGACTCTGAGTACGTCACATATCCTGATCCCTTCATAATATTATGAAGGCATCCATAGGAGAGGATATCTAGCTAAAAGTTTGGACACACCTACTCATTCAAGGGTTTTTCATAATTTTTACTATTTTCTACATTGTAGAATAATAGTGAAGACATCAAAATTATGAAATAACACATATGGAGTCATGTAGTAACCAAAAAAGTGTTAAACAAATCAAAAAATATTTTATATTTGAGATTCTTCAAAGTAGCCACCCTTTGCCTTGATGACAGCTTTGCACACTCTTGGCACTATTATGCAAATCTCATTCAAATTGCTGAATCATAGCATGTTCAAGGCACTTCCACATAATAAAATATAGATTTGTTTAAAACACGTTAAATCACAGGTGATAAATTATCAAGGAAATGTCTAACTTGTTTTCAAAGCGGAGTGAAAGTGTTTGCTGAATAACAGACATTAATTTATCACTTTTACAAAATATTTCATTGACTATACCTAATTATAATAAATGTCTTTAGCTGAAGAAGATACTCATGTCTCTGCAACATGGTGTATTTGTATATTTTTAACCAAATAAAGCATTACTTGCTTTGTAATTTTTTGTTGGGGCAGGGGGTTACAGGTACAATATTCATATCAATTCACACACTCTGTTTATACCAATATGTACCCATAGGCTGCCACTTAGAAATACATACAGAGAAATGATCATATTGATCACACAGGATTTTGTCTGTCGATGATTCTAATGTTATAACTTCTAATAGTAACTGTATCCACTGGCGAATTGGGTGAGAGTGAGGTGATTGCCGTCGCTTCAACCTAGACTTCCAATGCTATGCCGATGACACCCAGATCTACCTCAGCACCAAATCCCTCCTCAATCCACCTCTGACCCACATTGAATCCTGCCTCTCTACAATAAATGTATGCAACAATCGGAACTCCTCTTCACTAAATCCACCCTCACCAAAGCTGGCAACCTCACCCTCACCATTGATGACACCACTGTCTCTCCCTCCCCCACGCACTCAGGCAACCTTGGTGCCATTCTGGACTCCACACTCTCCTTTGACCACCACATGACAGACTGTCAAATCCTCATTCTTCCACCTCCGCAACATTGCCAAAGTCAGGTCCTCCATCTCCAGTCCTGCCGCTGAAACCCTCATGCATCTCCTCCCGTCTTGAGTACTGCAACTCATTACTCTCCAGCATCAACTCAAGCTCCCTCCATAAGCTCCAAATGGTTCAAAACTCTGTGACCCGACTCCTCACCCACACTATGTCCTGGCAGCACATCACCCCTGTCCTCTGTGAACTCCACTGGCTCCTTGTCTCCCAACGCATTGATTACAAGATCCTCTTTCTGACCTACAAAGTCCTTCACCACCTTACTTCTCAGACCTTCTTCTCCCCTACCAACCCAGACGTGCACTACGTTCCACCACAGCAGGCCACTTTGTCATCCCTAGGTCAAAGTTCCAGAGCTTCAGCGACAGGACCTTCTCCAGGGTTGCTCCTAGGCTCTGGAACTCACTCCCTCCAGCCATTCGTGACTCTGTGTCCATCACTATCTTTCAGTCCCTCCTAAAGCCCCACCTCGCTGACAAGGCCTACCCTTTTCAATCTTGCACCAAATAGAAATTGTGTGAGCAATAAAAGGACCAAAGCGTAGTTGACATTGTTTAAGGGATACAGTGGGGAGAACAAGTATTTGATACACTGCCGATTATTCAGGTTTTCCTACTTACAAAGCATGTAGAGGTCTGTAATTTTTATCATAGGTACACTTCAACTGAAAATCCAGAAAATCCAGAAAATCACATTGTATGATTTTTAAGTAATTAATTTGCATTTTATTGCATGACATAAGTATTTGATACATCAGAAAAGCAGAACTTAATATTTGGTACAGAAACCTTTGTTTGCAATTACAGAGATCATACGTTTCCTGTAGGTCTTGACCAGGTTTGCACACACTGCAGCAGGGATTTTGGCCCACTCCTCCATACAGACCTTCTCCAGATCCTTCAGGTTTCGGGGCTGTCGCTGTGCAATACGGACTTTCAGCTCCCTCCAAAGATGTTCTATTGGGTTCAGGTCTGGAGACTGGCTAGGTCACTCCAGGACCTTGAGATGCTTCTTACGGAGCCACTCCTTAGTTGCCCTGGCTGTGTGTTTCGGGTCATTGTCATGCTGGAAGACCCAGCCACGACCCATCTTCAATGCTCTTACTGAGGGAAGGAGGTTGTTGGCCAAGATATCGCGATACATGGCCCCATCTATCCTCCCCTCAATACGGTGCAGTTGTCCTGTCCCCTTTGCAGAAAAGCATCCCCAAAGAATGATGTTTCCACCTCCATGCTTCACGGTTGGGATGGTGTTCTTGGGCTTGTACTCATCCTTCTTCTTCCTCCAAACACGGCGAGTGGAGTTTAGACCAAAAAGCTCTATTTTTGTCTCATCAGACCACATGACCTTCTCCCATTCCTCCTCTGGATCATCCAGATGGTCATTGGCAAACTTCAGACGGGCCTGGACATGCGCTGGCTTGAGCAGGGGGACCTTGCGTGCGCTGCAGGATTTTAATCCATGACGGCGTAGTGTGTTACTAATGGTTTTCTTTGAGACTGTGGTCCCAGCTCTCTTCAGGTCATTGACCAGGTCCTGCCGTGTAGTTCTGGGCTGATCCCTCACCTTCCTCATGATCATTGATGCCCCACGAGGTGAGATCTTGCATGGAGCCCCAGACCGAGGGTGATTGACCATCATCTTGAACTTCTTCCATTTTCTAATAATTGCGCCAACAGTTGATGCCTTCTCACCAAGCTGCTTGCCTATTGTCCTGTAGCCCATCCCAGCCTTGTGCAGGTCTACAATTTTATCCCTGATGTCCTTACACAGCTCTCTGGTCTTGGCCATTGTGGAGAGGTTGTAGTCTGTTTGATTGAGTGTGTGGACAGGTGTCTTTTATACAGGTAACGAGTTCAAACAGGTGCAGTTAATACAGGTAATGAGTGGAGAACAGGAGGGCTTCTTAAAGAAAAACTAACAGGTTAACAAATTACAGACCTCTAAATGCTTTGTAAGTAAGAAAACCTGCAAAATTGGCAGTGTATCAAATACTTGTTCTCCCCACTGTATATCAGTGAAGACCACCTCTTCCAGGGCAATAGGAGACACCATATTACGTTGTTTAAGGGATATATCAGTGAAGACCACCTCTTCCAGGGCAATAGGAGACACCATATTACATTGTTTAAGGGATATATCAGTGAAGACCACCTCTTCCAGGGCAATAGGAGACACCATATTACGTTGTTTAAGGGATATATCAGTGAAGACCACCTCTTCCAGGGCAATAGGAGACACCATATTACATTGTTTAAGGGATATATCAGTGAAGACCACCTCTTCCAGGGCAATAGGAGACACCATATTGCATTGTTTAAGGGATATATCAGTGAAGACCACCTCTTCCAGGGCAATAGGAGACACCATATTTCTCTCTATACTGCCTATGTCTTTCCCTCTTTGTAAGTTTGTTAATTTTATCTGGGATCGCTTACCTTGCCATATACACTACTGTTCAAATGTTTGGGGTCACTTAGAAATGTCCTTGTTTTCGAAAGAAAAGCAATTTTTTTGTCCATTAAAATAACATCAAATTGATCAGAAATACAGTGTAGATATTATTAATGTTGTAAATGGCTATTGTAGCTGGAAATGGCTGATCACCTACGTGAGAATGCTATTCATTGACTACAGCTCAGCATTCAACACCATAGTGCCCTCTAAGCTCATCACTAAGCTAAGGATCCTGGGACTAAACACCTCCCTCTGCAACTGGATCCTGGACTTCCTGACGGGCCGACCCAGGTGGTAAGGGTAGGTAACAACACATCTGCCACACTGATCCTCAACACGGGGGCCCCTCATGGGTGCGTGCTCAGTCCCCTCCTGTACTCTCTGTTCACCCATGACTGCATGGCCAGGCACGACTCCAACACCATCATTAAGTTTGCAGACGACACAACAGTGGTAGGCCTGATCACCGACAACGATGAGACAGCCTATAGGGAGGAGGTCAGAGATCTGGCCATGTGGTGCCAGGACAACAACCTCTCCCTCAACGTGACCAAGACAAAGGAGATGATTGTGGACTACAGGAAAAAAAAGAGGACTGAGCACGCCCCCATTCTCATCGACGGGGCTGTAGTGGAACAGGTTGAGAGCTTCAAGTTCCTTGGTGTCCACATCACCAACGAACTATCATGGTCCAAACACACCAAGACAGTCGTGAAGAGGGCACGACGAAGCCTATTCCCCCTCAGGAGACTAAAAAGATTTGGCATGGGTCCTCAGATCCTCAAAAAATTCTACAGCTGCACCATCGAGAGCATCCTGACTGGTTGCATCACCGCCTGGTATGGCAACTGCTTGGCCTCTGACCGCAAGGCACTACAGAGGGTAGTGCGTACGGCCCAGTACATCACTGGGGCAAAGCTTCCTGCCATCCAGGACCTCTATACCAGGCGGTGTCAGAGGAAGGCCCTCAAAATTGTCAAAGACTCCAGCCACCCTAGTCATAGACTGTTCTCTCTGCTACCGCACGGCAAGCGGTACCGGAGTGCCAAGTTTAGGTCCAAAAGACTTCTCAACAGCTTCTACCCCCAAGCCATAAGACTCCTGAACAGCTAATCATGGCTACCCGGACTATTTGCACTGCCCCCCCACCCCCATCCTTTTTACGCTGCTGCTACTCTGTTAAGTATTTATGCATAGTCACTTTAACTCTACCCACATGTACATATTACCTCAACTACCTCAACTAGCCGGTGCCCCCGCACATTGACTCTGCAACGGTACCCCCCTGTATATATAGCCTCCCTACTGTCACTTTATTTTACTTCTGCTCTTTTTTTCTCAACACTTTTTTTGTTGTTGTTTTATTCTTACTTCTTTTGTTTAAAATAAATGCACTGTTGGTTAAGGGCTGTAAGTAAGCATTTCACTGTAATGTCTGCACCTGTTGTATTCGGCGCATGTGACCAATAAAATTTGATTTGATTTGATTTGATTTTTAATGGAATATCTACATAGGCGTACAGAGGCACATTATCAGCAACCATCAGTCCTGTGTTCCAATGGCACATTGTGTTTGCTAATCCAAGTTTATCATTTTAAAAGATCATTAGAAAACCCTTTTGCAATTATGTTAGCACAGCTGAAAACTGTTGTGCTGATTAAAGAAGCAATAAAACTGCCCTTCTTGAGACTAGTTGAGTATCTGGAGCATCAGCAATTGTGGGTTCAATTACAGGCTCAAAATGGCCAGAAACAAATAACTTTCTTCTGAAACTCGTCAGTCTATTCTTGTTCTGAGAAATGAAGGCTATTCCATGCAAGAAATTGTCAAGAAACTGAAGATCTCGTACAACGCTGTGTACTACTCCCTTCACAGAACAGCTCAAACTGTCTCTAACCAGAATAGAAAGAGGAGTGGGAGGCCCCGGTGCACAACTGAGCAAGAGGAGTTTGAGAAACAGACGCCTCACAGGTCCTCAACTGGCAGCTTCATTAAATAGTACCCGCAAAACACCAGTCTCAACGTCAACAGTGAAGAGGCGACTCCGGGATGCTGACCTTCTAGGCAGAGTTGCAAAGAAAAAAGCCATATCTCAGTCTGGCCAATAAAAGATTAAGATGGGCAAAAGAACACAGACACTGGACAGAGGAAGATTGGAAAAAAGTGTTATGGATCACAAAGAAGAACATGTGTGAGACGCAGACTAAATGAAAAGATGCTGGAGGAGTGCTTGATGCCATCTGGCAAGCATGGTGGAGGCAATGTGATGGTCTGGGGGTGCTTTGGTGGTGGTAAAGTGGGAGATTTGTACAGGGTAAAAGGGATCTTGAAGAAGGAAGGCTATCACTCCATTTTGCAACGCAATGCCATACCCTGTGGACGGCGCTTGATTGGAGCCAATTTCCTCCTACAACAGGACAATGACCCAAAGCACAGCACCAAACTATGCAATAACTATTTAGGGAAGAAACAGTCAGCTGGTATTCTGTCTATAATGGAGTGGCCAGCACAGTTACCCTATTGAGCTGTTGTGGGAGCAGCTTGACCGTATGGTACGTAAGAAGTGCCCATCAAGCCAATCCAACTTGTGGGATGTGCTTCAGGAAGCATGGGTTGAAATCTCTTCAGATTACCTCAATAAATTCACAACTAGAATGCCGAAGGTCTGCAAGACTGTAATTGCTGCAGATGGAGGATTCTTTGACGAAAGCAAAGTTTGAAGGACACAATTATTATTTCAGTTAAAAATCATTATTTCTAACCTTGTCAATGACCCCAAACCTTTGAACGATGGTGTACATTTTGAAACCGCACTATGGATTTTATCCCAATAGCCAGAAGGGGGAGACAAGCGAAGCATTGAACTACAGAAATTCAGCAGTGGCAATATATTCATTTTGACAATAGATATTCTGCCGGTTAAAGGAACTGGGATATTAGTCCATCTACTGAGGTTGGATTGAATTGATTTGACCATTCTGTTAAAGTTTCTGGCAATGGTTATATCTAAAGGAAGAAGGAAGGAAATATATCTACTCCCAAATATTTAAAATGGGAAACGATTGCATAAGCAGAGATGGATTCCTCCATCGTGGTCTTGAGGTGCAGTAGGTCTGATTTGGTTAGATTAATTTTATAACTTGAGATGAAAATGATTTTATCTATGATCTTAATTGCGTTTGGGAGCGATTGAGATACATTGTCTAGATACAGTGCATTCGGAAAGTATTCAGACACCTTTACTTTTTCCACATTTTTCCCAGCATCAATCTACACACAATACCCCATAATGACAAAGCAAAAACAGGTTTTAAGAAATGTTTGCAAAAAATAAACTGAAATATCACATTTACATAAATATTCAGATCCTTTACTCAGGACTTTGTTGAAGCACCTTTGGCAGTGATTACAACCTCGAGTCTTCTTGGGTATGACACTACAAGCTTGGCACACCTGTATTTGGGGAGTTTCTCCCATTCTTCTCTGCAGATCCTCTTAAGCTCTGTCAGGTTGGATGGGGAGCATCGCTGCACAGCTATTTTCAGGTCTTTCCAGAGATGTTAGATCGGGTTCAAGTCCGGGCTCTTGCTGGGCCACTCAAGGACATTCAGAGACTTGTCCCGAAGGCACTCCTGCGTTGTCTTGGCTGTGTGCTTAGGGTCATTGTCCTGTTGGAAGGTGAACCTTCGCCCCAGTCTGAGGTCCTGAGCGCTCTAGAGCAGGTTTTCATCATGGATCTCTCTGTACTTTGCTCCGTTCATCTTTCCTTTGATCCTGACTAGTCTCCCAGTCCCTGCCGCTGAAAAACATCCCCACAGGGATGGTGCCAGGTTTCCTCCAGACGTGACGCTTGGCATTCAGGCTAAAGAGTTCAATCTTGGTTTCATCAGACCAGAGAATCTTGTTTCTCATGGTCTGAGAGTCCTTTAGGTGCCTTTTGGCAAACTCCAATCATGTGCCTTTTACTAAGGAGTGGCTTCCATCTGGCCACTCTACCATAAAGGCCTGAGTGCTGCAGAGACAGTTGTCCTCCTCTCCACAGAGGAACTCTGGAGCTCTGTCATAGTGACCATCGGGTTCTTGGTCATCTCCCTGACCAAGGCCCTTCTCCCCCGATTGCTCAGTTTGGCCGGGCGGCCAGCTCTAGGAAGAGTATTTGTGGTTCCAGACTTCTTCCATTTAAGAATGATGGAGGCCACTGTGTTCTTGTGGACCTTCAATGCTGCAGATATTATTTGGCACCATTCCTCAGATATGGTCCCCTGTAGCTCAGTTGGTAGAGCATGGCGCTTGCAACGCCAGGGTTGTGGGTTCGTTTCCCACGGGGGGCCAGTATGAAAAATGTATGCACACACTAACTGTAAGTCGCTCTGGATAAGAGCGTCTGCTAAATGACTAAAATGTAAATGTAAATCTCTGCCTCGACACAATCCTGTCTCTGCACTCTACGGACAATTCCTTCGACCTCATAGCTTGGTTTTTGCTCTGACATGCACTGCCTGCCAGCTGTGGGACCTTTATATAGACAGGTGTGTGTCTTTCCAAATCATGTCCAATCAATGGAATTTACCACAGGTGGACTCCAATCAAATTGTAGAAATATCTCAAGGATGATCAATGGAAACAGGATGCACCTGAGCTCCATTTCAAGTCTCATAGCAAAGGGTTTGAATACTTATGTAAATAAGGTATTTCTAAAAACCTGTTTTTGCTTCGTTATTATGGGGTATTGTGTGTAGATTGATGAGAAATATATATATTTTTAATCCATTTTAGAATAAGGCTGTAACGTAACAAAATGTGCAAAAAGTGAAGGGGTCTGAATACTTTCCGAATGCACTGTATATAGTAAAATATTGTCTGCATATAATGAGATGAAGTGATCACTAGAGTTTAGGGAAATTTGTGTTATCTCCCTCTTTGTAAGTTTGTTAATTTTACCTGGGATTGCTTACTTTGCCATATAATGAAGAGATCTGACCATTTTGAAAAAATGGCAATAGTCAGAACACTGGGTGGCATCCTTACCTTTTTTTAATAAAAGCAAAATTAGTGCTCTATTCACATCTCTCACAAATAAACCTTTGTGAACGCCTGTGTTAATCATTTCAAACAATAGTGGACCTAATTGATTACAAAATGTAAAATAGACCTCAGGAGGAATACCGTCCCATTCAGATGATTTGCCTTTATTCATGCTATCCAATGCCCTTTTGAATTCATTGATAGATATTTGAGCAACCAGCGAGGCGGCTTCCTCTGTTGAGAGAGGAGGAGTTCTTCATTCTTTTATAAAGGATTTACAATCCGAGGTGTACAGTTCTTTATAGAAGCGGGAGAATCTTTGATTGATTCATTTGGGTTCAGATAGTTATTCCCGTTTATTAAATTTTTATTTATACCTCTTTTGTGATATCCAATTGGTAGTTGGTCTTGTCCCATCGCCTCCTCCCATACGGACTGGAGAGGCGAAGGTCGAGAGCCATGCGTCCTCCGAAACACGACCCTGCCAAGCCTCACTGCTTCTTGACACACTGCTCGCTTAACATGGAAGCCAGCTGCACCAATATGTCGGAGAAAACACAGTACAACTGGCGACCGTGTCAGCGTGCATGTGCCCGGCCCACCACAGGAGTCGCTAGAGAACGATGGGACAAGGACATCCCGGCCGCTGTGCCACTCGGGAGGCCCGTAATTCCCCTGTTTCAGTGTGTGGTCTATGTGATCATTACTGCATAGCATGTTGGCCAGTAAACGACTTGGACGATTACCATGGAAGTAATGGTTGAGTCTAACTCGATGGATGGCAAGTTCTGCTCTCTGTCTTATCAATAAATTAAGTTCTGTCTTGACTTTGGAAAGTGCTACCTGATCTGAAAAAAGTGTTTGTTGAGAACGCAGTTAGCAACATTTCCAGTTCTGGTATCTTATTGAATTGTGATTAATTCAACCCAGCTGCAAATGCAGTTGCATTATTTTTCATAAAACCTTTGGTGGCATCCCATAGAATCCTGGGGTTATCGACTGAATTTTTATTGATCATTGTTAATTAATTTAGTTCAATTTGAAATTGATCACAACATTTTAGATTTTGTAGTAATGAAATGTTGAAACGGCATCTTGTGGCTCTTAGGAGAGTCTGAAATGTGTAATTGGCAGTGGTAGGTGTGGTGATCGGACAAGATCATATGTTGAATTTCTATTTTCTTAATTTTAGAAAATAGAGGTTAAAGATAATAATATAAAATCGATTAGGGAGAATGTTTTATGCCTGTTTGAGTAGAAAGCAGCCAGTTTGTACAAATGGTTCTGCATCCTATGTGTGTCATTATGGAGCAGGTGTGTTTCTTGGAGCATTGCTATATCAGTATGGTTTCTTGCTAGGATATCAAGACAGCTGGAATGTTTGATAGGACAATTTAGGCCTTTCAGATTCCAAGAGAGAATAGCTAGTGTTGGCATTGTTTTTCAAACAGGAATGTTATATTAATGATGTAGTTGTTATCTTTAGTGTTGATAAGCCCATGGATGTGTAACAAAAGCAGGACCCACAGGGAAACCCACCCATTGGTCATTCCCCAACCAGAAAACTGTAAAAAAAGATGATGTGCAAGAAATGCAATCTATAATCTAGACCTTCACAATAATGAATCATAGCCTGTAAGCCAAGTCCTCCCTGGGAGATAAACTCAGTAGCGTAAATGGAGGGGGACATCAAACAACATAAAAAATAGACGGTACTGGCCATCTATCCTAAACAGTAGTACAATAGAAATAGTAGGGGAATAGCTTCCAATTTAAATGGCCATATTTAGCCTATATAGGGACGCAATGTGCAGTAGCCACACAAGGAAGCAGCCCCAGTCTGTATGACCGTTCAATAAATTGACCATTGTTCATTAATTGGTGTGGAGTCATCGTTGTCTAAATGTCCTGGACCATAGGCAATATAGTATTAAACAAAGTCCAATGTAAAGCAATAATTATATAATAATAAAGTGATATTTTGATAACCATAGATATAAAACCCTAGCTAGATAGGCTGATGTTGTAGCCCCTATATGATATATTGTCTATGCTAATACCGCTATCTGTTCTGTAGATGGTGATCCTCTGAGTGGGCTGTCATGGCTGTCGTCTCTGGCAGTGTATTTGTTGTTGTTGTTGTTATTAAGCTGTAATACCTCAATCTGTCCTGCACATGGTGCTACTCTGAGTGGGCTGTTGTGGCCATTGTCTCTGGCAGTGTTGTTGTTGTTGTTGTTATTATTAAACTGTAATACCTCTATCTGTCTTGCAGATGGTGCTCCTCTGAGTGGGCTGTCGTGGCCGTCGTCTCTGGTGGTGGTGGCTGTTTCCTTGTCTGGTCTCTTCACCTTTGTCTTCCTCATGCTGGCCTGCCTCTGCTGCAAGAAGGGACACATCCGCTTCAAGGTGAGGCTCAAACACAGACATACGCATGCACGCACACACGCACACACACAGACACGCACACCATGTACTATTTTCTCTGGTGCCTTGACCCATTTTGAAGTGTTGTTCATAATAGTGCCCTGCACACAAACAAAGAGCTGATGACAGCCATTAGACGGGTTTGAAATGTTACTTCCTCCTGCTGCTCTCAGATAAAAGAGAATGAGAATTATCTTCGGTTATCGTCACAGCTGTGTATTTTCCCCCTCAAGCCGATACCACGACAGCCCTTAAGGAACTACACTGGACTTTGTGCAAACTGGGGTCATATCACCTCCACCTTACCTGACACCCTAGACCCACTGCAATTTGCATACGGCCCCAATAGATCCACGGACAATGCAATCGCACTGCACTCTGCCCTATCCCATCTGGACAAGAGGAATACCTATGTAAGAATGCTGTTCATTGACTACAGCTCAGCCTTCAACACCATAGTACCCTCCAAGCTCATCATTAAGCTCGGGGCCCTGGGTCTGAACCCCGCCCTGTGCAACTGTGTCCTGGACTTCCTGACGGGCTGCTTCCAGGTAGAGATGGTAGGAAACAACAACTCATCTACGCTGATCCTCAACACAGGAGGCCCACAAGGGTGCATGCTCAGTCCCCTCCTGTACTCCCTGTTCATCCATAACTGCGTGGCCACGCACGCCTCCAACTCAATCATCAAGTTTGCAGACGACACAACAGTGGTAGGTCTGATTACCAAAAATGATGAAACAGCCTACAGGGAGGAGGTTAGGGCCCTGGCGGAGTGGTGCCAGGAAAATAACCTCTCCCTCAACGTCAACAAAACGAAGGATCGTGGACTTCAGGAAACAGCAGAGGGAGCATGCCTCAATCCACAGACGGGCCGCAGTGGAGAAGGTGAAAAGCTTCAAGTTCCTCGGTATACACATCACTGACAATCTGAAATGGTCCACCCACACAGACAGTTTGGTGATGAAGGTGCAACAGCATCTCTTCAACCTCAGGAGGCTGAAGAAATTCAGCTTGCCCACTAAGACCCTCACAAACTTTTACAGATGCACCATTGAGAGCATCCTGTCAGGCTGTATCACCGCCTGGTTCGGCAACTGCACCGTACGCAACCGCAGGGCTCTCCAGAGGGTGGTGCGGTCTGCCCAACGTATCACCGGGGGCACACTGCCTGCCTTCCAGGACATCTACAGCACCCGATGTCACAGGAAGGCCAAAAAGATAATCAAGGACATCAACCACCCGAGCCACGGCCTGTTCACCCTGCTATCATTCAGAAGGCGAGGTCAGTACAGGTGCATAAAAGCTGGGACCGAGAGACTGAAAAACAGCTATCTCAAGGCAACCCTGTACCCTGTCCTGAACTTAGTCACTGTCACTAGTCGACTACCACCTGGTTACTCTACCATGCTCCTTAGAGGCTGCTGCCCTATGTACATAGACATGGAACAATGTTTACATACTGTTTTACTAATTTCATATGTATTCTAGTCAAGGCCATCCTATTCAACTATTGCTGTATATGCAGTGCAAGTTTTCAGACCCCTTTACTTTTTCCACATTTTGTAAAGTTACAGCCTTATTCTAAAATGGATTAAATTGAATTTTTCCTCATCAATCTACACACAATACCCCATAATGACAAAGCAAAAACAGGTCTTTATACATTTTTGCAAAAAATAAAAAATAAATAAATGGAAAATGACATTTACGTAAGTATTCAGAGCCTTTACTCAGTACTTTGTTGAAGCACCTTTGGCAGCGATTACAGCCACAAGTCTTCTTGGGTATGACGCTACAAGTTTGTCACATCTGTATATGCTGAGTTTCTCCCATTCTTCTCTGCAGATCCTCTCAAGCTCTGTCAGGTTTGATGGGGAGCGTCGCTGCACAGCTATTTTCAGGTATCTCCAGAGATGTTCAATCGGGTTCAAGTCCGGGCTTTGGCTGGCCAACTAAAGGACATTCAGTGACTTGTCCCGAAACCACTCCTGCGTTGTCTTGGCTGTGCTCTTAGGTTCGTTGTCCAGTTGGAAGGTGAACCTTCACCCCAGTCTGAGGTCCTGAGCACTCTGGAGCAGGTTTTCATCAAGGATCTCTCTGTCCATTGTCCGTTCATCTTTGCCTCGATCCTGACTAATCTCCCAGTCCCTGCCGCTGAAAAACATCCCCACAGCATGATGCTGCTACCACCATGCATCACCGTACGGATGGTGCCAGGTTTCCTCAAGACGTGACGCTTGGCATTCAGGCCAAAGAGTTCATTCTTGGTTTCATCAGACCAGAGAATCTTGTTTCTCATGGTCTGAGAGTCCTTTAGGTGCCTTTTGGCAAACTCCAAGCGGGCTGTCATGTGCCTTTTACTGAGGAGCAGCTTCCGTCTGGCAACTCTACCATAAAGGCCTGATTGGTGGAGTGCTGCAGAAGGTTGTCCTTCTGGAAGGTTCTCCCATCTCCACAGAGAAACTCTGGAGCTCTGTCATAGTGACCATCGGGTTCTTGGTCACTTCCCTGACCAAGGCCCTTCTCCCCCGATTGCTCAGTTTGGCTGGGCGGCCAGCTCTAGGAAGAGTCTTGGTGGTTCCAAACTTCTTCCATTAAGAAAGATGGAGGCCACTGTGTTCTTGGGGACCTTCAATGCTGCAGACATTTTTTGGTACCCTTCCCCAGATCTGTGCCTCGACACAATCCTGTCTCAGAGCTCTACGGACAAATACTTCGACCTCATGGCTTGGTTTTTGCTCTGACATGCACTGTCAACTGTGGGACCTTATATAGACAGGTGTGTGCCTTTCCAAATCATGTCCAGTCAATGTAATTTACCACAGGTGGACTCCAATCAAGTTGTGTTTGTATTTGTATTTATTTATTATGGATCCCCATTAGCTGCTGCCAAGGCAGCTACTCTTCCTGGGGTCCGGCAAAATTAAGGCAGTTATGCAATTTTAAAAACATTACAATACATTCATAACATATTTCACAACACACAAATGTGTGCCCTACTCCACTACCACATATCTACCACAAATCCATGTGTACGTGTGTGTATAGTGCGTATGTTATCATGCGTGTGTATGCATGTGTCTGTGCCTATGTTTGTGTTGCTTCACAGTCCCCTCTGTTCCATCAGTTTTTTAAATCTGATTCTACTGCTTGCATCAGTTCCTGATGTGGAATAGAGTTCCATGTAGTCATGGCTCTATGTAGTACTGTGCGCCTCCCATTGTCTTTTCTGGACTTGGGGACTGTGAAGAGACCTCTGGTGGCATGTCTTGTGAGGTATGCATGGTTGTCTGAGCTGTGTGCTAGTCTTTTAAACAGACAGCTCGGTGCTTTCAGCATGTCAATACCTCTCAAAAATACAAGTAGTGATGAAGTCAATCTCTCTTCCACTTTGAGCCATGAGAGATTGACACGCATATTATTAATGTTTGCTCTCTGTGTACATCCAAGGGCCAGCTATGCTGCCCTGTTTTTGAGCCAATTGCAATTTTCCTAAAATCCTCTTTGTGGCACGTGACCACACGACTGAACAGTAGTCCAGGTGCAACAAAACTAGAGCCTGTAGGACCTGCCTTGTTGATAGTGCTGTTAAGAAGGTAGAGCAGCGCTTTATTATGGACAGACTTCTCCCCATCCTAGCTACTGTTGTTTAGACCATGACAGTTTACAATCCAGGGTTACTCCAAGCAGTTTAGTCACCTCAACTTCCACATTATTTGTTACAAAATGTAGTTGAGGTTTAGGGTTTAGTGAATGATTTGTCCCAAATACAATGCTTTTAGTTTTTGAAAGATTTAGGACTAATTTATTCCTTGCCACCCATTCTGAAACTATCTGCAGCTCTTTGTTAAGTGTTGCAGTCATTTCAGTCGCTGTAGTAGCTGACGTGTATAGTGTTGAGTCATCCGCATACATGGCTTTACTCAAAGCCAGTGGCATGACGTTAGTATAGATTGAAAAAAGTAAGGGGCCTAGACAGCTGCCCTCAGCTAATCAAATCAAAACAAATCAAAATGCAAATAGTCTGGGTAGCCTTGATTAGCTGTTCAGGATTCTTATGGCTTGGGGGTAGAAGCTGTTAATTTGTGTAAGTGCTGTGCTTGTTGAATGTCCTTCCCTATAAGCGTGCTGAAAGTCTGTTGTCAATTTGTTTACTGTAAAATAGCACTGTATCTGGTCAAACACAATTTTTTTCAAAACTTTACTAAGGGTTGGTAACAGGCTGATTGGTCAGCTATTTGAGCCAGTAAAGGGGGCTTTACTATTCTTAGGTGGAATGACTTTTGCTTCCCTCCAGGCCTGAGGGCACACACTTTCTAGTAGGCTTAAATTGAAGATATGGCAAATAGGAGTGGCAATATCGTCCGCTATTATCCTCAGTAATTTTCCATCCAAGTTGTCAGACCCCGGTGGCTTGTCATTGTTGATAGACAACAATACTTTTTTCACCTCTTCCACACTCACTTCACGGAATTCAAAATTACAATTCTTGTCTTTCATAATTTGGTCAGATATACTTGGATGTATAGTGTCAGCGTTTGTTGCTGGCATGTCATGCATACATTTGCTAATCTTGCTAATGAAAAAATCATTAAAGTAGTTTACAATATCAGTCAGTTTTGTGATGAGTGAGCCATCTGATTCAATGTATGATGGAGCTGAGTTTGCCCTTTTCCCCAAAATGTCATTGAAGGTGCTCCAAAGCTTTTTACTATCATTCTTTGTCATTTATCTTTGTTTCATACTGTAGTTTCTTCTTCTTTTTATTCTGTTTAGTCATATGATTTCTCAGTTTGCAGTACGTTTGCCAATCGGTTGTGCAGCCAGACTTATTTGCCATTCCTTTTGCCTCATCCCTCTCAACCATACCATTTTTTAAATTCCTCATCAATCCACAGGGATTTAACAGTTTCTACAGTCATTTTCTTAATGGGTGCATGCTTATTAGTAACTGGGATAAGCAATTTTATAAATGTGTCAAGTGCAACGTCTGTTTGATCCTCATTACACACCACAGACCAACAAATATTCTTTACATCAACAACATAGGAATCCCTACAAAACGTATTGTATGACCTCTTATACACTATATTAGACCCAGCCTTTGGAACTTTGGTTTTCCTAGATATGGCTACTATATTGTGATCACTTCATCTGATGGATCTGGATACTGCTTTCAAGCACATTTCTGCAGCATTAGTAAAGATGTGATCAATACATGTTAATGATTTCATTCCTGTGCTGTTTGTAACTACCCTGGTAGGTTGACTGATAACCTGAACCAGGTTGCAGGCACTGGTTACAGTTTGAAGCTTTTTCTTGAGTGGGCAGCTTGATGAATGCCAGTCAATATTTAAATCACCCAGAAAATATACCTCTCTGTTGATATCACATACATTATCAAGCATTTCACACGTTATCCAGATACTGACTGTTAGCACTGACTGTTAGGTGGTCTATAGCAGCTTCCCACAAGAATGGGCTTTAGGTGAGGCAGAGGAACCTGTAGCCATATTACTTCAACAGTATTTAACATGAGATCCTCTAATCTTTACAGGAATGTGGTTCTGAATATAAACAGCAACACCTCCACCACTGGCATTTCTGTATTTTCCGTAAATGTTATAACCTTGTATTTTTACCACTGTATCATGAAAGGTATTGTCTAAGTGAGTTTCAGAAATAGTCAGAATATGAATGTCATCTGTTACTAGCAAGTTATTAATTTCTTGAACATTGTTTCTTAAGGTACATATGTTAACGTGGGCTATTTTGAGCTCTTTTCTGGGATGCTTGCTTGTTTTCATTGCTTTACTGGGAAGCTTAGCAGAAGTAGATATTCTCATGTTATTTATATTAGTGCAGGGTGAGCTGCACTCATTGGACTTCCTACTAGGGCACACCGCCTCAGTGCTAACAGCATAAATCTTGTTCATAGGCACATGATTGCTGCATACAATAGCAGTTGGATCAGCAGAGGCATTCAGGGCAGTTAGAGGGACATACATTAGGTTACTTACATTGTGTCTACCAATGCCCCTGGTATAATGTACATTTACTAAAGCATTATGAAGGCTCAGCGACACAATGGTTGGGATTAACTGAGCAATGCTTGGGTCATTGATAAGTCATTGTCTCAACGCAGCCTTATAATGCTGTGAAAGGATCCAGGAACCCAAATTATTTGTTTCCAAAAGGTATTGAAATTGTCAACAAAAGCTACACTCATTGAGTTGCAATAATCACGTAGGAAGTTGTGAAGAGAAAGAATCCTGCTAAAGCGTTCAATGTCATGATTCAGAGAGGGCACAGGGCCAGATATGATGGGTCATTTATTAGTGTCTAGCAGAGAGTCAATCAACTCTTTGAAATCCAGTTTCAACTGCTCAGAGCTGCCCTTCATAATGTCATTAAAACCCACATGGGCTACGATAGAATCGATGTCCATGTCCTGGCGTAGTACATTCAGGAGCAGCTTAGTAATGTCATGTACTCGAGCTCCGGGATATGACATTGTTTTTGCGCCAGGAGCAGTCACATTTCTTACCATGGAGGTGCCCAAAATCACGGCTGGTGAGAAGGATGAGGAAATCTGCCCACTCCCACGCTTCACACGATTCGGAGAACCCTTTAAGGATGGGCGAGAGGCAGGATAACTTGAGCACGTAGCTCCCGGCGCCTGGTGCAGGCCTCCGACAGATGGAGAAGCCCCGCTCGATCCAGAGCAGGGACGGAAGGTTGCCGACGTCGACTTCGAAATTGTAGGGGAAGGAGTAGGAGTAGGCACATAGGCAGCAGACACAGGTACACGCAGCGACGAAGGTGCATGAGGTGCAGTCGGATAACGACAAACAACAAGACGGAGATGCATCCAACATGCGCGAACTCCGTCCAGCCACCAGCGTAGAAAAGGTAAACATTCACTCTGCGTTTTCCCCAGTTTCTTACGTAGGCTGGCGACCTGCGTGATCAAAGAAGCCACCTCAAGCCTATAATCCTCGGCAAGCAAACATTTGCCGCATTGGAACTCTGAGCGATCCAGTTTGTCCTGAAACAAAGCATAGTAGATACAGCTCCTACAGCGCTGGAACCGTTCATTTACTTCTCCGGACAGAGGGCTCCATTGGATAACCCATCTGGGACTAACTTCGTTAGCTTGATGGCTAACGTTAGCAGCTTAGCTAGGTTAGCGGCTCTTTCAAGCAGACTTTAACCTGTCAGTTAAGCGGGATTCTGGGACAAGAAATAGTGGTCCTAGATGTTAAAAGCAAACCGCGTCGTGGAATCCATGCAAAATCAAGTTCAGTATTTAAAGTACCAGTCAAAAGTTTGGACTTCAGGGTTTTTCTTTATTTTTACTATTTTCTACATTGTAGAATAATAGTGAAGACATCAAAACTATGAAATAACACATATGGAATCATGTAGTAACAAAAAAAGTGTTAAACAAATCAAAATATATTTTATATTTGAGATTCTTCAAATAGCCACACTTTGCCTTGATGACAGCTTTGAACACTCTTGGCACAAATTCTAAAAATAAAG
Source organism: Coregonus lavaretus (assembly GCF_964263955.1). Lineage (NCBI taxonomy): Eukaryota > Metazoa > Chordata > Actinopteri > Salmoniformes > Salmonidae > Coregonus > Coregonus lavaretus. Next base: position 21,828,624 of record NC_139988.1, read on the forward strand.
GAAAACCCTTGAATGAGTAGGTGTTCTAAAACTTTTGACCGGTAGTGTGTATATATACTGTATTTATACTCCGGACTCCGACATTGCTCGTCCAATTATTTACATATTTCTTAATTCCATTATTTTACATTTAGATTTGTGTGTATTGTTGTGAATTGTTAGATATTACTGCACTGTTGGAACACAAGCATTTCGCTACACCCGCAATAACATCTGCTTAATATGTGTGCGATAACAACATTTGATTTGATCTGATTTGTGTCTTCCATAGACTCTCTGTTAACTGTGCTTACCTCTCCCAGCAACCTTAAAGAGGACACGCTAAGTGCTTTGAGACCTTTTGAGTGAGGCAGAACGATTATTTTTTCAACGAATTAACCATCTACGCATGCACACACACACACAGACATGCACACATACATATATACAGAGGATTGTTTTAAAGTGAAACATAGGCACAGATGCCTGTGACAGTTTCCACCCTCTGCTTCAAATGAAGATTCATGCCACAGTGACTTTGAAGAAGATAATTAAAAAAAAGAAAGGGCACACTTGAGGCTAAGTCTGTCAATTATCTGTCACTGGGGAGCTAAGAAGACTGATACTCTTCTTAATCACCAAAGATTGATCCTCTTTCATTTCTTCCCTCTTAGAACTTCAATCTCTGTTCTCTCTGTCTCTCCCTCTCTCTCTCTTTATTCTCCCTCTGTCTCTCCCTCTCTCTCTTCACTCTCCCTCTGTCTCTCCCTCTCTCTCTCTTCACTCTCCCTCTGTCTCTCCCTCTCTCTCTCTCTTCACACTCCCTCTGTCTCTCCCTCTCTCTCTCTCTTCACTCTCCCTCTGTCTCTCCCTCTCTCTCTTTTTATTCTCCCTCTGTCTCTCCCTCTCTCTCACTCTCTTCTCTCTCTCCCTTTGTCTCTCTATCTATATTTCTCTCTTCCATTCTGTTTGAAAGACAGACAGGGCAGAAGTAATTCAAATAAGAGGAGAGGGAGAAAGGCTTGAGCAGGGGGTGAGTGAGGGCATGAGGAAAGGCATACCCCAGAGCCCACAGTACATCCGGCCCCCCAGACCCGAAGGCCCCCATCTGGAATTAGACATAAGCCTCTCCCAGAGCAGGAAGAGGGGATTTTAGGATTATTTATTGTGTGTTTGTGTGTGTGTATGTGCGTGTTTGTGTGTGTGTGTGTGTGCTCATCGTTCAGTGGGGAAGGGGCCTGCCCTGCACATGTTCCCCGGCTGGAGAAGAGAGAGAGGGTATAGAAGAGTGGAGAGTGATGTCATGAGGATAGAATGTGAAAAGGTTGTTTTTTTTGGCTCACATTTTTGTGAGGGCTCTTTTTCTCAACTTTTCTCAATCGCCTTCCTCCCACCTTCTTTATTTCCTCCCTCTCTCCCTCCCTCCGCTCGGGAGGAGCACAGGAACTCCCTTTTGGACTGGCAGTCACTGCTCCTCCCTTCTCCGCTCCCTTTTTCCCTCCCTCCATCCCTCTTTCTCTCCCTCCCTCCCTCCCTTCCTCTCTCTCTCTCTCTCAATCTGTGACATTCAGATGGACCATTGTGGTCTTACCAGAGCGCTAGCTAGCTGTTATCTGCTGAACTCAACAATGAAGACTATCTCAGCTGCAGGACCATTCTCTTACTGTAGACACTGCCACCAACATGCCCTTCACACCTGCTGGGCCACCCTGGGCCTCTGGGGAGGGTGTGGGTGTGTGGGGGGGGTTTGCAAGTTCTTTTAGCTTGTTGTTCTGCAGAGACATTCGGGATACAGGGTACAAGTGATCTTATGTCGTGTGGGTGACCAACACGCCAGCTCTCCCAATGGAACTTGAGCTCAGGTAAGAAGTGGTTATGGGGATGTTATCAGAGGGTCAAGTGTAGTCTGAACTCTCGCTGAGAGTCTGTATCAGGCTGAAATCCAGCTACAGCTGCTCTTGGAGAAGGTTCTTGTAGAACAGGGGTTCCCAACCTTTTTTTCGCACCGCAGACTTGAGCAGATCCAGAAACAGTTTTGCGGACTGGAGAACACCCATCAAGCTAGCTTTAGGAAGCTGAACCTGGCCAGATTGCTGAGGTCTGGTTGGAGAGCGTTTTAGTCTTTTAGTAGGCTAATCAGTGAAGGATATTATCAGAGGCACAAATGTAGTCTGAACTCTCGCTGTGAATGTGTTCTGTAAAGTGTCTAATGCTTGATGTCATATAAAGGGAATGTTATAAAAAAAATTAAAAAAATTGTGCTTTGAGAATGTTACAATGAAAATGAACCACTGTTCAATAGTTGTAAATGTGTTGTTTTGTTTAGATTTTTTTTATTGTTTTTTCGTTTCTACAATTGTAAAGCGACTTTGAAAGTGATATACAGTACCAGTGAAAAGTTTGGGCACACCTACTCATTCAAGGGCTTTTCTTTATTTTGACTATTTTCTACATTGTAGAATAATAGTGAAGACATCAAAACTATGAAATAACACATATGGAATCATGTAGTAACAACAAAAGTGTTAAACAAATCAAAATATATTTTAGATTTTAGATTCTTCAAAGTATCCACCCTTCGATTTTGTACGTTTGCCCACTGACAAAGAAATTAACAGTCTATAATTTTAATGGTAGGTTTATTTGAACAGTGAGAGACAGAATAACAACAACAAAAATCCAGAAAAATGTATGTCAAAAATGTTAGAAATTGATTTACATTTTAATGAGGGAAATAAGTATTTGACCCCTCTGCAAAACATGACTTAGTACTTGGTGGCAAAACCCTTGTTGGCATTCACAGAGGTCAGACGTTTCTTGTAGTTGGTCACCAGGTTTGCACACATCTCAGGAGGGATTTTTTCCCACTCCTCTTTGCAGATCTTCTCCAAGTCATTAAGGTTTCGAGGCTGACGTTTGGCAACTCGAACCTTCAGCTTCCTCCACAGATTTTCTATGGGATTAAGGTCTGCAGACTGGCTAGGCCACTCCAGGACCTTTAATGTGCTTCTTCTTGAGCCACTCCTTTGTTGCCTTGGCCCTGTGTTTTGGGTCATTGTCATGCTGGAATACCCATGCATAACCCATTTTCAATGCCCTGGCTGAGGGAAGGAGGTTCTCACCCAAGATTTGACGGTACATGGCCCCGTCCATCGTCCCTTTGATGCGGTGAAGTTGTCCTGTCCCCTTAGCAGAAAAACACCCCCAAAGCATAATGTTTCCACCTCCATGTTTGACGGTGGGGATGGTTTCTTGGGGTCATAGGCAGCATTCCTCCTCCTCCAAACACGGCGAGTTGAGTTGATGCCAAAGAGCTCAATTTTGGTCTCATCTGACCACAACACTTTCACCCAGTTGTCCTCTGAATCATTCAGATGTTCATTGGCAAACTTCAGACGGGCATGTATATGTGCTTTCTTGAGCAGGGGGACCTTGCGGGCGCTGCAGGATTTCAGTCCTTCACGGCGTAATGTGTTACCAATTGTTTCTTGGTGACTATGGTCCCAGCTGCCTTGAGATCATTGACAAGATCCTCCCGTGTAGTTCTGGGCTGATTCCTCACCATTCTCATGATCATTGCAACTCCACGAGGTGAGATCTTGCATGGAGCTCTGGCCGAGGGAGATTGACAGTTATTTTGTGTTTCTTCCATTTGCGAATAATCGCGCCAACTGTTGTCACCTTCTCACCAAGCTGCTTGGCGATGGTCTTGTAGCCCATTCCAGCCTTGTGTAGGTCTACAATCTTGTCCCTGACATCCTTGGAGAGCTCTTTGGTCTTGGCCATGGTGGAGAGTTTGGAATCTGATTGATTGATTGCTTCTATGGACAGGTGTCTTTTATACAGGTAACAAGCTGAGATTAGGAGCACTCCCTTTAAGAGTGTGCTCCTAATCTCAGCTCGTTACCTGTATAAAAGACACCTGGGAGCCAGAAATCTTTCTGATTGAGAGGGGGTCAAATACTTATTTCCCTCATTAAAATGCAAATCAATTTATAACATTTTTGACATGCGTTTTTCTGGATTTCTTTGTTGTTATTCTGTCTCTCACTGTTCAAATAAACCTACCATTAAAATTATAGACTGATCATTTCTTTGTCAGTGGGCAAACGTACAAAATCAGCAGGGGATCAAATACTTTTTTCCCTCACTGTAGAGCTTGATGTTTTTTGCGACTTCACTTGAAGAAACGTTCAAAGTTCTTGAAATGTTCCGTATTGACTGACCTTCATGTCTTAAAGTAATGATGGACTGTCGTTTCTCTTTGCTTATTTGAGCTGTTCTTGCCATAATATGGACTTGGTCTTTTACCAAATAGGGCAATCTTCTGTATACCACTCCTACCTTGTCACAACACAACTGATTGGCTCAAATGCATTAACAAGGAAAGAAATTCCACAAATTAACTTCTAACAAGGCACACCTGTTAATTGAAATGCATTCCAGGTGACTACCTCATGAAGCTGGTTGAGATAATGCCAAGAGTGTGCAAAGCTGTCTTGAAGGCAAAGAGTGGCTACTTCAAAGAATCTCAAATATAAAATATATTTTGATTTGTTTAACACTTCTTTGGTTACTACATGATTCCATATGTGTTATTTCATAGTTTTGATATCTTCACTATTATTCTACAATGTAGAAAATAGTACAAATAAAGAAAAACCCTTGAATGAGTAGGTGTGTCCAAACTTTTGAATGGTATTGTGTAAATATCATGTATTTAGATTATTTTTATTTTTTATGTGTGTGAGCACTGTGGTGTGTGCGTATGTAGGCGTGTACAGCTATGTGTGAAAGGGCTGCATGTTTATCTGTCTGTTTGATCTATGTTGCTGTATATGTGAGTGCATGTTTATGTGTGTCTGTTTGATCTATGTTGCTGTATATGTTGGAGAGATATGTGAGTGGATGTTTATGTGTGTCTGTGTGAACTCTGTTGCAGTACATGTTATGGGAACTGCATGTGTGTGTGTGATCTCTGTAAGGGTACGTGTTAGAGGCATGTGTTTTCGTGGCCATCTGGTGATCCTGAGAGTGAAAACACATGTTAGGGGGGCCGCGAGGGGCCGTGTGAAGCTGTGGACCTAGAGACAAGAGGGTGTGTGTGTGTCCTGTGTGTGTGTATATTCTCTCGTGGGACAGGATGGATGGATGGATGGAGGGAGGGAGGGAGGGAGGGAGGGAGGGAGGGCGGGAGGGCGGGAGGGAGGGATGGAGGGATGGAAGGAAGGGTGAGGACGATGGGGGGAGGCAGTGGAGTGGGTGCTGGAGGAGGCTACACAGGGTCACAGTTTTCCATAGTTTCAACTCCATACAACTAAGGGGCTTTTATCCCGTCTCCAAATTCTTCCAATACTTATTTACACACGCGCTCTCTCTCTCTCTCTCTCTCTCCCCCCCCCCCCCCAACCCCACACACACTCCTCAGGGTTCAAACTCCAGGGAATGACCCAGTATGAACTCTGACCTTTTGTCCTCTTCTGTAGGAGTTTGAGAATGCCGAGGGGGAGGAGTACCAGGCGGACCTGTCCACCCTGGCATCCCCTGCATCCCAGAGCGGACCTGATGTCTACATCCTGCCGCTGACTGAGGTGTCACTCCCCATGGCCAAACAACCAGGACGATCAGGTAGGACTAACATGTCTTTCTCTCTCTGTCTCTCACCCTCATTTAGTATCCGTTTAGTTCAGTTCAGTGCAGTTCAATTCAAATACTTTTCTTTCAACAAGAAGCTTTACGTATTTGAAGTCATCTCTGTGAGGGGGATGTTCAGGGTTGCATAAGCCCAGGGAATGACTGTCAGAGAGAACCATATCAAATTCATACAGTCACTAACTTTCACAGCTTTTCTCAAAGGGAATCAAATATAAAGGGTGGAGGAAAAGGTCAGATGAAGGTGGGAGGATAAAGAGGAAAGGTACAAATACAGCTTTTATTTTGGCCCTTTATTCTCTCCTTCAAAAAGTGATGCAAACTTTGCAGTAGATTAGAGCCTAAGTTTAGTGTTTTCACTGAGGAGTTTTCAAGAATATCAGGGTGTACTGTACTGTATATTCTGGCTCTGGTGTTAGCCCAAGAAGTCTTCCCAAAGTTAGTGACCAACGCCCTAACACTGGACCCCTGCTGGGCCTATCCCCCATCCCCACTGCCCTGGACCCCTGCAGAGCTTGGATTCCACCTATCCCACAGTCCCCTCTGCCCTGGTTTCCCTGTATAATTAACTTTGTGGTCCATGAATGAGCTCTCTCTCTTTTTCTCTTTCCCTGTTACTCCCCCCCCCCCCCCCCCCCCCCCTCTCTCTCTCTCTCTCTATCCCTTCACTCTCCAACAAACATCTGCCTGTTGTGTAATTTCCCTGGTCCAGCCAGCCTACACAAGTGCTCCTTGGTATGTCAGGCATGCGAGAGAGCCAGACCCTCATTCTCTATTCCTCTTTCTCTCCCTGTCTTTCTGTCTATCCGTGACAATGGCCCTGGTTGTGTGTTGATGTGTAGGCTATGGGGCTGATGCATGCAGATCTGGACCAATACACTCATGACATCAGAAGGCGGGCTGAATTAATGAATCGTACTACAGAGTTCGCTGTGGGTCAGTTCGTAGGTCAGTCTGCTGCTTGACTAGCCATTCCAATATACTGTTCCTCAAAGCCTGGGACCATATTCATAAAGCGTAGAAGTGCTGATCTAGGATCAGTTTTGTCTTTTAGATCATAATGCATATTATATGGCCAGGGAGGACTTGATCCTAGATCAGCACTCCTACTGAGATGTTTTGTGAATACGGGCCCAGCACTTTAGTGGACATGAGAGTAATCCTGTCCCCAAGGAGCTTAAAGGGAAGATTGCAGAAATAGGTTGCGGTTGAACATTGATTGTTTGCATCCTTCCAACTAAAAGTCCCAATACGACATATCACTTTACATTTGTATTTTAGGAGACATTTATATTTTATCTGAATTTGACTGAAGTCATGTCGATAAAGCGTTTGGAAAAGTGACATCAAGAGAAGAACACACGAGTGAATACACAGCAGGAGTGAAGCCGCTGTCCACATAAGACAGTAAAGACCCACATTATACCGAGTCCTCATTGTTTTTGAATAAGTATTTTGGCACTCTGAATAAAGCCAAATTATCATCTGACCATATCCTGTGATTTATTTATTCTGTAACAGCAAAAAAAAAAGTTGTATCACTTATACTAGGCTTTTAGCATAGCCCCTTTTACACCCCTGCTGGCTTACCCCTACTAGCCAACCACTAGCAGCCTTGAAACACATCACTTATTAGCAGTTCAGCACATGAGCATTTCTCGTACTGTTACACAAAATCAAGATAAACCTTTACCATCCTGGTAGACATTGAACATCTATAACCAAACTGGCTAAAACTCTGTTATTGGCCGATGGTAGTTATAGCTAGCCACATGCTAACCTGAGTGCTAATGTTACTAGCAGCAGTAACAGTAAATCCAGGTATAATGTCTAACATAAACATTGGCTACCATGATATCCTGCAAGTTATATCGGCCAATAAAGATAAAGTAGTTCAGCAAAAATAAAGACATACCTTGAAATAAACAATGACATTAATCCGATTGATATTTGACCATTCGTTTCTGCAAAACGTGCAGTGTTGATGGAGTTATTGTAGTTTGCTTGCTAGCTAGCTAACTTATTCCACCCCCAAACATCATGCTAGATCCAAGTGGGACAGTTTGTTTTGCTAGGCCTGGTGCACTTAGATAGCTGGCTATCTTCGTTTGTGATCATCTACTAGCAACGTAACAAAACACTTTGGGCACTTTAGTACCTACTTACCTGATTGGCCTCCATCACCGAAGCCACCAGCAGGCTGTTCCTTTCTTTACGTCAAAGCCACAATGTATTGTTGGTATAGAAGTTTTTGATTAATGTAATTCAAATTGCAAAAATAAAAATGTATAATTAGTATGTGTTTTATAAACTTTTGCATAAAGACCGTTTAGATGGAATATATTCAATATACATTGTTAGATTTGTGGAATATATATCGTGCAACCTTTATTTTAACTCAGAATGTTGACTATCACAAATGAGAAGTGGAGTAACTTGTGGTACATGCTGTAGGCCAATGCTAAACATAAACAGCTGTTCTGTCAGGACATATGTTCTCCTCATGTGTTTTCCATATGGTCACTGTGGTGTATGTATGGCTGTATGAGGTTTCTGGAGTAAGTAAGAGGCCTATAGTGACACACAGGGTTGGTTAAGGGCGGGGAGCTTGGGTAGTTAGGGGGCTGAGGTCAGACACTTGATCCTTTCAGACCACTCCCTATGAGTTCCCCTATGAGCTGGCCACAGGACCATGTGGCTGCTGCAGTCTCTCTCTCTCTCTCTCTCTCTCTCTCTCTCTCTCTCTCTCTCTCTCTCTCTCTCTCTCTCTCTCTCTCTCTCTCTCTCTCTCTCTCTCTCTCTCTCTCTCTCTCTCTCTCTCTCTCTCTCTCTCTCTCTCTCTCTCTCTCTCTCTCTCTCTCTCTCTCTCTCTCTCTCTCTCTCTCTATCTCTCTCTCTCTCTCTCTCTCTCTCTCTCTCTCTCTCTCTCTCTCTCTCTCTCTCTCTCTCTCTCTCTCTTTCTTTTAAAGGATCATGTCTGTTTCAAGGCTCTCTCATTTCCAGGATGGACCAGTGAATGCAGGCTGTTGTTTCCCATCAACAGTTCCCCTGTTGTATATGCTGTGTTGCTAGGAGGCAGAGGGGGAGAGGTGGTTCCAGTCCACAGCCCCCCTCCCCCTGTTGTGTACTGTAGCTGTTTTGGGAGCTATAGGGGGAGAGGTGGGAGCTAGAGGGGGAGAGGTGGGAGGAAGAGGGGTAGAGGTGGGAGGTAGAGGGGGAGAGGTGGGAAGTAGAGGGGGAGAGGTGGGAGCTAGAGGGGGAGAGGTGGGAGCTAGAGGGGGAGAGGTGGGAGCTAGAGGGGGAGAGGTGGGAGCTAGTGGGGGAGAGGTGGGAGGTAGAGGGGGAGAGGTGGGAGAGGTGGGAGGTAGAGGGGGAGTGGTGGGAGGGAGAGGGGGAGAGGTGGGAGGTAGAGGGGGAGAGGTGGGGCTCGTAAAATTGCCTCTCCCATACGGTCAGACCTTGGCTATGTCCAGAGCCAGAACTGGTCCCCAAGACAAGACCCACCCTGATAAAGCTGTACTGTTATACACTTTCACAGGTCACAGGGTGCACTGGTGAGAACACACACATGCACACAAGCACCCACCCCCCCAGAAATGAATTGGCTTACTGTTGACAGGAAAGATGGAAGACTCTGAATTTATGGTAGTAGGCTTGTAGTCTTGACATGCGCATGGCTGTTACTATGGGCATCTCCTTGGTCTGTCTGTGGCCCTCAGCAATTGTCTAAGTCACTGTTTTTTTTATCCTGGTCCTGGAGACCCACAGGGCATGCAGGCTTTTTTTCAAACCCAGCACGAAGATACCTGATTCCATTAATCAAAGGCATAATGATTTGATGAATTGAATCTGGTGTGAGAGTACTGAGCTAGAACAAAAACATGCACAGTGCTGCACACCCTGTGGCTCTCCAAGACCAGAGTTGAAGACGTTCTAAGCCGAGTTCTAAGAAGTTGAAGTTCCAAGCCATTCTAGAAGCCATTTCAGAAATAAGATGGAGGAAACAAAATGGCATAACCTCTATTCTAAGTTGTCAGTTATCACTAGACGGCCAGTTCACCACTGTGTCACCGAGCTTCGAGGTAAGAGGCCCAGTGTCTGTGTGGTTGGTCCTTGCTGGTACCATACAGTCCCAGTGGTAGTACACAGACAATGGCTTTGATTCTCTGTAGAGTCTGCAGTAGCGAGCAAGCGTACCCACTACCCACTGAATGACTAGCCTCTGGAACATTACAGGGCAGAGGCATCAGATATGGCCCTCACACAGGGAGGGGTCTGTGTGGCCGGTCTGTCACTGCCTCAAAGATCTGTCTGTCCTCCTCTGGAGCAGAGAATGTGAGTGTCATCGGTCATTGTTGGGGGAGAGAGGGAAGCACAGAGGAGTAATGTTGCCGTCACTCCTGTCTCGTTTGGATGAGTTTGGGCTGAGAGTGAGAGCAGGCTGGTGTTTGCAGTGGAGGGGAAAGAATAGACGCAGGACACAGGACATCATCGTGCTACTGACAGATAGGATACAGCAATGGGAGAGGAGCACTGAGGCTGATACTATGATGCCAGGGTATGCCTCTGACTGAAGGAGAGGGACCTTAGAGGAACCTTATTTTTGGACCATGGCTTTTGCTGCCATTTTTGTGTCAAATCAAAACAAATCAACATGGCGAGGATTGGGTCTTAGAGGATTCTTGACCCATTGCACGATGGATGGCTTATATCGCTTTCATTCAAGTACATGACAGAGGTTTGTATTTGGCCAGGTGACATTTCTTTCTTAATCCTGAGGCTTGGAATGGAGAGTCATTGTCAGAAACAAACCAATGCTGAGGTGGGTCTCGGCAGGGGTGATGTTGTGGATGTTTGTGTGCGTCCGTATTTTGTATGTGGATGTTTTGTATTGTTTAAAACAAAAAATGCTGAATAATAGTTATGTTGTAAAACTTGCAAGGTCATTCTCTAACGTCTCTATTTTTATTCTGTATCTGAAGTCCAACTACTGAAGTCCACAGAACTCGGTCGCCACAGTCTTCTCTACTTGAAGGAGATCGACGATGGCTGGTTCGGAAAGGTAAGACCACTCGCTCCCTCCTCACTTTTACTTGTGAATTATTTTGGTTGTATTTTTTTTGCTACAGGTTTATGAGAGGTAGCTAGATGAAATGTTCTGTCACGGTTGTTGTGCGCTGAGCTGTGATCCAAGGCGTGTTTAGGAGCGAGCCTTTTTAAATGTTTGACATGCTGCAATACCTGTAATGTGTGTCTGTAACGGTAATGCTGGGCTGATCCCCATGCCTTTGATGTCTCCCTGACTGACTGACTGACTGACTGACTGACTGACTGACGCGACAGTACAGAGAGGTAGAACGCCACCAAAAGGACTTGTGGTCCTCTGTAGCTGAGTTGGTAGAGCATGGCGCTTGCAACACCAGGATAGTGGCTTTGATTTCCTGGACCACACATACATAAAAAATGTGTTTTGGATAAAAGTGTCTGCTAAATGGCATATATTACTCAGGGAGAACTGTGTAGCCTGCCCTAGCAATACAGCAGTTTGACTTTATATTTCACTCTGTTCTTATTACGGTGTAATTATGATTTTAAAGACTGTAACAAGTAATGCAATTACTCATTGGGTTTTATGGTTATGAATATAGTGTGAAAATGAGTAGTTACAATACATGTTACATTGTGCGTGACCTTACACAGTAATATGTTCCTGTATGGCCCAGTTGTTAATGCACGGTGCTTGCAATACCAGAATGTCTGTTCGATTCCTGGTGCCACCAATAGGTAAAATCACTGTAAGTCGCTATGGCTAGAAGTGTCTGCTGAATGGCATATTAATATGCTACTGTTATTTTACTGCTGCTCTTTAATTATTTGTAATTTTTATTTTTACTTATCTATTTTAAACTTAACACTTATTTTTCTTAAAACTGCATTGTTGGTTAAGGGCTTGTAAGTAAGCATTTCACTGTTGTATTTGGCGCATGTGACAAATACAATTTGATTTAATTTGATTTGAAGTAAAGTGTTATCAGATGGTTTACCCAGTCGTTCATGCAATCATCTTACTCTGAACTACTATGACACAAATACATATTTTTTAAAATATCAAATGATGTTGATACAATTATGATAACTGTCTTTTTTTTATTCATGTAAAAAGAAAAAAATAATTTCAACTGATTATTGTCATTCTCTCGTTCCCTCCCTTTATCTGTTCTGTTCTCTCTCACACTCATACACTCGTGCACGCACCCTTTCCCCACACTTGTGTATCTTGACTGGGTATGTCCATTCTTGTGTGTCTCTGTGACCGCATGCATACCCCTCTGTAACGTGTGGTTCTGTATTTCTTGTTGGTCTCTATATTAATCTGCATGTACTGTGTATGCCTCTCTGTCTGTGTATCTCTCTATTTACTTGCATTTGTGTCACTGTCCCCTCCACCTTTCGCCTGAACGTGTGTGTATCCTCTTCAATCATGTTTGTCCTCCACAATAATCACTTCCGTGTGTGTACTGTTTGGGAATTCTTTTTTGTGTGTCTTTCCTCTGTCTTTGTCTCTGACTGTCTCTCTGTGTGTCTCTCTGACTGTCTCTCTGTTTGACTTTGTGTGTATGTCTTCCATTCCTCCCCATCTGTCTGTGTGTCTCTGTGTGTGTCCCCTGGGTGTGTGTGTGTGTGTGTGTTTATCCGTGTCTGTCTGTCTCTGTCTGTCTCTGTCTGTCTGTGTCTGTCTGTCTGTGTGTGTGTGTGTGTGGCTCTGTGTGTGTCTCTGTGGCTCTATTACCAGGTTATCCTGGGGGAGGTGAATGCGGGTCTCAGCACCACCCAGGTGGTGGTTAAGGAGCTGAAGGCCAGTGCCAGTGTTCAGGACCAGATGCACTTCCTGGAGGAGGCCCAGCCATACCGGTGAACAGACTTATTCTTTCTTTCTTTCTTTCTTTCTTTCTTTCTTTCTTTCTTTCTTTCTTTCTTTCTTTCTTTCTTTCTTTCTTTCTTTCTTTCTTTCTCTCTCTCTCTCTCTCTCTCTCTCTCTCTCTCTCTCTCTCTCTCTCTCTCTCTCTCTCTCTGTCTGTCTGTCTGTCTGTCTGTCTGTCTGTCTGTCTGTCTGTCTGTCTGTCTGTCTCTGTCTGTCTCTGTCTGTATCTCCCTCGCTCCCTGTCTCTCTGTCTGTCTGTCTGTCTGTCTGTCTGTCTGTTTGTCTGTCTGTCTCTCTGTCTCTCTCTCATCTTTCTCTTTCTCTTTGTCTGTCGTGGTCTCTGTCTCTCTTTCTCACCCTCTCACTCCTTGTAGTTTTCCTCCTTTTAGATCCTTAATTGAGCCTAAATGACTAAACCTCACTTTGTTCAGTTTCAGTATAGTGTTAATCAGCATGGAGTTGACCTAGAGTTGATTGAAGACCAAGTCCTATCACTTTAGTTGTTATGACAGTGCTTTGTACCTACACTAACTCTCTGACATTGTGCCCGTCCGTCTCCAGTGCCCTCCAGCACCCAGCCCTCCTGCAGTGCCTGGCACAGTGCACTGAGGTCACCCCCTACCTGCTGGTCATGGAGTTCTGCCCTCTGGTGAGTACTGGACTGGACTGTTACTGTCACTGCACCACTGTATATAGGCCTATCTGTCTACGGCCATTGCAGTCAGTAGCCTACTGGACTAGCTGGAGTCATGGTCCAGCGTATATTGCGATCTCTCTACTGCAGACAGTCTATGACACTTACCATGTACTGGACTGATTGGACTACTAGACCACTGTATATCTGGCCACTGTAATCAAGTATATGACACTCATCTTTGTACTGAAGAGATTGTGCCAATATGTTATATTAGGTTGCATTTGTCTGCCCCCCAGTGGCCAGATATTATGTTACTGGCTGAGTGAGCAATCAAATGATTGTGATGTGTCCATTCTGAGGGAAGACCTACCTACACTCATTGACAGGACGTTTCACTTCCAAAAAATCCTTCAGCCAGTGCGTAGTGACCTAACTGTACTGTAACTAGCTAAATGTCTAAGCAGCATCCTTTATTGTGTCAATATCTATATATCACTTTAAATCTACCCACATGTGCATATTGCCTCAATTACCTCGACTAACCTGCACATTGACTCTGTACCGGTACCCCCTGTATATAGCCTCCCTACTGTTATTTTATTTTACTGCTGCACTTTAATTTTATATACAGTGGGGATAAAAAGTATTTAGTCAGCCACCAATTGTGCAAGTTCTCCCACTTAAAAATATGAGAGAGGCCTGTAATTTTCATCATAGGTACACGTCAACTATGACAGACAAATTGAGGAAAAAAAATCCAGAAAATCACATTGTAGGATTTTTAATGAATTTATTTGCAAATTATGGTGGAAAATAAGTATTTGGTCACCTACAAACAAGCAAGATTTCTGGCTCTCACAGACCTGTAACTTCTTCTTTAAGAGGCCCCTCTGTCCTCCACTCGTTACCTGTATTAATGGCACCTGTTTGAACTTGTTATCAGTATAAAAGACACCTGTCCACAACCTCAAACAGTCACACTCCAAACTCCACTATGGCCAAGACCAAAGAGCTGTCAAAGGACACTAGAAACAAAATTGTAGACCTGCACCAGGCTGGGAAGACTGAATCTGCAATAGGTAAGCAGCTTGGTTTGAAGAAATCAACTGTGGGAGCAATTATTAGGAAATGGAAGACATACAAGACCACTGATAATCTCCCTCGATCTGGGGCTCCACGCAAGATCTCACCCCGTGGGGTCAAAATGATCACAAGAACGGTGAGCAAAAATCCCAGAACCACACGGGGGGACCTAGTGAATGACCTGCAGAGAGCTGGGACCAAAGTAACAAAGCCTACCATCAGTAACACACTACGCCGCCAGGGACTCAAATCCTGCAGTGCCAGATGTGTCCCCCTGCTTAAGCCAGTACATGTCCAGGCCCGTCTGAAGTTTGCTAGAGTGCATTTGGATGATCCAGAAGAGGATTGGGAGAATGTCATATGGTCAGATGAAACCAAAATATAACTTTTTAGTAAAAACTCAACTCGTCGTGTTTGGAGGACAAAGAATGCTGAGTTGCATCCACATTTTACATTACATTTTAGTCATTTAGCAGACGCTCTTATCCAGAGCGACTTACATTATCATTTTTTTTTTTTATACTGGCCCCCCGTGGGAAATGAACCCACAACCCTGGCGTTGCAAACGCCATGCTCTACATCCCTGCCGGCCATTCCCTCCCCTACCCTGGACGACGCTGGGCCAATTGTGCGCCGCCCCATGGGTCTCCCGGTCGTGGCCGGCTACGACAGAGCCTGGATTCGAACCAGGATCTCTAGTGGCACAGCTAGCACTGCGATGCAGTGCCTTAGACCACTGCGCCACTCGGGAGACTACACCATACCTACTGTGAAGCATGGGGGTGGAAACATCATGCTTTGGGGCTGTTTTTCTGCAAAGGGACCAGGACGACTGATCCGTGTAAAGGAAAGAATGAATGGGGCCATGTATCGTGAGATTTTGAGTGAAAACCTCCTTCCATCAGCTAGGGCATTGAAGATGAAACGTGGCTGTGTCTTTCAGCATGACAATGATCCCAAACACACTGCCCGGGCAACGAAGGAGTGGCTTCGTATGAAGCATTTCAAGGTCCTGGAGTGGCCTAGCCAGTCTCCAGATCTCAACCCCATAGAAAATCTTTGGAGGGAGTTGAAAGTCCGTGTTGCCCAATGACAGCCCCAAAACATCACTGCTCTAGAGGAGATCTGCATGGAGGAATGGGCCAAAATACCAGCAACAGTGTGTGAAAACCTTGTGAAGACTTACAGAAAACGTTTGACCTGTGTCATTGCCAACAAAGGGTATATAACAAAGTATTGAGAAACTTTTGTTATTGACCAAATACTTATTTTCCACCATAATTTGCAAATAAATTCATTAAAAATCCTACAATGTGATTTTCTAGGATTTTTTTTCTCATTTTGTCTGTCATAGTTGACGTGTACCTATGATGAAAATTACAGGCCTCTCTCATCTTTTTAAGTGGGAGAACTTGCACAATTGGTGGCTGACTAAATACTTTTTTCCCCCACTGTATACAGTTGAAGTCGGATGTTTACATACACCTTAGCCAAATACATTTAAATTAAGTTTAATCCTAGTAAAACACATTTAATCCTAGTAAAAATTCCCTGTCTTAGGTCAGTTAGGATTACCACTTTATTTTAAGAATGTGAAATGTCAGAATAATAGTAGAGAGAATAATTTATTTCAGCTTTTATTTCTTTCATCACATTCCCAGTGGGTCAGAAGTTTACATACACTCAATTAGTATTTGGTAGCATTGCCTTTAAATTGTTTTACTTGGGTCAAACGTTTCGGGTAGCCTTCCACAAGCTTCCCACAATAAGATGGGTAAATTTTGGTCCATTCCTCCTGACAGAGCTGGTTTAACTGAGTCAGGGTTGTAGGCCTCCTTGCTCAACACGCTTTTTCAGTGGATATAGATATTTTTTTACCTCTTTCCAACAGCATTTTCACAAGGTCCTTTGCTGTTGTTCTGGGATTGATTTGCACCAAAGTACGTCCATCTCTAGGAGACAGAAAGCGTCTCCTTCCTGAGTGGGATGACGGCTGCGTGGTCCCATGGTGTTTATACTTGCATACTATTGTTTGTACAGATGAACGTGGTACCTTTTAGGCGTTTGGAAATTGCTCCCAACGATGAACCAGACTTGTGGAGGTCTACCATTTTTTTTTCTGAGGTCTTGGCTGATTTCTTTTGATTTTCCCATGATGTCAAGCAAAGAGGCACTGAGTTTGAAGGTAGGCCTTGAAATACATCCACAGATACACCTCCAATTGACTCAAATGATGTCAATTAGCCTATCAGAAGCTTCTAAAGCCATGACATCATTTTCTGGAATTTTCCAAGCTATTTAAAGGCACAGTCAACTTAGTGTATGGAAACTTCTGACCCACTGGAATTGTGATACAGTGAATTATAAATTAAATAATCTGTCTGTGAACAATTGTTGGAAAAATTACTTGTGTCATGCACAAAGTAGATGTCCTAACCGACTTGCCAAAACTATAGTTTGTTAACAAGAAATGTGTGGAGTGGTTGAAAAACTAGTTTTAATGACTCCAACCTAAGTGTATGTAAACTTCTGACTTCAACTGTATATATATATTTTTTTACTTATATATTTTTTACTTAACACTTATTTTTCTTAAAACTGCATTGTTGGTTAAGGGCTTGTAAGTAAGCATTTCACTGTAAGGTCTACACCTGTTGTATCCGGCGCATTTGGCAAATAACATTTGATTTGATTTAATATCTCTAATATCTCCACCAGGGTCAATTCCATTTCAATTCCAGTCAATTCAGGAATTCCAATTCTAGTTCTCTTCAATGCTTTTTAATGATGACAATTTAGAATTGGAATTTAGTTTGCTTTCTGAATTGAGTGGAATTAAAATTGGAATTGACCCATACTGAGATCTTCACTATATCTCCTCCATGTCACCAGGGTGATGTGAAAGGGTACATGCGGAGCTGTTGGGCTGCAGACACAATGACCCCTGAACCCCTGATCCTGCAGAGGATGGCCTGTGAGATCGCCTCAGGGCTCCTGCACCTGCACAAACACAACTTCATACACAGGTGGGGGTCACTCCCTCTATCTATATATCATTACCACTATGTTATAGTTTTTATACTACTAACCACTCATTGGGATGATACTGATATTACCCTGTAGACTGCTGGTACCCAGTAGTCACGTGCTGCCAGACATCACACCGTAATCTTGTTCTGTAGAAACCTAGGACAGACTAGGTTCCCAGAATCCCGCAGCTGTGATTTGTTGGCTCTTCTTCTTGGTTCCTGTTGGTTCCTTCCTGTAACAATATCCTGGTGCTGCCTGAGTGCCTCTTCATAGACTCCAGCATCAGTGATTTTGTTGCAGGGGGAGACCCCTTCTCTCCAGAGTGACCCCTTCTCTTCTCTTCACTGTCTACTTAGCATCCACTTAATGAGGAATGGTTCAAATTGATGAGTAACAATGTACAACATTTATTGATTGACTGCATTAAGTTCTGTAAGGCTTTTAGTACAGTATTGAAAAAGTCAGACTGTCCATGGACTCACCATGATAACGTGCCTGTTATGCATATACATCATCAATCAATTATCATCTAATGTACAAATGTGTTCTCTGTCTTCCCTGCAGTGACCTGGCCTTGAGAAACTGCCTGCTGACCGCTGATGTCACAGTGAAGATTGGAGACTACGGCCTTTCACACAACAAGTACAAAGATGACTACTTTGTGACGTCAGACCAGATGTACGTGCCACTGCGTTGGATCGCTCCAGAACTCATAGATGAAGTTCATGGCAACCTACTGGTAGTAGGCCAGAGCAAACAGAGCAACGTCTGGTAAGAACATCAATCGACCGATAGATAAAGTTGAAGTCGGAAGTTTACATACACCTTAGCCAAATACATTTAAACTCAGTATTTCACAATTCCTGACATTTAATCCTAGTAAAAATTCCCTTTCTTAGGTCAGTTAGGATCACCACTTTATTTTAAGAATGTGAAATGTCAGAATAATAGTAGAGAGAATGATTTCGTTCATCTTTTATTTCTTTCATCACATTCCCAGTGGGTCAGAAGTTTACATACACTCAATTAGTATTTGGTAGACCAATGGGGCGGCGCACAATTGGCCCAGCGTCGTCCAGGGTAGGGGAGGGAATGGCCGGCAGGGAGGTAGCTCAGTTGGTAGAGCATGGCGTTTGCAACGCCAGGGTTGTGGGTTCGATTCCCACGGGGGGGCAGTATGAAAATAAAAAAGAATAATGTATGCACTAACTGTAAGTCGCTCTGGATAAGAGCGTCTGCTAAATGACGTAAAATGTAAATGTAAATGGTAGCATTGCCTTTAAATTGTTTAACTTGGGTCAAACGTTTTGGGTAGCCTTCCACAAGCTTCCCACAATAAGTTGGGTGAATTTTGGCCCATTCCTCCTGACAGAGCTGGTGTAACTGAGTCAGGTTTGTAGGCCTCCTTGCTCGCACACGCTTTTTCAGCTCTGCCCACAACTATTCTATAGGATTGAGATCAGGGCTTTGTGATGGCCGCTCCAATACCTTGACTTTGTTGTCCTTAAGCCATTTTGCCACAACTCTGGAAGTATGCTTGGGGTCATTGTCCATTTTGAAGACCCATTTTGCGACCAAGCTTTACCTTCCTGACTGATGTCTTGAGATGTTGCTTCAATATATCCACATTATTTTCTTTCCTAATAATGTCATCTATTTTGTGAAGTGCACCAGTCCCTCCTGCAGCAAAGCACCCCCACAGCATGATGCTGCCACCCTGGTGCTTCACGGTTGGGATGGTGTTCTTCGGCTTGCAAGACTTCCCCTTTTTCCTCCAAACATAACGATGGTCATTATGGCCAAACAGTTCTATTTTTGTTTCATCAGACCAGAGGACATTTCTCCAAAAAGTACGATCTTTGTTCCCATGTGCAGTTGCAAACCGTAGTCTGGCTTTTTTATGGCGGTTTTGGAGCAGTGGCTTCTTCCTTGCTGAGCGGCCTTTCAGGTTATGTCGATATAGGACTTGTTTTACTGTGGATATAGATACTTTTGTACCTGTTTCCTCCAGCATCTTCACAAGGTCCTTTGCTGTTGTTCTGGGATTGATTTGCACTTTTCGCACCAAAGTACGTTCATTTCTAGGAGACAGAACGCATCTCCTTCCTGAGCGGTATGATGGCTGCGTGGTCCCATGGTGTTTATACTTGCGTACTATTGTTTGTGCAGAGGAACGTGGTACCTTAATGCATTTTGAAATTGCTCCCAAGGATGAACCAGACTTGTGGAGGTCTACAATTTATTTTCTGAGGTCTTGGCTGATTTCTTTTGATTTTCCCATGATGTCAAGCAAAGAGGCACTGAGTTTGAAGGTAGGCCTTGAAATACATCCACAGATACGCCTCCAATTAACTCAAATGATGTCAATTAGCCTGTCAAAAGCTTCTAAAGCCATGACATCATTTTCTGGAATTTTCCAAGCTGTTTAAAGGCACAGTCAATTTAGTGTATGTAAACTTCTGACCCACTGGAATTGTGATACAGTGAATTATAAGTGAAATAATCTGTCTGTAAACAATTGTTGGAAAAATTACTTGTGTCATGCACAAAGTAGATGTCCTAACCGACTTGCCAAAACTATAGTTTGTTAACAAGAAATTTGTGGAGTGGTTGAAAAACAAGTTTTAATGACTCCAACCTAAGTGTATGTAAACTTCCGACTTCAACATCATTTGATTTGATGTGTTGTTCTTCCCCATGATTCTATAGTCTGATGTTGAATGTTTTTTCAGGTCTCTGGGCGTGACTATCTGGGAGTTGTTTGAGTTGGGCAACCAGCCGTACAGACACTACTCTGACAGACAGGTCCTGACCTACGCCGTGAGGGAACAGCAGCTCAGACTGGCCAAGCCCCTGCTCAAAATACCCCTGGCAGAGCGCTGGTGAGTCACACACACACACACACACACACACACACACACACACACACACACACACACACACACACACACACACACACACACACACCACACACACAGACAGACAGACAGACAGACAGACAGACAGACAGACAGACAGACAGACAGACAGACAGACAGACAGACAGACAGACAGACAGACAGACAGACAGACAGACAGACAGACAGACAGACAGACAGACAGACAGACAGACAGACAGACAGACACAAACAAACAAACAAACATCAGCCCATACATATATTCTGTGTCCCAAATGGCACCCTATTTCCTATTTAGTGCCTAGGGCTCTGGTCAAAAGTTGTACACTAAATAGAGAATAGGGTACCATTTCGGACGCAGACAAAAATATGACTGATGTGATGATGCATTATCTCTGAAGATGGGGAAGGCAATCAAAACTCATCTCTCAAAGGATGAGAAGAGGATGCTTGATTCCTCATTTCCTTAATGGATTCCAATTAAAATGCAAATGCCAAGGTGGTTTTCCTTCCCTGAGCTACGTCCCAAATGGCACCCTATTCCCTATGTAGTGCACTACTTTTGACCACAGCCGATAGATTCATTTGTGGTTCATTATATCTTCCTGTATCCCATGGTTGTTGTAATGGTTGTTGTGGTGTGTGTGTGTGTGTGTGTGTGTTTGTGCTTGTGTCTTCTTGTGTCACCAGGTATGAGGTGATGCAGTTCTGCTGGCTCCAACCAGATCAGAGGCCCAATGCAGAGGAGGTCCACCTGTTACTCAGCTACCTGTGTGCTAAGGGGGCCAACGAGGCCGAGGAGGACTTTGAGAGGCGCTGGAACTCCCTGCGTCCCAACCCCAACGCTGGCCCCAGCAGCAGCCTCCACCACGGGGCAGGAGCCCTGGCCATTGGTATGTTTCTGCCCCTTTTTATGGCTCCTGACTACTTTGCATTATGTTTTTTGTCTGCTTCTGTTTTAAAAGAAAATACAAATCTGTGCACTGCTCTTTTCAGTATCACTTTAGTTCAGAGGTTCTTCAGCTTTTTCAGCTCGAGACCCAAATGAGAAATGTACTGTCCTCAAACGACCCAAATTAGGAAGAAATAGTGTGTGATTATATATGTTTACTCATAACTCGCGACCCACCTCTCACATGCTCAGGGCTCCTTTTGGATCCCAAACCATAGTTTAAGAAACCCTGCTTTAGTTGATTAAGCTCTGCTGCTGTTTGACATGACATTTCCCCTTGGGGGCTTAACAAAGTACTTAGCTGTCTGTCTATCCGTCTACAGACCTCCCCTCCTCCTCCTTCCCCCTGCTGGAGCAGTTCTCTGGATGCGATGGCTACCAATGCGAGACAGGAGATGATATACTGACCGTGACCGAGACCAGCCACGGCCTGAACTTCGAGTACAAGTGGGAGAAGGCTCAGGCGGGGGCCGGGGCGGAGCAGCCTTACCACCGTGCTGCCTCGTCCTCCAGCGGTACCCTGGGGGCCGTCAACCACCACCGCCAGGACCTGTACTACCCCCCTGGGCCAGGGGGCATGGTGGGGGGCTGTGGTGGGGTGGAGATGGACGGGCTCACTCTGGGGGTGCCCCCCGCCTACTACGAGCCCAAGATGCTGCATGGTCCTGGGGTTGGGGTGTTGCCGGTGCTCAGCGCCCACAGTCCTTCAGTGAGCGCTGAGTACTACATCCGCATGGAGGAGCCTGGTGTGGACTATACCATGTGCTCCTACAGCCCAGACTACCAGGGCAGCAATGGGAGCTTCCTGACCGGCAGTGGTAGTGCAGACTCAGGGGAGTGTATTATGGGAATGGGTGCATGTCCCTCCCAGGCCCACTCCAAGCCTGTAGACTCGTACTGGTCGGCAGATATCCGTAAAGCTGGGGGTGGTGGAGCGTATGATTCGGACCCAGACGGAAGCCAGGCCATCTCCCTGACCATGGAGCCCCTACTGGGGCAAGTCTCTGACTCCAGCCCCCTGAGACCCTGGGAGGCTGGTCACTACGTCTCCTACAAGGACCGGGACGGGGGGTTCTACTACGAACACTCACCCCCTATGGGCATAGGCCACCACATGGGCCTGGGTCTGGGGATGGACCAGCACCAGCACTATCTGATGGGGCGGGAACACTCTCCCCCCGAGCCCCACCAGGAGAGCTGGGGGTCCCGGAGCCTGCGTCAGGCCCTGGGGGAACTGGAGAACCCTCTGGGGATATCTCCCTCCATCAGTACCCCTCCCCAGGGTGGTGGTCCTCCTTTTGGGGTAGGGGACCCCTACCTGGTGACGACCCAGGGACCAGGCTCCATCATTGGGGGGAGTAGCGTCACTGGAGGTTACTATGACATGATGGGTTCTCTGAGGAAAACCATGCCGACCATGCGAAGCCACACCCACTCAGTCAGCATCACCATGGCGTCGGAAGAGGCCCTCTTCATTGGTCACCGTGACAGTGACTCGGACGAGGAAGAGGATATATTCTCAGAGAGGCAGACAATCAACAGTAGTAACACCTGGCCCTCTAACCACTGCACTAACAACAATAGTCTAGGCCTGGGCCGTAGTAGACAGGCTGGCTGTAGGCAACAACAGGATGCCTATGTAGACTTCCACTACACTATGCCCACTACCGACATAGAGGACTCGTGGCCTGAGGAGCACAACCTGACCTCCCGCTCCTCTGTCTCTGCTGCAGTTAAACCCATAGACTACCTGGAGGGTACGGCGGCTTCGGCTAAAGACAGCAGCTGTCTATCCCTGGGGAAGCATCATACCCTGGTACCCTCCGGCGACGCCTACAACACATACATCTATCTGTGCCACGAGAGGGAGGGGGAGAGGGAGGTGAAGCCGCCACCAATCGAGCGCTGCCACTCTCATTTCGTCGACCCCCTCACAGGCCTAGTGGTGCGAAACTACAGCTGTGATGACTACAGAGATCAGATTGTAGAGATTCCCAACAACGACGAAGAGAGTGTGAATCTGTCTCCAGCACCAGGAGGGCCTAGTGTGTCTAAATCAACCCTGACACACAACACTAACACAACCACAACCATAACCAACTTTGACCACTCTGAGCAGTATGTTGACATCACTATGGACGATGCCCTTTCCATAGACCACAAGCAAGAGGTTGTCACAGAAGACAAAGGGGTTCTCACTGATCCTAAACCAGAGGACGTGAATCTGACTAAAACTATGGCTATGGCTACCCCACTTCCCTCAGTGAATGTGCCTGGCCTAGTCTGCCTGTTCGAGCCAGAGTCAGAGCTGAGCCATACATTAGACAGCGGCCTGGACAGAGACCACTGCTCCAGCATCAGTCTAGTGGACATCTCCGACTGCTATACCGACGACGATGATGAAGACGATGACATTACTGACGTGACCTCAGGGATCTTCGCTGACGAGGCGTCGGCCGGGGACCCTAACTCCTCCCCCTCCCTGGCCCGTCCCCTCAAGTCCCTGCAGAAGCAGGTGGGAACACCCGATTCCATGGACTCCATGGACCTGATGCCTTCAGCGGCCGGCTCCACCGCAGAGCCATTCAGCCCTGCCTCTAGCTCCTCCCACCCATCTAGTTCCTCCCCCAAGGCAATGGACAGCGGGTACGAAACAGAGAACAACGAGAGCCCAGAGTTCGTCCCCAAGGAGCCCCACAACGAGCCCCGGGACCCAGAGACATTCACCCAGCCACTGGGGGAGTCTGTCCTGGACACCAGCCAGGATGAGGAGAGGGGAGAGGAGGCCGAGGTGGCTCCACCGGAGGATGAGGATGAACCTACTCTGGATGAAGATGTGGCTCTAGCAGCCTTACAGACCACAGACAAAGAGAAGGAGCTGGCCCCCCTCAGTGAGAAGAACCCTTACAGGGACTCTGCCTACTTCTCTGACTATGAGAACGAGCGCCTATCCAGGGATGAGGAGGATGACAAAGTGGGGGGTGATGAAAATGTAGGAGTGGAGGAGGGAGAAGAGGAGGAGAGCCTGACAGAGAAGAGGGAACTCAGCCCTCTTCATATAGAGGATGAGGAGGAGGGAGAGGAGACCTCAGCTCTTCTTCTGGAGGAGAGTGAAGACCCAGAGATGGGGGGATGCCCGACAGAAGAGTGCACCCATGATGAAGGGCTGGAACTGGGGCTAGAGCAGGCTTCCCATGATGAAGGGCTGGAGCTGGGGCTAGAGTTGGCCTCCAATATCTCTGGAGAAGTAGAGGAAGGGTCAGAGGGATGGCCTGCCCAGGAGGAGCCCTCTTCTCTGGGAGACTGGGCAGCAGAGGTGGTGGGGGCTATGGAGGAAGCCCTGGGGGAACTCCAGAGGAGCAGCAGTACTGAAACAAATTCTGTTACCAAGGAGGAAGAGGAAAGAGGGCGAAGGGACGTGGAGGACTCATCTGAAGCCTTAGAATCAGCAGACGTCCTAGAAGAAGCATCTAGCGAAAAGTCAGAGAGCATCGACAAGGACGTTGATGACGAAGAGAACGGACATCCCGCACGACGTCGACGCTCCTCCTCGTCCTCCCCTCCCTCCATTCCTCCTCCTCCTCTCCCCCCAATGACTCCCCCTCCGGGCCGGGTGTCGGTCACAGATGGGGGGGAGGCGGATGAGGAGGACGGAGATGGTGACTCGGATGACAGTGAGTCAGATGAGGAGGTGAGGAGTTACAGTGTTCAAGAGGAGCATAGTGGAGGGGAGGAGAGCGGGGAGGAGAACCATGCTGTACCCATCGTGGTCAGCGACTGTAGCGATGCTCATAACCTACGTAGTCTACTGAAGATGCCCACCCCGCTCACTTCCGAGTCGCTCGCTGATGACCTGCTGGATCGAAAGAAGAAGGTGGTGTCATTCTTTGATGATGTCACTGTCTACCTGTTTGACCAGGTGAGTAGTCACTCACAGATTAAGGAAAACAAGTGAAAGGGTAGTTTCTGCATTATTCTAGTTCACAAGTTCATTGTCATTTTTCTGCTTATTTAATTCACGTACAGTGCCTTCGTTAAATATTCAGACCCCTTGACTTTTTCCACATTTTGTTACGTTACAGCCTTATTCTAAAATGGATTAAGTAATCAAAATCCTCAGCAATCTACACACAATACCCCATAATGACAAAGCGAAAACAGGTTTTCAGAAACAGAAATACCTTATTTACATAAGTATTCAGAACCTTTGTGATGAGACTCGAAATTGAGCTTAGGTGCATCCTGTTTCCATTGATCATCCTTGAGATTTTTCTACAACTTGACTGGAGTCCACCTGTGGTAAATTCAATTGATTGGACATGATTTGGAAAGGCACACACCTGTCTATATAAGGTCCCACAGTTGACAGTGCATGTCAGAGCAAACACCAAGCCATGAGGTCGAAGGAATTGTCCGTAGAGCGCCAAGGCAGGATTGTGTTGAGGCACAGATCTGGAGAAGGGTACCAAAACATTTCTGCAGCATTGAAGGTACCCAAGAACACAGTGGCCTCCATCATTCTTAAATGGAAGATGTTTGGAACCACCTAGAGCTGGCCGCCCGGCCAAACTGAGCAATCGGGGGAGAAGGGCCTTAGTCAGGGAGGTGACCAAGAGCCAATGGTCACTCTTGACAGAGCTCTAGAATTCCTCTGTGGAGATGGGAGAACCATCCAGAAGGCCAACCATCTCTGCAGCATTCCACCAATC
The DNA here is from genome assembly GCF_964263955.1 of Coregonus lavaretus. Classification (NCBI taxonomy): domain Eukaryota; kingdom Metazoa; phylum Chordata; class Actinopteri; order Salmoniformes; family Salmonidae; genus Coregonus; species Coregonus lavaretus. Next base: position 21,854,485 of record NC_139988.1, read on the forward strand.
AGGCCTTTATGGTAGAGTGGCCAGACTGAAGACACTACTCAGTAAAAGGCACATGACAGCCCGCTTGGAGTTTGCCAAAAGGCACCTAAAGACTCTCAGACCATGAGAAACAAAATTCTCTGGTATGATGAAACCAAGATTGAACTCTTTAGCCTGAATGCCAAGCATCACGTCTGGAGGAAACCTGGCACCATCCCTGCGGTGAGGCATGGTGGTGGCAGCATCATGCTGTGGGGATGTTTTTCAGCGGCAGGGACTGGGAGACTAGTCAGGTTCAAGGCAAAGACAAAGTACAGAGAGATCGTTGATGAAAACCTCCTCCAAAGCACTCAGGACCTCAGACTGGGGCGAAGGTTCACCATCCTAAGCACACAGTCAAGACAACGCAGGAGTGGCTTCGGGACAAGTCTCTGAATGTCCTTGAGTGGCCCAGCCAGAGCCCAGACTTGAACCCAATTGAACATCTCTGGAAATACCTGAAAATAGCTGTGCAGCAACGCTCCCCATCCAACCTGACAGAGCTTGAGAGGATCTGCAGAGAGGAATGGGAGAAACTCCCGAAATACAGGTGTGCCAAGCTTGTAGCGTCATACCCAAGAAGACTCGAGGCTGTAATCACTGCCAAAGGTGCTTCAACAAAGTACTGAGTAAAGGGTCTGAATACTTATCTAATGTGATATTTCAGTATTTCATGTGTAATACATTTGTAAAAATGTCTAAAAACCTGTTTTTGTGTTGTCATTATTGGGTATTGTGGCTGTAACGTAACAAAATGTGGAAAAAGTCAAGAGGCTGAATAATTTCCAAATGCACTGTACATGGTATAAGACAAATTATATATTTTTTTGTGCCTTGAATTAAACTAGACATACTAATGAACTGTATAGACACTGAACAAAAATATAAACGCAACATGTAAAGTGTTGGTCCCATGTTTCATGAACTGAAATAAAAGATCCCAGAAAAGTTCCATACGCACAAAACCTTATTTCTCTCAAATTTTGTGAACAAATTTGTTTACATCTCTGTCAGGGAGCATTTCTCCAAGATAATCCATCCACTTGACAGGTGTGGCATATCAAGATGCTGATTAAACAGCATGATCATTACATGGGTGCACCTTGTGCTGGGGACAATGAAAGGCCACTTTAAAGTTTGCTGTTTTGTCACACAACACAATGCCACAGATGTCTCAAGTTTTGAGAGCGCGTGCAATTGGCATGCTGACTGCTGCTGGAATGTCCATCAGAGCTGTTGCCAGATCATTTAATGTTAATTTCTCTACCATAAGCTTCCTCCAACATCATTTTAGAGAATTTGGCAGTACGTCCAACCGACCTCACAACCGGCCAGCCCAGGTCCTCCACATCCGGCTTCTTCACCTGAGGGGGGTGCTGTGGAGTATTTCTCTGTTTTAATAAAGACCTTTTGTGCAGAAAAAATCATTCTGATTGGCTCGGCATGGCTCCTCACTGGGTGGGCCTGGCTTCCAAGTGGGTGGGCCTATTCCCTCCATGGTCACCCCTTCCCAGTCATGTGAAATCCATAGATGAGGGCCTAATTAATTTATTTCAATTGACTTATTTCTTTATATGAACTGTAACTCAGTAAAACTTTGAAACTGTTGTATGTTGCGTTTATATTTTTGTTCAGTATATTTTAGTTTGAAATGCACACTAACTATAGTTCTAACCTCTTGACTACTGTCTGTTTCCAGCAGAGCCCGACTAAAGAGCTGGCTGAGCATGGTTTCCCTCCAGGGGCTGAGACCAGCGGACAGAGTTCAGAGGGCAAACAACCAACCTCTGATGACTCCTCAGACGGAAACATCTCAGAAGAGAGTAAGTACACTAGTTCAGAGTCCACTACTTACATTGAAACATTGATTGAAGTCAATCAGCATTTCATTTCATAATCAATCTCAAATCTATTGGTTTAGATGTGTAAAATATAAGAGGCGGATGTGTCCAAACCTCTCCCTTTCTCTTCCTCTCTCCATACCTACCTTCCTCTCTCCCTTTCTCTTCCTCTCTCCATACCTACCTTCCTCTCTCCCTTTCTCTTCCTCTCTCCATACCTACCTTCCTCTCTCCCTTTCTCTTCCTCTCTCCATACCTACCTTCCTCTCTCCCTTTCTCTTCCTCTCTCCATACCTACCTTCCTCTCTCCCTTTCTCTTCCTCTCTCCATACCTACCTTCCTCTCTCCCTTTCTCTTCCTCTCTCCATACCTACCTTCCTCTCTCCCTTTCTCTTCCTCTCTCCATACCTACCTTCCTCTCTCCCTTTCTCTTCCTCTCTCCATACCTACCTTCCTCTCTCCCTCTCTCTTCCTCTCTCCATACCTACCTTCCTCTCTCCCTCTCTCTTCCTCTCTCCATACCTACCTTCCTCTCTCCCTTTCTCTTCCTCTCTCCATACCTACCTTCCTCTCTCCCTTTCTCTTCCTCTCTCCATACCTACCTTCCTCTCTCCCTTTCTCTTCCTCTCTCCATACCTACCTTCCTCTCTCCCTTTCTCTTCCTCTCTCCATACCTACCTTCCTCTCTCCCTCTCTCTTCCTTTCTCTCTACCTTCCTCCCTCTCTCTCTCTTCAGGTGCAGGGTATGAGTGGGAGGATGACTTCCCCCTGTTGCCCCTCCCGACTTCCTCATCCAAGATGGCTGCCTCCTCCTCAGCCTCAACCCCTTCCACACCCAGCCTACCCACCACCTCCAAGGCCCCGGAGCCCAAACCAGTGGTGCAGTACTCCCGCTTCACCGTCTCCCCTAGCCATGTGTCTCGCTTCTCCATCACACACGTCTCCGACTCCGACATGGACTCTGGTCCAGGTGAGTCTGGTGTTTCATTAGAAACATGTCTGAGGATAACTAATTGTATGGATTTTACATAGTGAATAATGAAACATAATGAAACGTAACTACCTCTCCCTCTGTCTCTCTCCCTCTCCCTCCCTCTCTCTCTCTCTCTCTCTCTCTCTCTCTCTCTCTCTCTCTGCAGGGAGCAGTGAGGATGGGGACAGAGAGTAGAACAGAACCACAGCCACCCAGGAGCTGCACCACATAAACTTATCGTGACTTTTATGTAGAGCTTTTTGGACATCAGGTTTCTGAAAAGACAGTGCCTCTTATTGTTTATGGTGTGGGAGAAGAGGGGAGAAGAGAATCAACTATGAGAATATAGAAAATAATATATGATGATAATATATAAATACACAGAATAATATACGTTACAAAGAACTTATATGCAGGTAAAGACTTTTATGTTGAGCTCAACATATTTTTGGAGCGAAAAACACATACATCTAAGGACAAACTTTGGAAAGTTGTTTGCCACCATAGTCATCACACTTTTACAGTATGTTATGGAGAACAAAAAAACATGGCTATCAAAACAGAACACACCATGTACAGTATACCCCACTCTGAGAAGAAGGGAGTGAAAAAATGGAGGAAAGGACAGAATCCAGGCTTTTCACTAAAGGATCGGTGTTGGAAAGTGACTGGACCAACAACATATCTTTGAGACATTGCTTCACCTGTCCTCATCAAATAGAAATGAAATATCACATGTAATATAATAATGTTACATGTTTCCAAACACTTTTACGTCCATTGAAGGGAATAATGGGACACCTAAGTGTAAGTGAATGAATGAATCTATGGAACAAGGCAGAAAGTTGCTGCCTTGAAATGACTGTGTATTAGCAGAGATGATCAAAGCTGCATTTAGTGGTCCAGACTTTTCTATAAGGCGTAGGACCTCCACTGTATTGTACTGTATGTATGGACCTTATGATTTCCACCAATCAGAGTGCAAGAGTCACTATTCCCCTCCCTCTGAATGCCTGGGGTGTAATCATTAGTGCACACCGTAGCAAACAGTTGCAAAACGTTTCGCAACGGAAAACAAATTCAGGTATGTCCTTCCCCTGTTGGTTCCGTTTGCTTGCGTTTTGGTTCCAGTGAATGCACCTCTGCTTTTACAGACATTCCTGGATCTAAGCTATTGTGCAAATCCATCAAGTCATTTATTATGACTTTATTATGACTTTTAATAAATGCTGTACTCCTGTTTTAGGACTTTGGATCCATGTGCTTTGCAGCAGATAGTGTGGGTAAATCACAGCATACATTGGCTTCTGTCGTATCACCACGTTCTAGCATAGATGAGGGTAACTGCCTGTCCTTACCCTCTGTGTTGAGCTTCACATCATCACATGCTGTGTAATAGGCCTCTTTGTCTTGAGGTGAAGATTCTTTGTTAAACGATCAAAGTACTTGTACATTTCTGATTCTGATTCTGAAAACTGTACTGCAGTATAAGAACAGCAAGCATACAAATACACAGATAAACTTACAGATACAGTAGCAGATCATTTTTATAGAAAACTGATGAAATAATCACTTTTAAGAAATATGAAACCTAAAAATGAAACTTAAAGAATGGAAGAACAGTGGCTTCGGTAACATGTTGAAGATTAAATAATCCAATGACAATTGGAAGACCACAGAACTGAGAACTTGTTCAGTGTTAACATATTGTTTATGTTCAGCTGTGTGGTGGTCAAGGGTTTGGTGATGCTACATGGGTTTGTCATTGTGTATTGTTTCTTGATTGTGTTCATGATTTTAACAATGGAAAATACATTTAGAATTTATGGACCTTTTACTTTGCTATGTACAGTATGTGAAAATGTGTGTGCTATAGGAAGGAAGATGGAAGGCTGTGGGTGTAACATAGAAAGCATTCAGTACAGTCAGTCTAGTAAGCTAATGCAGTATTACATCAGTATCACTGTAGCATGGTCCCAAGTATTTTTGTGCAGTTTTGCCAACCCCAATGACCATAGTTGGCAAGACAGTACAAACATATCTGGTACCAGGCTAATATCACTGTAGGCTTTAGCTTCAAAGAACCAGGGTGCCAATTCAGTTCAACACATAGATATAGAATTACATACAGTAGATTCTATTTCTATGGTTCACATATCCACTCTAGTCTCCATGCAGTCAGTGTGTTCTGTTCTGTTTGTTTGCCTTTCTAGAGCTTTAATATTATGTACTAGTATAGTGTCTATAGATCCATCTAGACCGCCGTCTGTGTATGTACTATTTTTGTATCTCAAAAAAAGAAAGAAAACATTTTCAGAATATCAAGAAATGACCTGGAAGTGGGAGGTAAAATGAGATGTCTTTGTTTTATTGTTGCCAAAGAGATGTATTTAATGAAGTCATGAGGCAAACAGGAACAGGAATATATGATATTTGATCTATAATGTTTTAACCCTACAGATGTAGGATCTTAATTTGAGCCAGTTTGCTACAGCAGGAAAATAATCCAGCAGCAACAGGAAATGTGAATTATGTGGATTATAATTAATGGACATTTTTGTAGGGCTTGATACATTTTTCAAAGTGGAAATTACAAACTTCAGAAGCCTTTTTAAACCTCAAATACACAATTTTGAAACTTCCTGCATTGTAGGAAAGTTCTCCTGCAACAGGGTGATCAAATTAAGATCCTACATCTGTATAGCGAGACGATAGTCTGGGTACCAGTCTGTTTGTGTCATCATGCCACTCCTTGTAATGATGGCACAAACATACTGGTACTCAGGCTAGTGACAAGGAGCAACATTTGGTAATGCGCTGGTCGTGATTTAAACAAGCAGGACTAGTTTAGGGATGCTGTCAGTAAATGTGCCCCACCCACACTCACTTACTGGTCACATGGTTACTTTCTGTACCTTATTATGAAATATAAATAAAGTCTGTTTTACACATCGATGTGGGTCTCATGTATTACATAGCCTGGTCACATAGCCTGGTCCCAAATCTGTTTGTGCTCTCTAACCAACTCATAATGCTCACATAATAAAATAATGATGTAAAACATGAAGCAAAGAGGAATTTTTTTTTCAATAATTTCTTATAAACACAGTACAAACACACGGGTAATATCTGGAATATACTCTGCAATATCACTTTATTTTCTCTAGTAAATTCAGTGTTTTTTCTATACATTTACAGACAAATGAAACGGGATGAGAAGCAAATACATTTAGAAAATGGTACAAACTACAACAGGAAAATCTGTTTTAAGTAACACCTCCTTTGTATTTTTATGTAGTAATGTCATACTATTCAGTTTATATGCATGAACGCTTAATATTATTGTTCTTCTGTCATTTAAAATATGAAAATAACAGTGAAAAGCATCTGAATGCTATAACTTACAGTATTGTGTATAATATTTAGCTTTTCTTTCTCTGTCTCTCTCCTAATCTAGTGTGAGGCACCATGCCATGTGCTCTTCATATTCTCCCTGATACAGTGAGGGAAAAAAGTATTTGATCCCCTGCTGATTTTGTACGTTTGCCCATTGACAAAGAAATTATCAGTCTATAATTTTAATGGTAGGTTTATTTGAACAGTGAGAGACAGAACAACAACAACAAAATCCAGAAAAATGCATGTCAAAAATGTTATAAATTGATTTTCATTTTAATGAGAGAAATAAGTATTTGACCCCCTCTCAATCAGAAAGATTTCTGGCTCCCAGGTGTCTTTTATACAGGTAACGAGCTGAGATTAGGAGCACACTCTTAAAGGGAGTGCTCCTAATCTCAGCTTGTTACCTGTATAAAAGACACCTGTCCATAGAAGCAATCAATCAATCAGATTCCAAACTCTCCACCATGGCCAAGACCAAAGAGCTCTCCAAGGATCTCAGGGACAAGATTGTAGACCTACACAAGGCTGGAATGGGCTACAAGAATATCGCCAAGCAGCTTGGTGAGAAGGTGACAACAGTTGGTGCGATTATTCGCAAATGGAAGAAACACAAAAGAACTGTCAATCTCCCTCGGCCTGGGGCTCCATGCAAGATCTCACCTCGTGGAGTTGCAATGATCATGAGAATGGTGAGGAATCAGCCCAGAACTACACGGGAGGATCTTGTCAATGATCTCAAGGCAGCTGGGACCATAATCACCAAGAAAACAATTGGTAACACACTACGCCGTGAAGGACTGAAATCCTGCAGCGCCCGCAAGGTCCCCCTGCTCAAGAAAGCACATATACATGCCCGTCTGAAGTTTGCCAATGAACATCTGAATGATTCAGAGGAGAGTGTTGTGGTCAGATGAGACTTTGGCATCAACTCAATTCGCCGTGTTTGGAGAAGGAGGATTGCTGCCTATGACCCCAAGAACACCATCCCCACCGTCAAACATGGAGTTGGAAGCATTATACTTTGGGTGTTTTTCTGCTAAGGGGACAGGACAACTTCACCGCATCAAAGGGACGATGGACGGGGCCATGTACCGTCAAATCTTGGGTGAGAACCTCCTTCCCTCAGCCAGGGCATTGAAAATGGGTCGTGGATGGGTATTCCCGCATGACAATGACCCAAAACACACGGTCAAGGCAACAAAGGAGTGGCTCAAGAAGAAGCACATTAAGGTCCTGGAGTGGCCTAGCCAGTCTCCAGACCTTAATCCCATAGTAAATCTGTGGAGGGAGCTGAAGGTTCGAGTTGCCAAACGTCAGGCTCGAAACCTTAATGACTTGGAGAAGATCTGCAAAGACGAGTGGGACAAAATCCCTCCTGAGATGTGTGCAAACCTGGTGGCCAACTACAAGAAACGTCTGACCTCTGTGATTGCCAACAAGGGTTTTGCCACCAAGTACTAAGTCATGTTTTGCAGAGGGGTCAAATACTTATTTCCCTCATTAAAATGCAAATCAATTTATAACATTTTTGACATGCATTTTTCTGGATTTTTTTGTTGTTATTCTGTCTCTCACTGTTCAAATAAACCTACCATTAAAATTATAGACTGATCATTTCTTTGTCAGTGGGCAAACATACAAAATCAGCAGGGGATCAAATACTTTTTTCCCTCACTGTATAGGCCCTTTAACATATACTATATTACATAGTTTACTTTGTGACAAATGTATTGCTCACACAAACAAATTCAAAGATATTCCCCCAAATCTTACAAATCCCAAATAGCAAGAAGTAAAATACGACTAGATCATAGAACTAGACACCCACATTAAGATAGATCAAACAATTACATTTTCTTAAACATATGCATACATCATTAACAAATAACAGATTCAGTTATAATTTACTGCATACAGTTTATTACTGTTTTCAAATGCTTTAATTGTATTGAAGATACAGTCCAAGGCTAGGTGTGCTTGAATGCTAAGGATAGTACAGTCTGAGCCAGATTATGTTCAGTCATTGTATTGCAGTCCTCATAAATCCTGCTAAAACTTAAAGTGCAGCGCATGGTCTACAGTACTTGTGAAAGATCAGTCCTGTGTGTGCTTGGATTTGTCCAACATAATCAGGGTTCTTCTCTTCCAATTGTCTGGCTAAATGTATCCGTGCTTCACAGCAACCAATCAGAGGCAAGGATAACAGGAAGTAGAACATGGCGCTAATAGAGGATTGGAGGAGGAGACTGGTCATCGACAGAGATGAGAGGCCTGGGTTGGTCCTCAGTGGCCTGGGCTGGTTCCTCCTGAGGCGGGGGGAGACTGTAGGGCCAAGAGGGAGGGAGGACGGATAGGTGGAAGGAAGGGAGGAAAACAGGAGGGATAGGGACAGAAGGGATGAAGAACAGGAAGAGAGGTGGAGGGAGCCAACTGATTCATCAGTCATTAACACCAAGGATTATGGAGTACAGAGTAGAGAATCAGCACTTTTACTGCAGCAAGAGAGTGAGTTTGGAGCTGCCTCTGAATGAAGATTGAATAAGGGTGAAATAAGCCTTTGACGTGTGCGCAAGGCAAGCATCATGCAACAAAACCATCAACAGAGAATGAAGATTTAGGGCTCTATTACATAGCAATGTAAAGGTCATTTTCGATTGAGCTGACATATGCAGTGTTTACCATGAATGCAGTCTCCGCTAACGCAGGAACATTGCCTGAACTTCCGCGATACATATTGAATAGAGCCCTAAATTAATCTGTTCAGAATGTTCAGAAGCAAAAAAAGATCTCTGGTTGGAATGCACAACCAATGCCCATCCCCTGATTGTTTTTTTAATTAATTTTTTTATTTTACCTTTATTTAACTAGGCAAGTCAGTTAAGAACAAATTCTTATTTACAATGACGGCCTACACAGGCCAAACCCGGACGACGCTGGGCCAATTGTGCGCCGCCCTATGGGACTCCCAATCACGGCCGGTTGTGATACAGCCTGGAATCGAACCAGGGGGTCTGTAGTGACGCCTCAAGCACTGAGATGCAGTGCCTTAGACCACCCGCCACTCGCCACTCGGCGAGACACAGAATGAAAGCACATCAAAGATGACGAATATCCACTGTTTACCGCCAAGTGACGTCACTCCTATGTGAGTTGCGCTGTCTGACGTAAGACAATAAATGAATGTCAACTGTTCAAGCGATAGTGGAGACTTCCAAAATGACACCCCATTCTCTAAATAGTGTGCTGGCTCTGCCAAACAATTATACACTATATAGGGAATAGGATGCAATTTCAGACAAAGCCATAAAATGGGAGAATGGGCTAGGACCCTCCTCATGAAACAAGACAGCCGATGACAGTGAAGTGCACTTAGATAGTGGAAGTGAAAGGAAGCTGGTGAATGGGTGATATTTTGGCTGAATAGTAACATATTGTAACTTACGAGAGGTCCGTTTGACTCAAAAGCGGGCAAACCGTTCACTCAAAAGCCTCATACTGAAAAGGTAAACAGTCCTATGGTGTGAACATTCATGCTCATTTCAAATAATGGGTAAAAAATCATATTACTTATTTTCACTGTCTTGTCTAACTTATAATAATAATAATAATAATATGCCATTTAGCAGACGCTTTTTTCCAAAGCGACTTACAGTCATGCGTGCATACATTTTTGTGTATGGGTGGTCCCGGGGATCGAACCCACTACCTTGGCGTTACAAGCGCCGTGCTCTACCAGCTGAGCTACAGAACTTAGTAAACTAAGTAAACTAACCATAGCCACAGTGTTCAAATAATAATGACAGATTTATAACAGATTTACGTTTGATTGAACTTATACTTTACATAACCAATTAATCAGTTAAAGACAGTAAAACATTTTCAAAACACTGTTTTCCCATAAGTACACCAAAAAATTATTTACTTACTGGCAGCCAGTTACCTGTAAGTTACTGTAAAAAAAATAAAGGTACAGTATGTTATCGTAAACTCCAAATGAACTTTGGTTTAACAGTACATTACTGTAAAGAGATGCAGCTACTGTAAAGAACTGTTAAACCAAAGTTTATTTGGAATTTATGTTAACATACTGTACCTTTTCTTTACAGTAACTTACAGGTAACTGGCTGCCAGCAAGTTGCTGTAAAAACAACAGGACTTTTTTACGGTGTATGTTTAGTTTGACAGATTTGGACAAAACCGCAACCAATGTTAATAACACTAAAGTTAATCATCTTAGGCCATTATGTCATTCCCCAAAGCGTGTCACTCCCCCAAATGCAATTTGTTCAGTACAACAAAACAAAAGAACCAACATAAAAAAGTCACACGCAAAAAGAGAGGAGAGAGGCAAGCAAGCAGGCACAAACAGGCATATGACACGTACACAAACATTACACCCGTCAAACTTACACAGATAGAGTACTGTAAAGACAGACAACAGTTAAATGGCACGATACTCAGTGCAGGTCAGGAGGACTCACAGGTCTGGTTTACATGCAGTAGGGAAGAGTACCTGTTTATTTGTGAGCAGCAAGAGGAGCTGGCCGGCTGGGGTATGGCTGGGGTATGGTGGTGGATCGGAGGGGAGGGGGGGGGATAGTCCCGGTAACACTTTGTTTGGATAGTCCCCATACAGATTTTCATAGATGTTCAAACTGTTCAACAAACTATCCACTAACCCTAGTTCCACCCAGAACCCTGGCTGCATCCACAACCCTAACCCTAACAAGATGCTATAAAACAACAGAGATGCAATTGACAGTTTGTTGACAGTTTGAGCATCTATAGACCATCTATAGGGGACTATCTAAATAAAACGGGACCTACTGTACTGTACTAGAAAGGGCAGTGGCCAGACCACTATCCAGACAGTAACATCGAGATGGAAGGAAGACGACACCAAATGTGTAAAGTAAAGTGGGGTGAAGCACTGCATGCATGAGGTAGTGGGAGAGGAAGCTAAGGTGACAACTACTTCTACTAGATTTGAACACAAACTAATTTGCAAAATAGTAATATTATTGTGGTAACACTTTACTTGACACACAGCGTCATAACACGACATAACCATGTCATAATTAGGTGATAATGCCTGAGAAGCCGGTGTTTGGAGGATATATTGGCACGGGTGTTGTTAGGCCCGAGATGAAGTCGCATATTTTGTATATAGATAATTTCAGGGATCTATTATTTTAGCTCATTAAATTTATTCATACTACTTCATCCTTCCACAAGATATAGTCCCGACACAAATCTAGGGTTGCTACCCAAGCCGGCTGGTCATTTGTTCTATCGTTTCGGTTGCTAGAGACGCGACCCAGTCATTCAGTATTTCTGTTCTGTATCTATGGAAGCGACCCAGTCGTTCGTTCTAAATGTTCCATTGCCATACTGGCTGGCAACGTTCTTATCCCTTGCTTGCTAGCTAGCCAACTACGGCTAACTTATGTGGTGTCTAAGGAATGTATGACTTTGCTAACGTTTGCAAATGGTATCTTAGAGGATGTTGATTCAGCTTAGGGAAGCATCTGGGGAACAGTTCTATAGGGGCACTCTAAAACAGAGGAAGTCTGTTGTGTGGAGTCATGGGATTGGTCTGTAGGGGAAACCACCCATATCATGGTAAAGATTATAAATACTTGGTGGAGACAAAGGAGGACAGAACAACATATTATTTTGAGTCCGTTGTTCTCCAGATGCCTGCAGATGTCTGTAAACTTACGCTGAAATCCTTTGAAATAATAAACCTTTATAATCAAAGTACAGTGTAAGCGGACACCTTGTTCTCACAGCATAATTAGCATCATTATTTAGATACCACACTTACAGTCACGTCAAAAAGTGCAGTCAGAATAACAGCAAAGTAGCCACATTTGCATTTGTTTAAGCTGTTCTCTAGTGATATTTATTTGGATACATCCATAAAAATGAGCTAAGGAGGCGCGATTTCACCTGGCATAGAAAATGTGCTCACTCGTCAGGACACTGTTGTTCAGAGGGTTGTTCAGAGGAGCTGCCAACAACACAGCTAACACAATCACTTCAAACTGAAGCTGGAAAGATTCGTTTCATTTTACCTTTTTTCAATTGACATTTCTTTGTATATATCAATAAAAATGATGCCAGCTGATTCATGATTTCGACTGGCTGAGAAACGCTGCCTGCATGTCTGTCTCGTCTAGACTCCTGACACGTTCATTACTACGGGACAGCAGGAGATCGAATTTCAATATTGAAAGACAGACAGCGAGGTTTATACAAATCTCTGATGTTGAAAACGAAATGTTAGTCTAAAAGAAATGTGAGATAATGGCTAGATGCTTTTTATAGTGGAGATCAAGTTTAGAAAGTGCCTGGCTGGGCTGATGAGACAGTTGATTTCTCGAAGGTGAACCTTCCCCCCAGTCTGAGGTCCTGAGCGTGTAGATTGTATTGTGTGTAGATTGATGAGAAAAAAAAAATGTAATCAATTTTAGAATAAGGCTGTAACATAACAAAATGTGGAAAAAGTCAAGGGGTCTGAATACTTTCCGAATGCACTGTATATTTAGACCTGTTGTGACATATATTGCGTTATTTTATGGCTGGTTATGACACCTACATAAGAGTGTCAAGACCAACAAAACCTACCACACAAGGCAAGACATTCCATTACACCATAGCCTACTTGTCAACAGTATGTTTATGTTATTTTAACATTTTCTGAAATTTACCATATTAAATGATCATTGTAATTGCGCACACATTGATGTCAGACATGCACCTACCCCAAAGCTATGTTTCTGATGACTGAGATGAATGCAGGAGCAGATTTTAGGAGCAAGACAAGACACCCTCTTTGTGACTGATGACTGACATAACGGCATGTACGTGATAGGCCTATCTGGCTTATATGATTATGATGGTCATAATACTTCTTGACAGTGTCATAATGTGCATTTTCGTCTCCAAGTAAAGTGACACAGGATGGTCATAATGCATTATGACAGTGATGAAAAAAAAACATGACTAAAGATTTCATTACAACAACAACAAACTTTCAAATGAAAGGAAACTTCTTGGCAGGGAAACCGGTGTTTGGAGGATATATTGGCACGGGTGTTGTAAGGCCCGAGACGAAGTCCTATACAAATCTCCACTGTTGCAAATTAAATGTTAGTCTAAAAGAAATGTGGGATAATGTCTAGATGCTTTTAATAGTGGAGATCAAGTTTATAAATTGCTTGGCTGGGCTGATGTGGTCGAATACAAAACAGTGTAGTTATTCCCTCCGTAAGGCAATCAAACAGGCAAAATGTCAGTACAGAGACAAAGTGGAGTCGCAATTCAACGGCTCAGATACGAGACATATGTGGCAGGGTCTACAGACAATCACCGATTACAAAGGGAAAACCAGCCATGTCGCGGACTCAGACGTTTTGCTCCCAGACAAGCTAAACACCTTCTTCGTTCACTTTGAGGATAACACAGTGCCACCGACGTGGCTCGCTCCCAAGGACTGTGGGCTCTCGTTCTCCGTGGCCGACGTGAGTAAGACATGTAAGCGTGTTAACCCTCGCAAGGCTGCCGGCCCAGACGACATCCCTAGCCGCGTCCTCAGAGCATGCGCAGACCAGCTGGCTGGAGTGTTTACGGACATATTCAATCTCTCCCTATCCCAGTCTCCTGTCCCCACTTGCTTCAAAATGTCCACCATTGTTCCTGTACCCAAGAAAGCAAAAGGTAACTGAACTAAATTACTATCGCCCAGTAGCCCTCACTTCTGTCATCATGAAGTGCTTTGAGAGGCTTGTTAAGGATCATATCACCTCTACCTTACAGTGAGGGAAAAAAGTATTTGATCCCTTGCTGATTTTGTACGTTTGCCCACTGACAAAGAAATGATCAGTCTATAATTTTAATGGTATGTTTATTTGAACAGTGAGAGACAGAATAACAACAAAAAAATCCAGAAAAACGCATTTCAAAAATGTTATAAATTTATTTTCATTTTAATGAGAGAAATAAGTATTTGACCCCCTCTCAATCAGAAAGATTTCTGGCTCCCAGGTGTCTTTTATACAGGTAACGAGCTGAGATTAGGAGCACACTCTTAAAGGGAGTGTTCCTAATCTCAGCTTGTTACCTGTATAAAAGACACCTGTCCACAGAAGCAATCAATCAATCAGATTCCAAACTCTCCACCATGGCCAAGACCAAAGAGCTCTCTAAGGATGTCAGGGACAAGATTGTAGACCTGGAATGGGCTACAAGACCATCGCCAAGCAGCTTGGTGAGAAGGTGACAACAGTTGGTGCAATTATTCGCAAATGGAAGAAACACAAAATAACTGTCAATCTCCCTCGGCCTGAAGCTCCATGCAAGATCTCACCTCGTGGAGTTGCAATGATCATGAGAACGGTGAGGAATCAGCCCAGAACTACACGGTAGGAACTTGTCAATGATCGCAAGGCAGCTGGGACCATAGTCACCAAGAAAACAATTGGTAACACACTACGCCGTGAAGGACTGAAATCCTGCAGCGCCCGCAAGGTCCCCCTGCTCAGGAAAGCACATATACAGGGCCGTCTGAAGTTTGCCAATGAACATCTGAATGATTCAGAGGAGAACTGGGTGAAAGTGTTGTGGTCAGATGAGACCAAAATCGAGCTCTTTGGCATCAACTCAACTCGCCGTGTTTGGAGGAGGAGGAATGCTGCCTATGACCCCAAGAACACCATCCCCACCATCAAACATGGAGGTGGAAACATTATGCTTTGGGGGTGTTTTTCTGCTAAGGGGACAACTTCACAGCATCAAAGGGACGATGGACAGGGCCATGTACCGTCAAATCTTGGGTGAGAACCTCCTTCCCTCAGCCAGTGCATTGAAAATGGGTCGTGGATGGGTATTCCAGCATGACAATGACCCAAAACACACATCCAAGGCAACAAAGGAGTGGCTCGAGAAGAAGCACATTAAGGTCCTAGAGTGGCCTAGCCAGTCTCCAGACCTTATTCCCATAGAAAATCTGTGGAGGGAGCTGAAGGTTCGAGTTGCCAAACGTCAGCCTCGAAACCTTAATGACTTGGAGAAGATATGCAAAGAGGAGTGGAACAAAATCCCTCCTGAGATGTGTGCAAACCTGGTGGCCAACTACAAGAAACGTCTGGCCTCTGTGATTGCCAACAAGGGTTTTGCCACTAAGTACTAAGTCATGTTTTGCAGAGGGGTCAAATACTTATTTCCGTCATTGAAATGCAAATCAATTTATAACATTTTTGACATGCGTTTTTCTGGATTTTTTTGTTGTTATTCTGTGTGGTGAAGAAGGCGCAACAGAAATTCGGCTTGGCCCCTAAGACCCTCAGAAACTTTTACAGACGCACAATTGAGATCATTCTGTTGGGCTGTATCACCGCCTGTTACGGCAACTGCACTGCCTGCAACCGCAGGGCTCTCCAGAGGGTGGTGCGTTCTTCCCAATGCATCACCGGGGGCACACTGCCTGCCCTCCAGGACACCTACAGCACCCGATTTCACAGGAAGGCCAAAAAGATCATCAAGTACATCAACCACCTGACCCATGGCCTGTTCACCCCGCTATCATCCAGAAGGCGAGGTCAGTACAGGTGCATCAAAGCTGGGACCGAGAAACTGAAAAACAACTTCTATCTCAAGGCCATCAGACTGTTAAATAACCATCACTAGCCGGCTACCACCCGGTTACTCAACCCTGCACCTAAGAGGCTGCTGCCCTATATACATAGACATGGAATCACTGGCCACTTTAATAATGGAACACTAGTCACTTTAATAATGTTTACACACTGCTTTACTCATCTCATATGTATATACTGTATTATATTCTACTGTATTTTAGTCAATGCCACTCCGACATTGCTCGTCCTAATATTCATATCTTTCTTAATTCCATTATTTTACTTTTAGATGTGTGTATTGTTGTGAATTGTTAGATATTACTGCACTGTTGGAACTAGGAACACAAGCATTTCGCTACACCCGCAATAACATCTGCTAAAAATGTGTATGTGACCAATAACATTTGATTTGATGAGACAGTGGATTGCGCAGTCAGATGGAACAGATTAAATCGACATTTTAAAGTCATAGATTTAGCCGGTGGTAACTTGTGGAATAGACACCGGCTGGAATGCGGTTTTACACTCACTTACAGTTAGTGAGTGCATACATTTTCATACTGGCCCCCCGTGGGAAACGACCCTGGCGTTGCAAGCGCCATGCTCTACCAACTGAGCTACAGGGGACTAATAATGTGTTATGATGCTTGGTGTGAAGTAAAATGTTACCATTATTGTTATGTATTTGGATTAATAATGAATTATTCCCCAATTAAAGTTTGTATTCCCCAAGCATTTTAAATACTTGTTCTACTGCAACAGATTACAGTTGTTATAGATTATTCAACCAATGAGAAGCAACTATTGTTGGCCTTTAGCTGTATATCATGTTAGACAAATAAACAAACTTCCTAATTAAGCATAATGGTCTTTAAAATGGAGAAACCTTTATGTTAAAAGTCCCTCGAGATTCCAAAGGCCTTGGATATAGATGTGCATAAATAAGGGTACAGAAATACAACAGAGCGCTCAACTGAAGTAATATTTATTAAGCATATTTGAATAATAGAAAATCCCCATACATTTGGGGTCATTTTTCAACATGACACTATTTTGGAGTCCCCCAAAGCATGCAATAATAGCAATAATTCTCTGTACATTATTCAGATTCATTTTTACAACAAAAAATGCATTGTTCAAAAAACTAAATCACAAATAATAGAAGAATACTATATTTTATTATTATTTTTGCCACTGAGAGTGGGTGTGCCATCTCTTCAGATGTGGCAGTCTGATCACTCATACCTTGGCCTTATTCTAGTGGAGAAAGAAGAAACATTGGCAGCTTCCGGTTGTAGTAACTCGTTTGAGAGCGCTTTTGTCTCTACATTTATCAAAACACAGATAGACAGAGAAGTGGGTTGGCAAAGCTAGGGGAAGACAGGAGTTAGGTCAGACACAAACAGAGAGGGGGACTGGGAGCAAGAGAGACACAGCAAGGCACATGTAAAGAAGGAGACATTTTGTTTGCAGCGGGGAAGGAGTTTTGGGTAGTACAGTTTGGCCGTAAATGTCACTTTTTCTCCCTTTAGCCAATTGTAATAATTGGGTCAATCTAATAGAATTTCAAGGGGAATTCAAAGATAGTGTTGTGATAGGAAATAGCCTAATACTTAGCGGCAATCATTTCTGATTTGGACAGGACAGGGGTTAGTATCGACAGGTACATACAGACAAGCAAACAGACTAGCGTCGTTCTTTATTCAGCACATAGAAATAACAACAGACAGACATCTTTTATCCTGCCTCAGATACAGCATCATGCTTTTTCATTTCCTTTCTTTATACAAGTCTTTTATTACAAAGACTAAAGTACAAGAAGGCTGAACGAAGTAACAATAATGAATCAACCCCCTGTCCCTTTTAAAGGTTGCTCATTTCATGTGTAGTGCAAATATGTGTCAAAATAGCAAGCGACACAGTACATGCAAGCTTATTTATTACGAAGCTCTAAATGGCTATTGATCCAATTCAATTATTGCCATAATTTGCGGTTGTGCGGTTGGCAAATGATGACTCTTTTAAAGGCATCTGACCCATTCATTGTCTCCAAGGACTGTGCAGACCAGAATTACCTGTTTGTTCTGTGACATATGGTAATTGCACAGTGGGACACGATTAGATTGAAAGGTTTACAGCTAGTAAACATTTAATGATGTTGCTCCCAAATCATCATCCCTTTGTATGCACAGCAAGAGACACTGTCTAGTCAATTATTAGAGTTCTTTGTAAACAGTTGGCAGCCAGGCAGCACTGATTGGAGGGGATGAGAGAGAATGAGAAGAGAGGGTGTTGCTTTGGCAACATGGTTTACCCACCATGGGCCCTATTCAGACTTGAGATAAGTTGACTTAACATGGACCTAAGTCAAACAATGTTGAACTAACTCCATGTTTTCTTGACTTAAGTCCTACTTGGCAAAGGTCTGAATCGGGCCCCATGAAATGTAGCACCTTTGTCGTGGGATGGCAGAGGTGTAGAACAGGTATCAGTTGTCTTTTCTTTCATGCATGAACACCTGAACGATAACCAGAGCCTTGCATCTCTTTCTTTCAGGGATGAGTTTTTTTTTTTTACCCATTCAGCCTTGATAAAGTACAGTATGTTGATATTCAGACAAAATAACAATACTCAGAGGTGTAGCATCTGGATATCAGCGCAAGGTGTCTTTCACACAGCCTGCTAGTTAAGACCTCAGACATCATAAAACATATTACTTTGTGGCTAATAATAGTAATAATAACATTATTATACAAATAATTGGGTCTTTAAGGTGCGTTTTGATCAACTGATATAATCAATAGGCATAATAATCATCCATTTTATTTAATGGTACATTTATGTACAGTACATATTCATTGCCATCTATTTCATTGGTCGCCTGCTCTCATTATATGTTCAAATGAAAAATGAAAATTTGCATTTGAGTTATTTCACTAAATGTGATACATAACCTCTCATTTAAAGAGGGATATTAGAAGATACCTGAAGGACCTCACAGTCTGTAAAGTAAAGTCACTGTCTGAAGCATAAGAAGACACAGTATACTGTAGATTAACTTTAACTTTTTGATCATTGTACGTTGTATCTTTACATTATTAAAACAATCTCCTTTGGATTACCATTTAGATTTACACTGATAGTATAAATCCTTCATCTTTCAACCTTCATTCTGCTGGAGAACATGAATATTCTATTTAAAAACATTTGTATGATTTTATTGTATATTTGCAGAGGAAGAAATCCCTATTCAATATAAAAGACATGTACATGCATGAAAGACAAGCAAAAGATTTGACTCATTTTCCTCCTCAGACAAAGTCCATCATTCCAATGATTTTAACAAGGATGGATCAGGATGGTGTCCTTTAGCGAGGGGTTAGTTGGTTCTGCTTTGTGGTTCTGGTTCCACCAGTGCTTGGCCTGGGAACTGCAGCGTAGCG
Organism: Coregonus lavaretus; assembly: GCF_964263955.1. Taxonomy (NCBI): domain Eukaryota; kingdom Metazoa; phylum Chordata; class Actinopteri; order Salmoniformes; family Salmonidae; genus Coregonus; species Coregonus lavaretus. The sequence goes on from NC_139988.1 coordinate 21,873,803, forward strand.
TGGAAGTGCAGGGTGTGGAGGGAGGGAGAGGATAGGAGGAGAGACAAGTCTTTCCCTTGGTGGGATGGAAGGGGGAGGATGGTGGAGGGGAGGGGAGGGGGGGGAATAGGGAAATGGACTGGTAAACTCAGGTGGAGAGGGGAGTGCTGTGGTGGGTTAGAGAGAGGACGAGAGAAGAGGGGTGAGGGTTAGAGAGAGGGCAAGAGATGAAGGGTGAGGGTTAGAGAGAGGGCAAGAGAGGAGGGGTGAGGGTTAGAGAGAGGGCGAGAGAGGAGGGGTGAGGGTTAGAGAGAGGGCAAGAGAGGAGGGGTGAGGGTTAGAGAGAGGGCAAGAGAGGAGGGGTGAGGTTAGAGAGAGGGCAAGAGAGGAGGGGTGAGGGTTAGAGAGAGGGCAAGAGAGGAGGGGTGAGGGTTAGAGAGAGGGCAAGAGAGGAGGGGTGAGGGTTAGAGAGAGGGCAAGAGAGGAGGGGTGAGGGTTAGAGAGAGGGCAAGAGAGGAGGGGTGAGGGTTAGAGAGAGGGCAAGAGAGGAGGGGTGAGGGTTAGAGAGAGGGCAAGAGAGGAGGGGTGAGGGTTAGAGAGAGGGCGAGAGGAGGGGTGAGGGTTAGAGAGAGGGCAAGAGAGGAGGGGTGAGGGTTAGAGAGAGGGCAAGAGAGGAGGGGTGAGGGTTAGAGAGAGGGCGAGAGAGGAGGGGTGAGGTTAGAGAGAGGGCAAGAGAGGAGGGGTGAGGTTAGAGAGAGGGCAAGAGAGGAGGGGTGAGGGTTAGAGAGAGGGCAAGAGAGGAGGGGTGAGGGTTAGAGAGAGGGCGAGAGAGGAGGGGTGAGGTTAGAGAGAGGGCAAGAGAGGAGGGGTGAGGTTAGAGAGAGGGCAAGAGAGGAGGGGTGAGGGTTAGAGAGAGGGCGAGAGAGGAGGGGTGAGGTTAGAGAGAGGGCAAGAGAGGAGGGGTGAGGTTAGCGATAGGGCAAGAGAGGAGGGGTGAGGGTTAGAGAGAGGGCAAGAGAGGAGGGGTGAGGTTAGAGAGAGGGCAAGAGAGGAGGGGTGAGGGTTAGAGAGAGGGCAAGAGAGGAGGGGTGAGGGTTAGAGAGAGGGCAAGAGAGGAGGGGTGAGGGTTAGAGATTGGGCGGGAGAGAAAGGGTGAGAGTGACTGGCAAGGAGGGCTGATGATGAGGGATTGCAGAGGTGCCTGGCAGGCAGTCAGTCCTATTGCAGCAGCAGCAAGCTGAGTCTGTGTCTGTCTGTCTGTCTGTCTGTCTGTCCCTTCTCACACTGTTGAAATCAATTTCGGAACTGTTCCCCCTTCGGAACTGTGGAACAAAGAGAAGGAGAAGCTTCCAGGTAGGTGTGGTATATAGGCACTCAAAGAAACAACAGTGGAGCAACACAACCAAATACAGTTGGCCAATCTACAGGCATATACTGTAGTTTGGCCAACTTTGGATCTGGGTGCCATGTTGCTGCTCTGTCTGAACATTCCCTTCATCCATTCACAATGATTATTTGAATATCAGAGTATTTCATACAGTAAACATAACATTTCCCCCAGAGGTATAGGGAGGAGACAGTAAAACGTCTTCAATCTCATTTCTCTGACATGAACTGACAGCCTTTCACAGTCAATGTTTACTGCAGACCTGAGTTCAAACAGTATAGAAAACACATACTACATGGACCCAGGTCTAGTATACTGTAGTTTACACATGGACACGGAGCACAGCGTGGGGAGCAGAGGGGATAGTAGTAATACTATGGAAGCGCTAGCTAGCTGCATGACGCGTGGAAGGTCAAAATGGGAGCATGTAAGCTTGAGGCTTTTCCCTGACTTCAAATTTAAAAACATAAAAACTAAATGTAAAAAGAACCAAAATGAAACTTAACGATAAAAGCTAAAGCAAAACATATGTTTCAAAGTAAAAGGAAAAAACATTGAGGGAAAATACTTATTTGACCCATTAGGATAAATGGGATAAGGATAAGTGATTCCCATTGGTCCAACATGGGTTGAGGTGGAACACCATTGGGATTTTGGGTTCCAGGTCTAGAATCTCACCTGTTACTGTGATTGGCTGGCCCAACTGTCGGTAGCAAACCAACCTAAACCAACCTTTCTATCCCACATGATATTATCACATAACCATGATAATATTGTAGCTAAGTCTCACTCAAATTAGTCGGGGAAAAAACAGAAACACAAATAGGAAACCATTCAAATTATATGGAAAATAACACAACAAAAACCTGATGTGTCCTTCTTTGTAGTTTGACAGTTGATGTTGTAAAGTTGGAGTTCCTATCAGTGGAATGACCTGCCTACTTGTTCTGGCTACTCTTTGATACTGTATATGTAATGCATTCCCAGTCTTTCTAGTGCAATCCTGTCCAAACCTTATCAATTCAGTATCACAATCAAAGGTATTTTTTATCTATATAGAGAAAAGTGAGCTTTACCTTGTTGAAAAACGTTGCTCATAGTCTTCAAGTCCTTGCTGTTGAGAAAAAGACAAACCACTTTTCAGCCATCAAGTCATTGGCACTTTTGTGTCACACTGGAAAATTGAAAAAAATATAACAGTATTGCTTTATTGGCAATCCAAAACAGTAGCAATTGATTTGCTGGCTATATTGTACCGCCATGTTAGACAAGGTAGACAGACAGGTAGGCTACTGCAGTAGTTTATGGTCCAATGTATCTCAGTCGGTAGCATGTGGTGCTTACAATGCCAAGAATCGTGGGTTTGATTCCTGCTAGGGCCACTATTTAGAAACATTTATGCACACAGGACTGTAAGTTGCTTTGGATAAAAGCATCTGCTAAATGGCTTATATAAATGGCCCCGTGTAGCTCAGTTGGTAGAGCATGGCGCTTGCAACGCCAGGGTTGTGGGTTCGATTCCCACGGGGGACCAGTATGAAAAAAAAAAAAAAAGTATGCTATCGCTAACTGTAAGTCGCTCTGGATAAGAGCGTCTGCTAAATATGTAAAATGTAAATATTATCAGTAATTGAAGTGTTGACAGTTGCCATACTAATATGAGCCAGTAGGGGGCACCAGCAGAACACCACTGCCTGTAGTCAGAGTGATACGGCTGTAGAACTATAGAACTGTAGAACTAACAGAACTGTCTGTTGTAACTATCTCTATTCTCTCAGAACAACACTAGAGACATATCCCTGAAATGATCTGAGGTGGGAAAATAAGTTGTTACGTGACTATCTGAGCAATTAGAGACTATTATCATGCCCACGTACAGTCTCTCTCCGCCTCCTCCTACCCAAAAGCCCTGTAAAGGGTTGAGTTTTGGTGTTAGATAATGTGACACAGCCCCCGCTCACTCTAGCCTCAACGACAGTGTGTGTGTCTCCCGTCAGCTGCGCTAGTCCCTCTTCATGTTATCAGCGGGCTCCTATCACAACTACTTTCGGCAGTACCAGAGGCAACCGAACGGCAAGCAGCCTTCTCCAATCTGGGCTCTGTCATCTCTGTGAGGCCAGTCACACACACGCACACACAAAGACACTCAGATTCAGAAACACATGCTCGCACACACACCCTCAGACAAACACACACACACACAAACACAGTGTGTGAGGCAGAGGGGAACTGATCCACTGTTTATGTAAGTTAATGGGCCAGAACGTTGTGGGAAAGCTGTGTTGAGTGAGACTGGGGACCTGGTGTACTGGTAGAACACACAGCCTGTCATATTGATGGTTGACTCCTCCTATAAATACTGAACAAAAATATAAACGCAACATGTAAAGTGCTCGTCTTATGTTTCATGAGCTGAAATAAAAGATCCCAGGAATGTTCCAAAAGCACAAAAAGCTTATTTTATTAGTTTACATCCCTGTTAGTGAGCATTTCTCCTTTGCCAAGATAATCCATCCACCTGACAGGTGTGGCATATCAAGAAGCTGATTAAACAGCATGATCATTACACAGGTGCACCTTGTGCTGGGGACAATAAAAGGCCACTCTAAAATGTGCAGTTTTGTCACACAACACAATGCCACAGATGTCTCAAGTTTTGATGGAGTGTGCAATTGGCATGCTGACTGCAGGAATTGTCACCAGAGCTGTTGCCAGTGAATTGAATGTTCATTTCTCTACCATAAGCCGCCTCCAACGTTGTTTTAGAGAATTTGGCAGTATGTCCAACTGGCCTCACAACCGCAGACCACGTGTAACCACACCAGCCTAGGACCTCCACATCCGGCTTCTTCACCTGCGGGATCATCTGAGACCAGCCACCCGGACAGGTGACAAAACTGAGGAGTATTTCTGTCTTTAATAAAGCCCTTTTGTGGCTTTATTAAACTTATTCTGATTGGCTGGACCTGGCTCCCCAGTGTTGGGCCTATGCCCTCACAAGGCCCACCCATGGCTGTGACCCTGCCCAGTCATGTGAAATCCATAGATTAGGGCCTAATAAATGTATTTCAATTGACTGATTTTCTCATATGAACTGTAACTAAATAAAATTGTTGAAATTGTTGCATGTTGCGTTTATATTTTTGTTCAGTATATTTGGGCTAACTAAGTGAGCTGGAGTGGTATATGTACAGTCGTGGTCAAAAGTTTTGAGAATGACACAAATACACATTTTCACAAGGTCTGCTGCCTCAGTTTTGATGATGGCAATTTGCATATAATCCAGAATGTCATGAAGAGTGATCAGATTAATTGCAATTCATTGAAAAGTCCCTCTTTGCCATGAAAATGAACTTAATCCCCCCAAAAACATGTCCACTGAATTTCAGCCCTGCCACAAAAGGACCAGCTGCCATCATGTCAGTGATTCTCTCATTAACACAGGTGAGAGTGTTGACGAGGACAAGGCTGGAGATCACTCTGTCATGCTGATTGAGTTAGAATAACAGACTGGAAGGAGGGTGGTGCTTGAAATCTTTGTTCTTCCTCTGTTAACCATGGTTCCTGCAAGGAAACACATGCCATCATCATTGCTTTGCACAAAAAGGGCTTCACAGGCAAGGGTATTGCTGCTAGTAAGATTGCACCTAAATCAACCATTTATCGGATCATCAAGAACTTCAAGGAGAGAGGTTCAATTGTTGTGAAGAAGGCATCAGGGCGCCCAAGAAAGTCCAGCAAGCGCCAGGACCGTCTCCTAAAGTTGATTCAGTTGCGGGATCGGGGCACCACCAGTGCAGAGCTTGCTCAGGAATGGCAGCAGGCAGGTGCGAGTGCATCTGCACGCACAGTAAGGCGAAGACTTTTGGAGGATGGCCTGGTGTCAAGGAGGGCAGCAAAGAAGCCAGGAAAAACATCAGGACAGACTGATATTCTGCAAAAGGTACAGGGATTGGACTGCTGAGGACTGGGGTAAAGTCATTTTCTCTGATGAATCCCCTTTCTGATTGTTTGGGGCATCCGGAAAACACCTTGTCCACCTTGAAGACAAGGTGAGCGCTACCATCAGTTCTGTGTCATGCCAACAGTAAAGCATCCTGAGACCATTCATGTGTGGGGTTGCTTCTCAGCCAAGGGAGTGGGCTCACTCAGAATTTTGCCTAAGAACACAGCCATGAATAAAGAATGGTACCAACACATCCTCCGCGAGCAACTTCTCCCAACCATCCAAGAAAGTTTGATGACGACCAATAATGGAGCACCTTGCCATAAGGCAAAAGTGATAACTAAGTGGCTCGGGGAACAAAACATCAACATTTTGGGTCCATGGCCAGGGAACTCCCCAGACCTTAATCCCATTGAGAACTTGTGGTCGATCCTCAAGAGGCGGGTGGACAAACAAAACCCCACAAATTCTGACAAACTCCAAGCATTGATTATGCAAGAATGGGCTGCCATCAGTCAGGATGTGGCCCATAAGTTAATTGACAGCATGCCAGGGTGGATTGCAGAGGTCTTGAAAAAGAAGGGTCAACACTGCAAATATTGACTCTTTGCATAAACTTAATGTAATTGTCAATAAAAGCCTTTGACACTTATGGAATGCTTGTAATTATACTTCAGTATACCATAGTAACATCTGACAAAAATATCTCATAACACTGAAGCAGCGAACTTTGTGAAGACCAATACTTGTGTCATTTTCAAAACTTTTGACCACGACTGTACAGTATTGAATGTACTGTATATATAATACTAATATATAATAATATATGCCATTTGGAAGACGCTTTCCTTCAAAGTGACTTACAGTCATGCATGCATTCAGAAGACCACCCGTATGTACATGCAGCATGGGCACGGGATATTTATGTCATCATTTTATGTGCATTTCACAGCATGGGGACAGGGTATTTATGTCATCATTTTATGTGCAGTTAGTCAAGTAATTAAAATAAGAAATACCTGCACATTTGAGATGCTTTCACAGTTTCAATGTTTGTGCATATAAACCTTCTGTGTGTATGTGTGTGTGTGTCTGTGTGCGTGTCTGTGTGTGTGTCTGTGTGCGTCTGTGTGTGTGTGTGTGTGTGTTGTTCTTGTTGTTTACCTGTGAGAAGCCTGGCCCTGCCACGCTGTATGGGCGTTGTTGTCTGCTGTGTGCCATGGCAGCGCTCTGTGCCAGCAGGCGAGATGACATACCATAGTCAGGGGTAGGGACACCGGCCATGTCCTCTCTCTCCAACAGGTTGCCCGTGCTACTGCTCTTACCATGGTGGAGACTGGAAACAGACATAGAAGTAGAGTCATTCTATCATTATATTTCTATGATCAAACATAGCCTGTGCTGCTGCTCTTACCATGGTGGAGACTGGAAACAGACAAAGAAGTAGAGTCATTCTATCATTATATTTCTATGATCAAACATAGCCTGTGTTGCTGCTCTTACCATTGGGGAGACTGGAAACAGATACAGTGGGGAAATAAAGTATTTAGTCAGCCACCAATTGTGCAAGTTCTCCCACTTAAAAAGATGAGAGAGGCCTGTAATATTCATCATAGGTACACATCAACTATGACAGACAAAATGAGAAGAAAAAAATCCAGAAAATCAAATTGTAGGATTTTTAATGAATTTATTTGCAAATTATGGTGGAAAATAAGTATTTGGTCAATAACAAAAGTTTCTCAATACTTTGTTATATACCCTTTGTTGGCAATGACACAGGTCAAACGTTTTCTGTAAGTCTTCACAAGGTTTTCACACACTGTTGCTGGTATTTTGGCCCATTCCTCCATGCAGATCTCCTCTAGAGCAGTGATGTTTTGGGGCTGTCGCTGGGCAACACGGACTTTCAACTCCCTCCAAAGATTTTCTATGGGGTTGAGATCTGGAGACTGGCTAGGCCACTCCAGGACCTTGAAATGCTTCTTACGAAGCCACTCCTTCGTTGCCCGGGCGGTGTGTTTGGGATCATTGTCATGCTGAAAGAACCAGCCACGTTTCATCTTCAATGCCCTTGCTGATGGAAGGAGGTTTTCACTCAAAATCTCACGATACATGGCCCCATTCATTCTTTCCTTTACACGGATCAGTCGTCCTGGTCCCTTTGCGGAAAAACAGCCCCAAAGCATGATGTTTCCACCCCCATGCTTCACAGTAGGTATGGTGTTCTTTGGATGCAACTCAGCATTCTTTGTCCTCCAAACACGACGAGTTGAGTTTTTACCAAAAAGTTATATTTTGGTTTCATCTGACCATATGACATTCTCCCAATCCTCTTCTGGATCATCCAAATGCACTCTAGCAAACTTCAGACGGGCCTGGACATGTACTGGCTTAAGCAGGGGGACACATATGGCACTGTAGGATTTGAGTCCCTGGCGGCGTAGTGTGTTACTGATGGTAGGCTTTGTTACTTTGGTCCCAGCTCTCTGCAGGTCATTCACTAGGTCCCCCCGTGTGGTTCTGGGATTTTTGCTCACCGTTCTTGTAATCATTTTGACCCCACGGGGTGAGATCTTGCGTGGAGCCCCAGATCGAGGGAGATTATCAGTGGTCTTGTATGTCTTCCATTTCCTAATAATTGCTCCCACAGTTGATTTCTTCAAACCAAGCTGCTTACCTATTGCAGATTCAGTCTTCCCAGCCTGGTGCAGGTCTACCATTTTGTTTCTGGTGTCCTTTGACAGCTCTTTGGTCTTGGCCATAGTGGAGTTTGGAGTGTGACTGTTTGAGGTTGTGGACAGGTGTCTTTTATACTGATAACAAGTTCAAACAGGTGCCATTAATACAGGTAACGAGTGGAGGACAGAGGAGCCTCTTAAAGAAGAAGTTACAGGTCTGTGAGAGCCAGAAATCTTGCTTGTTTGTAGGTGACCAAATACTTATTTTCCACCATAATTTGCAAATAAATTCATTAAAAATCCTACAATGTGATTTTCTGGAAAAAATATGCTCAATTTGTCTGTCATAGTTGACGTGTACCTATGATGAAAATTACAGGCCTCTCTCATCTTTTTAAGTGGGAGAACTTGCACAATTGGTGGCTGACTAAATACTTTTTTTCCCCACTGTATACAGTCAGTTAGTTACACACAGACTGAAATGAGAGAGAGAGAGATCAATAGAACTGATAATAGCTGATTACTGGAACCAGACGTAGTTAGTGCTTTAAAAAAGGCATAGCCAGAACTGAAAATAACTGATCTCACACTTTGAAAAACGAACAGATCAGTTTCAGAGAGGAGTGATTCTATTTTCTATTGATTAACACATAAAGATGACCATTAAAGGTCTGTTTCCTTGCAAATACCCCACACAATACTGCAAAAAAACAGAAAACGTACTTGTTGACTCGTAGTTTGTCGCTTTCAGTCTCGGGGATGACACGTGTGTAGGAGAATGGGAACCAGCCCCGCCTGATGAGGAGACAAGGATTCTCAGATGAATCAGCAACAGTAATTCAATATTGAAAGCAGCATTTGACAACAATACCAAGAGTTTTGAAACTTACTGTATGAGTTCATAGCTCATGTAAAGATTCACCCTACTAACTATAATAAATACCATTTAGCAGACGCTTTATCCAAACCAACTTACAGTCATGCGTGCATAAATTTTTCACATATGGGTGGTCCCAGGAATTGAACCCCACTATTCTGGCGTTGCCAGTGCCGTGCTCTACCGACTAAGCTACAGAGGACCACCAACTAAATGTTACTCAGGGTGCCATAGACACAACGTTCCAAGAACGTTCAGGGGACCTATAGGAACAGACAATGTTTAAGAGATACATTTTGGTACAGATATCAGGACCAACTAAAGGCTCTAGAATGAGGATGACATATTGCAAAATGACCACAATAACAATACCTCTCCTGTTTTATAAATTAATCAAAGCTATTATGTTTGTACCACATATCCAAATGCATCACTGGCACTGGGCTGAAGGACAGAGGCAGACATTCATTCTCCTATGATTTCTCCTACGATTCTACTGATGTCGGAAGCCCCAACTCTGTGCCCCAGGAGAAGGTATAGAACACACACGTACACGCACACACACACACACACCTCTGAACCTGCAGCCACTCTCAATCCAAGTGGTACCCTGTTGGTTACAACTTCATCAGCTAGACTCTCAGTAGTGTGTGTTCTCTTCTCTACATGGAGGAGAGGCTGTACATCTCTCTATCTTCAGCTTCAGACTGAGCTACATAGGACCACCAACTAAATGTTACTCATGGTGCCGAAAGTGAATCAGATGGAGTTAGGATACTTACATCTTGTTCCTCTCATTCTCTCCGTAGTGCCATCCGTCGCGAGCCTCAGGCACCAGCAGGGTGATGACGTCTCCCTCAGAGAAGCTGAGCAGGGTGCTGTTGTCCCCCGCCGCATGGGAGAAAATGGCCTGGACACGGGTACGACCATTCCTCTCCAGCCCTGCAGCCATAGAGCTAGACCGGGGCAGGGTTCGGGTCTCTGGACCTGGGGGAGGGAGGGAGAGAGGAACAGAGACTTTCACACCAAATCTAGGGTTGTGTTCATTGGGAACCAAAACGGAAGAAAACAGACTGAAACAGGGAGTTACTAGCTGGACTTCTTAAAACGTTTCGCTACAGTGTACTGTACCCTATTACTGGACATGACCTTGAACTTTAATGGGAGCAAAGACTGACAATCCCATGACTAGATGTACAGGTGTAGGATCTTAATTTGACCAAAGGATTTGAACATTTAGTCCATAATGTTGCTTGATTGATGGTTTGGCTATCTGGCCAAAATTAGGCTACATGAAATGTGCAATACTGTTAATATAACCATGTGTTAGTATGGGTTTTCAGGGAATTTATATAAATCATGAATCTGCGGTGCAGGAAAATTCTCAGCAACAAAAGAGTGATCAAATTAAGATCCTACATCTGGAAAGGACTAAGGACCAAATCTAGGGGCTCAATTGAATCCGTATCGCGGAAGTTCTGCGCTATAGCACGATTGAAATTGAAAGGTTATTTCCGATTGAGCCAACATACATTTCAATCGCTCTATAGTGCAGAACTTCTGCGATACGGGTTGAATCAAGCCATAGGTCTTTAAGCAATAAACGTAGCCAAAACAGGCCACACAGGGCCTACTGTATAATATACACCTACAGTATATTACATTATTATATTATAGTACCTGCACTGAGTATAACATGCAGGATTAATGTGATATTATAACCCAACTCTCCTAAGTGACTTTAAATGCTTTGATTATTCTTAAAGCCTCTACCTTGCCTCTGCCCTTCACCTAATTTTTATATTTGACCTAATTCACATGTGATTTGTGGCATGTTGCCTGAAAAAATAATTGGGCAATGTTTATATGGTCCCCTTTCAAACAGCCAAATGTTTACCAAATTGTTGTTGGCATTTGAGCAAGAGATGTTAAACTTTGACCCTGTTGTTGTAATCATTGTCATGGTAACCTGAGTGACAGAAAGCTAGTGTCAACAAATTCCTCTGACCAAAATACAGATTTCATTTCTTCACATTCACAACAGTAAGTTTTTTTTTTTTTTTTTTTTGAGGGGGGATGGGATCAGCTTAATATTGCAGATAGATTGTATCTTCTATCAATGAAATTGTCTGCATCACTTCCAATCCCCCATGTTTTTTATATATATACTCCCCTTTATTACTTTTCAACCCCGCCATCCTTTCCCTACTTGGAGTAAATTAGTGAACAGCAATGCCCAGGCCTCTACTTCCGGTCTATACTTACTGTCTACACCTTATGGACAGAGTTAATTTTACAATAATTCTATTGCCATGTATATATATATATATATATATATATATATATATATATATATATATATATATATATATATACACAGTGGGGAGAACAAGTATTTGATACACTGCCGATTTTGCAGGTTTTCCTACTTACAAAGCATGTAGAGGTCTGTCAATTTTATCATAGGTACACTTCAACTGTGAGAGACGGAATCTAAAACAAAAATCCAGAAAATCACATTGTATGATTTTAAAGTAATTAATTTGCATTTTATTGCATGACATAAGTATTTGATCACCTACCAACCAGTAAGAATTCATGCTCTCACAGACCTGTTAGTTTTTCTTTAAGAAGCCCTCCTGTTCTCCACTCATTACCTGTATTAACTGCACCTGTTTGAACTCGTTACCTGTATAAAAGATACCTCTCCACACACTCAATCAAACAGACTCCGACCTCTCCACAATGGCCAAGACCAGAGAGCTGTGTAGGGACATCAGGGATAAAATTGTAGACCTGCACAAGGCTGGGATCGGCTACAGGACAATAGGCAAGCAGCTTGGTGAGAAGGCAACAACTGTTGGCGCAATTATTAGAAAATGGAAGAAGTTCAAGATGACGGTCAATCACCCTCGGTCTGGGGCTCCATGCAAGATCTCACCTCGTGGGGCATCAATGTTCATGAGGAAGGTGAGGGATCAGCCCAGAACTACACGGCAGGACCTGGTCAATGACCTGAAGAGAGCTGGGACCACAGTCTCAAAGAAAACCATTAGTAACACACTACGCCGTCATGGATTAAAATCCTGCAGCGCACGCAAGGTCCCCCTGCTCAAGCCAGCGCATGTCCAGGCCCGTCTGAAGTTTGCCAATGACCATCTAGATGATCCAGAGGAGGAATGGGAGAAGGTCATGTGGTCTGATGAGACAGAAATATAGCTTTTTGGTCTAAACTCCACTCGCCGTGTCTGGAGGAAGAAGAAGGATGAGTACAACCCCAAGAACACCATCCCAATCGTGAAGCATGGAGGTGGAAACATCATTCTTTGGGGATGCTTTTCTGCAAAGGGGACAGGACGACTGCACCGTATTGAGGGGAGGATGGATGGGGCCATGTATCGCGAGATCTTGGCCAACAACCTCCTTCCCTCAGTAAGAGCATTGAAGATGGGTCGTGGCTGGGTCTTCCAGCATGACAATGACCCGAAACACACAGCCAGGGCAACTAAGGAGTGGCTCCGTAAGAAGCATCTCAAGGTCCTGGAGTGGCCTAGCCAGTCTCCAGACCTGAACCCAATAGAAAATCTTTGGAGGGAGCTGAAAGTCTGTATTGCCCAGCGACAGCCCCGAAACCTGAAGGGTCTGTATGGAGGAGTGGGCCAAAATCCCTGCTGCAGTGTGTGCAAACCTGGTCAAGACCTACAGGAAACGTATGATCTCTGTAATTGCAAACAAAGGTTTCTGTACCAAATATTAAGTTCTGCTTTTCTGATGTATCAAATACTTATGTCGTGCAATAAAATGCAAATGAATTACTTAAAATCATACAATGTGATTTTCTGGATTCCGTCTCTCACAGTTGAAGTGTACCTATGATAAAAATTACAGACCTCTACATGTTTTGTAAGTAGGAAAACCTGCAAAATCGGCAGTGTATCAAATACTTGTTCTCCCCACTGTATATATATATATAATTATTTTTTTGCTCCTGAACTTCTTCTACTCTCAACCTCTCCGATCATTTTCATGATGTCCATCCAGTTTGCTTCTATATGCCATATCTTTCTAACTGTGCTCTTTCCCAAAAGCTCCCAACATACAACCTATATACTTATTATGGACACAGTATGCTTACATTATTAGCTATCTTTGTTATTATTTGTTGTTATTTGTTATTAGTCCCATCCTTCAACTCTATTCAATACCTCCCATCTATCTCTTAACACCATCCATATAGGATTTCTATTTGCCATATATATTTCAACCGTACTGTGATGTTTTACAAAAGTTCTGAACCTTTCTATTCTCATTGCTTCTACAGATTGTGAATTAAAAATAAACATTTTTGCTAAAAGTATTATTATATTATTGATTGATTGACTATGACTTTTCAGATCACCCAGTAATGCTATCTACAAGGTTAGCTCCAGGTAAATATTGCAATCCTTTAGCCATTCCTGGACCTGTGTCCAAAAACAAGCTACAAATGGACAGAACCAAAACAAATGATCTAATGATTCTGTCTCTTCACAGCAACATCTGCAGAGCTGGGAAGATTGTATCCCCCATATAAATAACATTCTATTGGTAGCAAGAATTTTATATAATAATTTAAATTGAAAGATTCTAATTTTTGAATCTGGTGTCGTTTTGCGTGTCAGTTCATAAACACTATGCCATGGGATCGTTACGTCAAATATCTCTTCCCAACTATTTTGCAATCTATATGGGACGGCTGTCAATCCTTTGGTCCTTAAGTGAAACTGATATACTTTTTTATTTATCACAGTTTTCCTTAACCAATTATGTTCTTTAATGCAAGGCCGACAGACAAGTTCCTTACTTTCTCCCCCTTCCACTTTCCTCTTCCACTTTTGCGGTAAGGCTGCAATTATTTTGTTTGTAATTTTGGGTAGAGCAGACATTTCCATATGTTTTTGTTAGCTGCATGTGCGACATAACTCAACCAGTCCTACCGATGATATCATTTACGAAGATTATACCTTTTTTAAACATTCTGTCAAAAAATATAGTTTTTTTGTCAATTATTATATTTGAATTTAACCACAATATTTGTTGCATTATTTGTTCTGTCGTTTCTGGAGGATTAAATTGAAATTGCAACCAACTTTCTATGGCCTGTTTTAGAAATAGTGACATTTGGGAGATTATTTCCTTTTCAAATAACTGCAAATGAGTTGTTGTAATCTGAATAAAGGGAAAAAGGCCTTTCTTGAACATTGGGTGAGACAATCTTACTAATTTGCTTGAGAACCAGTTCGGATTTAAGTATAACTTTTGTATGACTAAAATGTAAATGTAAATGTATGACTGAAGCTTTTAGTGATAGGTCTAATGCTTTAATATTTAATAATTTCTGTCCTCCGAATTCATATTCATTATATAAATATGCCCTTTTAATTTTGTCTGGCTTGCCGTTCCAAATAAAATTGAATATTTTTTTCTCATATAATTTAAAAAACTGTTCGCTAGGCGTAGGCAAGACCATAAGCAAATAGGTAAACTGGGATAATACTAAAGAGTTAATCAGGGTGATTTTTCCACAAATTGACAGGTATTTTCCTTTCCATGGTAGTAAGATCTTATCTATTTTTGCTAACTTTCTATTCAAATTTATTGAAGTGAGATCATTTATTTCCTTTGGGATATGTACAGTGGGGAAAAAAAGTATTTAGTCAGCCACCAATTGTGCATGTTCTCCCACTTAAAAAGATGAGAGAGGCCTGTAATTTTCATCATAGGTACACGTCAACTATGACAGACAAATTGAGATGTTTTTTTCCAGAAAATCACATTGTAGGATTTTTTATGAATTTATTTGCAAATTATGGTGGAAAATAAGTATTTGGTCACCTACAAACAAGCAAGATTTCTGGCTCTCACAGACCTGTAACTTCTTCTTTAAGAGGCTCCTCTGTCCTCCACTCGTTCCCTGTATTAATGGCACCTGTTTGAACTTGTTATCAGTATAAAAGACACCTGTCCACAACCTCAAACAGTCACACTCCAAACTCCACAATGGCCAAGACCAAAGAGCTGTCAAAGGACACCAGAAACAAAATTGTAGACCTGCACCAGGCTGGGAAGACTGAATCTGCAATAGGTAAGCAGCTTGGTTTGAAGAAATCAACTGTGGGAGCAATTATTTGGAAATGGAAGACATACAAGACCACTGATAATCTCCCTCGATCTGGGGCTCCACGCAAGATCTCACCCTGTGGGGTCAAAATGATCACAAGAACGGTGAGCAAAAATCCCAGAACCACACAGGGGGACCTAGTGAATGACCTGCAGAGAGCTGGGACCAAAGTAACAAAGTCTACCATCAGTAACACACTACGCCGCCAGGGACTCAAATCCTGCAGTGCCAGACGTGTCCCCCTGCTTAAGCCAGTACATGTCCAGGCCCGTCTGAAGTTTGCTAGAGTGCATTTGGATGATCCAGAAGAGGATTGGTAGAATGTCATATGGTCAGATGAAACCAAAATATAACTTTTTGGTAAAAACTCAACTCGTCGTGTTTGGAGGACAAAGAATGCTGAGTTGCATCCAAAGAACACCATACCTACTGTGAAGCATGGGGGTGGAAACATCATGCTTTGGGGCTGTTTTTCTGCAAAGGGACCAGGACGACTGATCCGTGTAAAGGAAAGAATGAATGGGGCCATGTATCGTGAGATTTTGAGTGAAAACCTCCTTCCATCAGCAAGGGCATTGAAGATGAAACGTGGCTTGGTCTTTCAGCATGACAATGATCCCAAACACACCGCCCGGGCAACGAAGGAGTGGCTTCGTAAGAAGCATTTCAAGGTCCTGGAGTGGCCTAGCCAGTCTCCAGATCTCAACCCCATAGAAAATCTTTGGAGGGAGTTGGAAGTCCGTGTTGCCCAGCGACAGCCCCAAAACATCACTGCTCTAGAGGAGATCTGCATGGAGGAATGGGCCAAAATACCAGCAACAGTGTGTGAAAACCTTGTGAAGACTTACAGAAAACGTTTGACCTGTGTCATTCCCAACAAAGGGTATATAACAAAGTATTGAGAAACTTTTGTTATTGACCAAATACTTATTTTCCACCATAATTTGCAAATAAATTCATTAAAAATCCTACAATGTGATTTTCTGGAATTTTTTTCCTCATTTTGTCTGTTATAGTTGACGTGTACCTATGATGAAAATTACAGGGCTCTCTCATCTTTTTAAGTGGGAGAACTTGCACAATTGGTGGCTGACTAAATACTTTTTTCCCCCACTGTATCTCATTCTTGAAGGTCACAAACAAGCAGTTCTCTCTCCAAGGTCTCTATGACTGAGATTAAATTCATAAAGGACACTAGTGATGTATTCTGTAATATTCTAATATGACTGCCTATATGGCGGAATGCCATTAAGCCCCCACAATGAATTGGTCTTTATAGTACTATACTGTAATATTGAATTGCAGTAGCTAACTGTAAGATTTTAGCAAGAAAAAAAATATCAATTTGTTATAGTGTAGCTACTGTATATGTGATTCTGGTGCCCAACTTTGAGGGCCTCTCAAGATGTTTATGGCCCCCACTATCCTGGTCCTCCTTACCTATGGTGGTGTTGCTCTTGGCGGGGGCGTTCTTGCGTACGGGTAGGGTGTTGGAGTAGACCTCGCTGCCCTGTCTGTGGGGCTGGGAGTGGTGCTGGGGCTGGGTGGAGGCCTTAGCCGCCTGTAGGGCCTGGGCTTGAGCTTGGGCCATCTTCCCCTCCATCCAGTGTTGGTAGTCCTCCCCTCCTCCCCCTCCTGCTCCTCCGTGCGCCCCTGCCGTTCCGTTCATAATGGGCATCCCTCCGTCCACTCCTCCTGGTCCCATTAGACGCTGAAGGGAAGGAGGGAGGGAGGGAGGAAGGAAGGAAAGCGTGTGTTGATGTGTTAAGCAAAGATGGTGGATAAATTAAGATCAACTACTTAAGCTATTTACCATATCATATTTTTTCAAGTTCCTGTCTGTGTAAGTGGCCGTTCGCTCTTTCGCTTGAGCATGCTTTCCCGTGTGAGCTCACGGTTCCTCCATAATCTCTGGCATGCTCACGGTTCCTCCATAATCTCTGGCATGCTCACGTAAGAGAGGGAACAGCTGGCTTTGGTCTACTTATTGTCCCCTCCCCGCTCGCCCCACCTCCCCCGACCAGAACATTTTTGCCTTTTAATGTGACTCTACTATAGTTCACATACTCATTATGCACCATTCTTACATCCCAGAAAAGTATAAGTCTACGTTCGTAACCAAGTGGGAGGTGGGAATTTACCAGTTGTGAAGTCGTAAATACCAGTTGGATGCATTCATGTGCTTTGAACCAGTTGAGAAACACCGATTGGCTAATGGGCAATAAGTTTGCAAACAAATTATAGTGTTCACAAACCATATTAATAGATTGCTTTTTTATAAATAATGTTTTGTTGTTGTATTTAACTGCCGAAAATGCTGTTATTGAGGTAATTTCCTTAGTAGGTGACTGACGTCAGAGTTCAGCTTGTGGGAGAAGTCAGAGCTCAGGATGATAGACTAGTAATTACCAGTTGGAAGGCCGTTCAAGTGGATTTTTCCCAGTCCTTATAGTTTATAGAGACATACCCCAAGAGACTTGCAGCTGTAATTGCTGCAAAAGGTGGCTCTACAAAGTATTGACTTTGGGGGGGTGAATAGTTATGCACGCTCAAATTTTCTGTTTTTTTTGTCTTATTTCTTGTTTGTTTCACCCCAAAAAATATTTTGCATCTTCAAAGTGTTAGGCATGTTGTGTAAATCAAATTATCCATTTTAATTCCAGGTTGTAAGGCAACAAAATAGGAAAAATGTCAAGAGGGGTGAATACTTTCACAAGCCACTGTATGTTTTCTCAAATTCTGAGCATATTTATCAGGAAAAATATTATGGGTGATGTTTTGGTCGGTCAAAAGGCTATTGTACATGGGAATCAGCATGACTGTGCGGGACCTTTAAAGCGTGAGGCTCAACTTCGGCTGTTTTGTTCCTGTGGCTACCACGTTGTAAAGGCGTGAAGCAAACCAGTGCAGATACTGTGTGTGACCGTGTGAGAGTGAAGTCGTGCATCTCGCTCATCACAATATCTGCAGTGCTGCTCGTGGCAACGTAATTTCACTGACTCTACCTTTAACTTAGAGATCAATCCACTTTAATGGAACAAAGTAAGTAGCTCCACTACACAGCCACAAATAATCCCAACCGCCACTCTTTCTTTTAATGTGACTGGACCCAAAGTTGTTTGTTGTTGAAAGATACATGTTAATACACATCATCACAAAACAGAATGATAAAAGACAGTCAGAGAGATGCAGAGATGCTGGGTAATCTCTGTGTGAATATACTATCCAGTGTTTCTTCTTTGAGAAATGTTAGACAGTAAGAATCATCTGCTCTTTCTCCCTCTAGATTCTAGGGCCCCTAATGAGACCATCATAGGCCATGCTGCTAACTCTTTCATGGGAATCCTAGAGGCTTACTCCTACACACACTATATATACAAAAGTATGTGGACACCCCTTACAAATGAGTGGATTCGGCTATTTCAGCCGCACCCGTTGCTGACTGGTGTATAACATCGAACACACAACCATGCAATCTTCATAGACAAACATTGGCAGTAGAATGGCCTTACTGAAGAGCTCAGTGACCTTCAACGTAGCACCGTCATAGGATGCCACCTTTCCAACAAGTCAGTTTGTCAAATATCTGCCCTGCTAGAGCTGCCCCGTTCAACTGTAAGCTGTTATTGTGAAGTGGAAACATCTAGGAGCAACAACGGCTCAGCCGTGAAGTGTTAGGCCACACAAGCTCACAGAACGGGACATCCGAGTGCTGAAGCGCATAAAAATTGTCTGTCCTCGGTTGCAACACTTACTACCGAGTTCCAAACTGCCTCTGGAAGCAACGTCAGCACAATAACTATTCGTCGGGAGTTTCATGGAATGGGTTTCCATGGCCGAGCAGCCACACACAAGCCTAAGATCACCATGCGCAATGCCAAGCGATGGCTGGAGTGGTGTAAAGCTCGCCGCCATTGGACTCTGGAGCAGTGGAAACGCGTTCTCTGGAGTGATGAATCATGCTTCACCATCTGGCAATCAGACTGACGAATCTGGGTTTGGCGGATGCCAGGAGAACGCTACCCACGCCAATGCATAGTGCCAACTGTAAAGTTTGGTGGATGAGTAATAGTCTGGGCTGTTTTTCATGGTTCATGGTTTTCCTTAGTTCCAGTGAAGGGAAATCTTAACGCTAGAGCATACAATGACATTCTAGATGATTCTGTGCTTCCAACTTTGTGGCAACAGTTTGGGGAAGGCCCTTCAGCATGACAATGCCCCGTGCATATAGCGAGGTCCATAATTAAATGGTTTGTCGAGATTGGTGTGGAAGAACTTGACTGGCCTGCACAGAGCCCTGACCTCAACACCATCGAACACCTTTGGGATGAATTGGAACGCCGACTGCGAGCCAGGCCTAATCGCCCAACATCAGTGCCCGACCTCAATAATGCTCTTGTGGCTGAATGGAAGCAAGTCCCCGCAGCAATGTTCCAACATCTAGTGGAAAGCCTTCCCAGAAGAGTGGAGGCTGTTATAGCAGCAAAGGGGGGGACCAACTCCATATTAATGCCCATGATTTTGGAATGAGATGTTCGACGAGCAGGTGTCCACATACTTTTGGTCATGCAGTGTATTACTGTACTATACACACACCAATAATAATAATAATAATAATAATAATAATAATAACAACACAGAAGAGTGTAGAGGAGGCAGGGTGTGAAAGAACCAATGCCCAACAGCCCCAAGGAACCTGTTTCTGTTCCTTCCTACTGGCGACGTTTTAATTAGCATGCGGCACTAACGACTTTATTTGCATCAGCAAATGTTTGTGTGTGTGTGTGTCTGAGGGGTTCTGTGTTCTGAAGGAGAGGCTCTGAGAGATTCCGTAATGGAATCCCAACATCCTGGGGCATTGCTAGGCAATGTGGTCCTCTGTAGCTCAGCTGGTAGAGCACAGCGCTTGTAACGCCAAGGTAGTGGGTTCGATCCCCGGGACCACCCATACACAAAAATGTATGCACGCATGACTGTAAGTGGCTTTGGATAAAAGCGTCTGCTAAATGGCATATTATATTATATTATTAACAGACTCAACAAGCTCTCACTGCAGAATTAGACGTTCATCCACGTTCTCCAAACGTCATATTTAGAAGTGTTTTTGTTGTTCCTGCTGTTCTGTATCTTTCCATTTCTCCAAACATCAAATTTTTAAGTTAAGGGCTAAGTTTAGTCACTCATTCCAAAGGGTTGAGGTAAGGGTTAAGGTTTGGGATAGGGTTAAAACATTACGTTTAGGCACTCATTTCAAAGGGTTGAGGTAAGGGTTAAGGTTTGGGATAGGGTTAAAACATTACATTTAGGCACTCATTCCAAAGGGTTGAGGTAAGGGTTAAGGTTTGGGATAGGGTTAAAACATTACGTTTAGGCACTCATTCCAAAGGGTTGAGGTAAGGGTTAAGGTTTGGGATAGGGTTAAAATAAAAAATAAAAAACCAGTGTCCACGACTGGGATCAAACAAGCAACATTCTGATCCAAAGTCATTGGACTACGTCCATCCACAACACCCTAGCCTATTTGATGGTAATAGCGCTCACTGTTGCCCCTAGTCAAATCAAATCAAATTGTATTTGTCACATGCGCCGAATACAACAGGTGTAGACCTTACAGTGAAATGCTTACATACAAGCCCTTAACCAACAATGCAGTTTTAAGAAAGAATACCAAAAAAAATCACAAACATATATAATATAAAATAATTCAAAATAAAAGTACAAAATAATTAAAGAGCACCAGTAAAAATAACAATAGCGAGGCTATATACAGGGGGTACCGGTACCGAGTCAATGTGCGGGTGCACCGGTTAGTCGAGGTGATTGGGGTAATATGTACATGTAGGTAGAGTTATTAAAGTGACTATGCATAGATAATAAAAAAAAGAGTAGCAGCAGCGTAAAAGAGGGGTGGGGGGGCAATGTAAATAGTCTGGGTAGCCATTTGATTAGATGTTCAGGAGTCTTATGGCTTGGGGGTAGAAGCTGTTTAGAAGCCTCTTGGACCTAGACTTGGCGCTCCGGTACCGCTTGCCGTGCGGTAGCAGAGAGAACAGTCTATGACTAGGGTGGCTGGAGTCTTTGACAATTTATAGGGCCCTCCTCTGACACCGCCTGGTATAGAGGACCTGGATGGCAGGAAGCTTGGCCCCAGTGATGTACTGGGCCGTACGCACTACCCTCTGTAGTGCCTTGTGGTCGGAGGCCGAGCAGTTGCCATACCAGGCAGTGATGCAACCAGTCAGGATGCTCTCGATGGTGTAGCTGTAGAACCTTTTGAGGATCTGAGGACCCATGCCAAATCTTTTCAGTCTCCTTAGGGGGAATAGGTTTTGTCGTGCCCTCTTCACGACTGTCTTGGTGTGCTTGAACCATGTTACTTTGTTGGTGATGTGGACACCAAGGTACTTGAAGCTCTCAACCTGCTCCACTACAGCCCTGTCGATGAGAATGGGGGCGTGCTCGGTCCTCTTCTTTTTACTGTAGTCTACAATCATCTCCTTTGTCTTGATCACGTTGAAGGAGAGGTTGTTGTCCTGGCACCACATGGCCAGGTCTCTGACCTCCTCCCTATAGGCTGTCTTGTCGTTGTCGGTGATCAGGCCTACCACTGTTGTGTCATCGGCAAACTTAATGATGGTGTTGGAGTCGTGCCTGGCCATGCAGTCATGAGTGAATAGGGAGTACAGGAGGGGACTGAGCACGCACCCCTGAGGGGCATCCGTGTTGAGGATCAGCGTGGCGGATGTGTTGTTACCTACCCTTACCACCTGGGGGCGGCCCGTCAGGAAGTCCAGGATCCAGTTGCAGAGGGAGGTGTTTAGTCCCAGGGTCCTTAGCTTAGTGATGAGCTTTGAGGGCACTATGGTGTTGAACGCTGAGCTGTAGTCAATGAATAACATTCTCACATAGGTGTTCCTTTTGTCCAGGTGTGAAAGGGCAATGTGGAGCGCAATAGAGATTGCATCATCTGTGGATCTGTTGGGGCGAAATGCAAATTGGAGTGGGTCTAGGGTTTCTGGGATAATGGTGTTGATGTGAGCCATGACCAGCCTTTCAAAGCACTTCATGGCTACAGACGTGAGTGCTACAGGTCGGTAGTCATTTAGGCAGGGTACCTTAGTGTTCTTGGGCACAGGGACTATGGTGGTCTGCTTGAAATATGTTGGTATTACAGACTCAGACAGGGAGAGGTTGAAAATGTCAGTGAAGACACTTGCCAGTTGGTCAGCACATGCTCGGAGTACACGTCCTGGTTTTCCGTCTGGCCCTGCAGCCTTGTGAATGTTGACCTGATTAAAGGTCTTACTCACATCGGCTATGGAGAGCGTGATCACACAGTCATCCGGAACAGTTGATGCTCTCATGCATGTTTCAGTGTTACTTGCCTCGAAGCGAGCATAGAAGTAATTTAGCTCGTCTGGTAGGCTCGTGTCACTGGCCAGCTCGCGGCTGTGCTTTCCTTTGTAGTCTGTAATAGTTTGCGAGCCCTGCCACATCCGACGAGCGTCGGAGCCGGTGTAGTACGATTCGATCTTAGTCCTGTATTGACGCTTTGCCTTTTTGATGGTTCGTCAGAGGTTATAGCAGGATTTATTTTAAGCTTCCGAGTTAGAGTCCCGCTCCTTGAAAGCGGCAGCTCTACCCTTTAGCTCAGTGCGGATGTTGCCTGTAATCCATGGCTTCTGGTTGGGGTATGTATGTACAGTCACTGTGGGGACAATGTCATTGATGCACTTATTGATGAAGCCAGAGACTAATGTGGTGTACTCCTCAATGCCATCGGAAGAATCTCGGAACATATTCCAATCTGTGCTAGCAAAACAGTCCTGTAGCTTAGCATCTGCTTCATCTGACCAATTTTTTATTGACCGAGTCACTGGTGCTTCCTGCTTTAGTTTTTGCTTGTAAGCAGGTATCAGGAGGATAGAATTATGGTCAGATTTTCCAAATGGAGGGCGAGGGAGAGCTTTGTACACATCTCTGTGTGTGGAGTAAAGGTGGTCTAGAGTTTTTTTCCCTCTGGCTGCACATTTAACATGCTGGTAGAAATTAGGTCAAACGGATTTAAGTTTCCCTGTATTAAAGTCCCCGGCCACTAGGAGTGCCGCCTCTGGATGAGCATTTTCCTGTTTGCTTATGGCCGTATACTGTTCATTGAGTGCGGTCTTAGTGCCAGCATCGGTTTGTGGTGGTAAATAGACAGCTATGAAGAATATAGATGAAAACTCTCTTGGTAGATAGTGTGGTCTACAGCTTATCATGAGATACTCTACCTCAGGTGAGCAAAAACTCAAGACTTCCTTAGATATCGTGCACCAGCTGTTGTTTACAAATATACATAGACCGCCACCCCTTATCTTACCAGAGGCTGCTGTTCTATCCTGCAGATACAGTGTATAACCCGCCAGCTGTATGTTATTCATGTCATCGTTCAGCCACGACTCGGTGAAACATAAGATATTACAGTTTTTAATGTCCCGTTAGTAGGATATTCGTGCCTGTAGTTTGTCTATATTATTATCAAGTGATTGTAAATTGGCCAATAGTATCGATGGCAAAGGCAGATTAGCCACTCGTCGCCGGCTCCTTACCAAGCACCCCGATCTCCTTACGCAATATCTCCTTTTCTTTCTACTGCGAATGACGGGGATGAGGGCCCTGTCGGGTGTCTGGAACAAATCCCTCTCGTCCGACTCATAAAATAAAACTTATTCGTCCAGTTCAAGGTGAGTAATCGCTGTTCTGATGTCCAGAAGCTATTTTCGGTCATAAGAGACGGTAGCAGCAACATTATGTACAAAATAACTTACAAACATTCCGAAAAAACACACAAAATAGCACGGTTGGTTAGGAGTCCATAAAACGGCAGCCATCCCCTCCGGCGCCATCAGTTTTGAAGGCATCCTCAGGACATGGATAGAAGTCCAATTTCGACGTCAATCTTGAACAACCTGGCTGACGACAAGCTGGTGGTGTTAATTTAATTAAGGTTCGTTGATTGGAGCCTCAGCCCATAAACCTGCTGTGTGCTTCAAGACTCAAGAATACCCACTCAAACACTGATGCAACACACTGATACAGAGGTTTGTACACAAGCACTCAAGCACGCAGGCACTCACACACAGCTCTTCAAAGCTTCATAATCAAAAACACAATTAGTGATGATAAGCAACAATAGATTCACTGAATGTTTCTCCACACCAATAGGGCTGAAAAACCATAGCAGCTCTATAGATGTAGGATCTTAATTTCAGCCAGTTTGCTACAGCAGGAAAATTATCCTGCAGCAACAGGAAATGTGAATTATTATGTGAAGTATAATTCATGTAAATTTTTTTGTAGGGGTTGCTACAATTTCTATGAGTGCAAATCAAATCAAATTACAAACTTTAGAAGCCTTTTTAAACCTTGAATACACTACAAGTTAGCATTTCCTGCTGTGCAGGAAAATTCTCAGCAACAAAAGAGTGATCAAATTAAGATCCTACATCTGTAGCTCACCATTGGGTCATACTCTAGTAATAGATGTGTAATACCATAGCACATAATAGCACAGTAACATCATAGTAACAGTGACCCACCTGTTGGGCCATGAGTGCAGCCAGCTCTGGGGGTACAGGCAGAGGCTTGGCCCCGGGGATAGGGTCAGAGATGAGCAGGTTGCCCTTGGAGCTGTGGTGGGTGTGGGAGCTGGACCCCAGGGTACCCCCTGCAGAGGTCATCTGCTGGGCCAGGAGCAAGGCACGGTCAGGCAGCTTGGTAGGGTCCGCACACGCCTGCTGCCATGCTGGGATCTTCTGGGCTAGAAGGTCCTTACCCTGGAGAAGAGAGGTAAATAAAGAAAGGTGAGACATTGTGTAGGGGTGAGATAGGTGAATATTGAGATGTTCTGGTGAGAGAAGAGGATTGATTAACAAGGTGTTCCTTTGAACCCGCTCAAAAGGTAAGTGATGTGAGGTATGTGTATATCTAAGGAGATTTTTCAGAAGACTATAGGGTTATAAAGTTCAGGAGAAACTGTTTAACAAATATTTTTTTCACTGCTTGAGAACATAACTACATTATCACATCCCAGAGAGAGGGATGGAGAGAGAGAGAGAGAGAGAGAGAGAGAGAGAGAGAGAGAGAGAGAGAGAGAGAGAGAGAGAGAGAGAGAGAGAGAGAGAGAGAGAGAGCGAGAGAGAGAGAGAGTGCTTCACCTCACACCCTTTTTTTAACACCCTCTGTCATATCTGCCATATCACCAAACCAAGACTTCCTTCTCTCTCAGCTCTGACAGCTCTTCTACAGTATCTGTTGACCGGGGAGCTGAAGCAGCCTCATTACCAGTCTAGCAGCCGTTTCATCGCAAAGCTGTCCACCAGCAGCCTCCCAGGATTATAACACTCAAGGCAGGGGGGCGGCCGCCTGCGACACCATCTGTAGCCTCCAGGCCTTTCCTCCAGCTCTCTCCCCAGCTCTGGGTTTCCTGCTTTAGCTTACTGCTGATCAGTTTTACCCCCACCTCCACTCATTAAAGCTTTCTGAGTGTAACACAGGCTATAATATTCAGCAGGGTTGCCAGGTTTCTCCATAAACTTCACTCTTAGTAAAAAGGGTTAATAAAAAGGGTTCTCCTATGAGGACAGCAGAAGAACACATTTAGGTTCTAAATAGCACCTTGAGTGTGCCCATTCATACCAAATACCAATGAAGTTTGTTTGACTGTCAGACAGTATTTATCGAAGTGACATATCCCTCAATCTTTGTTACTATTTGTCTCTGTCCATAGCATACATACAGTTGATGTCGGAAGTTCACATACACCTTACCCAAATACATTTAAACTCAGTTTTTCACAATTCCTGACATTTAATCCTAGTAAAAATTCCCTGTCTTAGGTCTGTTAGGATCACCACTTTATTTTAAGAATGTGAAATGTCAGAATAATAGTAGAGAGAATGATTTATTTCAGCTTTTATTTCTTTCATCACATTCCCAGTGGGTCAGAAGTTTACATACACTCAATTAGTATTTGGTAGCATTGCCTTTAAATTATTTAACTTGGGTCAAACGTTTTGGGTAGCCTTCCACAAGCTTCCCACAATAAGTTGGGTGAATTTTGGCCCATTCCTCCTGACAGAGCTGATGTAACTGAGTCAGGTTTTTTAATTTTTAATTTTTAATTTTACCTTTATTTAACTAGGCAAGTCAGTTAAGAACAAATTCTTATTTCCAATGACGGCCTACACTGGCCAAACCCGGACGATGCTGGACCAATTGTGCACCTCCTATGGGGCCTCCTTGCTCGCACACGCTTTTTCAGTTCTGCCCACACATTTTCTATAGGATTGAGGTCAGGGCTTTGTGATAGCCACTCCAATACCTTGACTTTGTTGTCCTTAAGCCATTTTGCCACAACTTTGGAAGTATGCTTGGGGTCATTGTCCATTTGGAAGACCCATTTGCGACCAATCTTTAACTTCCTGACTGATGTCTTGAGATGTTGCTTCAATATATCCACATAATTTTCCTTCCTTATAATGCCATCTATTTTGTGAAGTGCACCAGTCCATCCTGCAGCAAAGCACCCCCAAAGCATGATGCTGCCACCCCCATGCTTCACGGTTGGAATGGTGTTCTTCGGCTTGCAAGCGTTCCCCCCTTTCCTCCAAACATAATGATGGTCATTATGGCCAAACAGTTCTATTTTTGTTTCATCAGACAGAGGACATTTCTCCAAAAAGTATGATCTTTGTCCCCATGTGCAGTTGCTAACCGTAGTCTGGCTTTTTTATGGCGGTTTTGGAGCAGTGGCTTCTTCCTTGCTGAGCGGCCTTTCAGGTTATGTCGATATAGGACTCGTTTTACTGTGGATGTAGATGCTTTTGTACCTGTTTCCTCCAGCATCCTCACAAGGTCCTTTGCTGTTGTTTTGGGATTGATTTGCACTTTTCGCACCAAAGTACGTTCATCTCTAGGAGACAGAACGCGTCTCCTTCCTGAGCGGTATGACGGCTGCGTGGTCCCATGGTGTTTATACTTGCGTACTATTGTTTGTACAGATGAATGTGGTACCTTCAGGTGTTTGGAAATTGCTCCCAAGGATGAACCAGACTTGTGGAGGTCTACCATTTTTTTTTCCTGAGGTCTTGGCTGATTTCTTTTGATTTTCCCATGATGTCAAGCAATGAGGCACTGAGTTTGAAGGTAGGCCTTGAAATACATCCACAGGTACACCTCCAATTGACTCAAATGATGTCAATTAGCCTATCAGAAGCTTCTAAAGCCATGACATCATTTTCTGAAATGTTCCAAGCTGTTTAAAGGGACAGTCAACTTAATGTATGCAAACTTCTGACCCACTGGAATTGTAATACAGTGTGTTATAAGTGAAATAATCTGTCTGTAAAGTATTGTTGGAAAAATTACTTGTATCATGCACAAAGTAGATGTCCTAACCGACTTGCCAAAACTATAGTTTGTTAACAAGACATTTGTGGAGTGGTTGAAAAACTAGTTTTAATGACTCCAACCTAAGTGTATGTAAACTTCCGACTTCAACTGTAAATGTGTCTATCCATGTTTTCTTCCATATTGTTTTCTGTGTACCAGTCAGAGTGATCCTCCTTGGTCTCTCTCTGTTGGTGGACCGGGTAGCAGTGCCAGTAGGTGACTAAGCTCCCAGTTGGCAGTATCGGCTAGGTAATGTACCGCGTGTCGTGTGCGTGGGAGTGTGGCCTGTGGGGAGATGATATAGACTCCACTGGCAGATGGCCTGCCTCTTCATCTTTCATCTCAATACACTTCTTCAACCTGTTCGGTTCGGTTCCCCTGCTCCTGCTCTGTCACCTTCATTATGGCTGTCTTATACAAGGAGGGCACGACCATACCGTATTAAGTTGGAGTGTTCTACAGTGTGGACTAGAGAGAGAGAGAGAGAGAGAGAGAGAGAGAGAGAGAGAGAGCAAGAGAGAGAGACAGAGAGAGGGAGAGGGAGGGAGAACCTGTCTGAAGAGTGGGTCCTCTCTCGCCCACTCCTCCTAAGTGACTCACACAATACGCCCTCAATCGTTCTGTCTTTGCCTCCCTACAAACTCTTTTCATATACAATCTCTCGTTCTCCATATTTCCCTTTTCACTGCGTCTTTCGAAATTGCTTCCAACCTATTTTTCTCTCCCCCTCCTTTCTCTCCCTCTCCGCTCTCTTCCCCCTTCCCTTGATCTCAATCTCTCTCTCTTCCTCTCGCTCTCTTTCCTCTCCATTCCTCTCTCTCTTCCTCTCTCTCTCTTTCTTCTCTTTCTCTGTCAGCACATCAGTATTGTCTATAGACAGTCAGCCCCCACACACTCTCTCCCTGGTGATTCACGTCTGGACTAAGTGTACTTGTGGAAGTGGGACACTGCGCAACCTCTTCCCTTCCTACCCTCTCCACCTCTCTCTTTCCATTGCTCAGTCTCCCCCCATCTTCTCCTCCTCACCCCCTCCTCTCCTTTCTTCTCCTCCTCCACCTCTCCACCTATCTCATCCCACTGCTCAGTCTCTAGATAGCACCTTCTAGATAGTGTAGGGTTGAAAAATGTCATTAACTTTCCCCAAATTCCAAGTTTTTCCTGAAATTGTGATTGGAGGACTTCCTCCCTGCCTAATCC
This sequence comes from Coregonus lavaretus, assembly GCF_964263955.1. Classification (NCBI taxonomy): domain Eukaryota; kingdom Metazoa; phylum Chordata; class Actinopteri; order Salmoniformes; family Salmonidae; genus Coregonus; species Coregonus lavaretus. The sequence continues at coordinate 21,902,465 of NC_139988.1, forward strand.
CTTCTGATTGTAACCAGGGGAGTTTCCAGGATTTTGCAACCCTAGGTACAGAAACTGTTGACCTGTAGATGAAAAGGGAAAAGTCAGACTTTGCTCACTTTGCTGTGGTAGGAGCTGTTGTTCTTGGCCACGGCACACTGTCTGTCCACCAGGAAACAGTACCTCCTCCTCTCCTCTGACAGTGCATTCTTGTAGCCCTCTGCTGTGTACTGGTCCAGGTCGCTCTGCTTGCTGCTGATGGTCTCAACATACTGAGGAGAGAGAGAGAGAGAGAGGAGGAGCAGGGGGACGGAATGAGCAGAAACCATAAGGATAGCGTATCATGAAGTTGCCCCTAGGTCTAGACTCTTGACACTGATCTAAGGTCAGTTTTGTGTGTGTGTGTGTGTGTGTATGTGTGTGTGTGTGTGTGTTTATGTCTCAATGGTTAAGGTTAGTATTGTCTTATATCCTAGACACAGTATGTACATAGGAGCAACATTTGTGTCTGCTTGAATCTTCACACCTAAACTGACTCAAGCAGTTGATAGATTGAATTTAGCTAACTAAATGTACAGTACGCGTCACCTTGTGTGGCACTAGAATAAGGTGTCAGCAGCTAAACCAGTGGGGAAAATATTGACATAGAATAGCATGTAAACATTCTATACATTCTGATTCACTGCTAAACAGTGAGTGGTACACAATGGAGCACTAACTCCCTAGTGGTACACAATGGAGTACTAATTCCCTGCCTCATTAGAACAAAATGGCCAATACAAGCAGAGTCATTTAAGCAATAAGGCCCGAGGGGGTGTGGTATATGGCCTATATCCCACGACTAAGGGCTGTTCTTACGCATGACGCAACGCGGAGTGCCTGGATACAGCCCTTAGCCGTGGTATATTGGCCGTATACCACAAACCCCAGAGGTGCCTTATTGCTATTATAAACTGGTTACCAATGTAATTACAATAGTAATTATACCACAGCTTTCAGCCAATCAGCATTCAGGGCTCAAACCACGCAGTTTATAATGTAGCATTAGTTGCTAATGATGTTGATGACACAGAGCTCAGCCTAAGACAAGAACAAATTGAGTTCATCCTTTGTCACCATAGAGGTACAACAAGACTCGTCCTGAAAACTCTCTCATCCAAACAGTAGTCGTCAACAACCAGACAAAGGCCTACAAACAAATCCTTGTTGAATCCTTGACTAAAATCCACAAAAACACTTGTGAGGCTTGATCCTCTAAGCTCACATCAGGGAGATACACACATGCACACGCACACACACAAATGCATGCATGCACACACACAAATGCGCACACACACACACACACACAGGGGTCGCAGATGGAAATTTCAGCCTCATTACAGAACTCATTTAGGCAATGCGAGCAGGTGTTTACTGAAAATTCACAGCTTCCAATTTACCACTCCCCACACTGCTACCCTGGAGCTTTCCATTTCCCCTTCATCTCTCTGTCCCTCCCACTCTCCCTCCGCCCCTCAGAATGATAAAGTTCAGAACGATAAAGCACAGTCAGAGATGCTATATGATACCTGTATGAAGATACTATCCACTTCAAAGTGTTTCTTCTCTGAGACTGTTACACAATAGGATCCCTCCCTCCCTCTTTACCATTGTGACTGTGGCCTCTGCTTTCTGTAACGAGCCTAATGACTCAGAGATAATTAAGAAGAGGAGACTAACACACAGATGCCCAGCCGTTCTCTCTTCTCTCTCACCTGTGTATATGTAGACTGATTACAAAGAACAGAGAAAGGAAAAACCCTTCAGGAGCTTAATTAACTTTCAGTTCAGGTTGATGGAACGACAAGGAGGATAATGTTATTTTCAAATAACTGGGGTTCTTTCCATCGGCGTCGTTAGGGAAGGGCTTCCGGAGCTGCAGCCCCGAATGACTTTGACCCAGCCCCGAACCTTTTGATGGTCGAAGAATTGTGAAATTGCAATCTGTAAAAAAAAAGAAACTGGCGCCGGTGTGCTTTATGACCATGCAGACGCCTCGGAACGGGTGGGCAGGTTGTTTGACTCTGCACCCAGCGGTTTATAAAGCCAGTGTGGCATGTTGAATTTGTTTTTCTACCTATGAATTTGGCTCTAGCATGTGAACGGTTTGGGCTATTATTTATGACCCCCAAATGGAAGCTAAGACTCTCAGGAACATATATGTGCCTTCTTTTCCCCTCTACAACGTTCACAAGTTGCACATGACTCATTAGAAGGGACTTTGACAAAACAGCACAGAATGACTGGGGAAAAGGAATTGAATGTAATTGTGATATATTTGCTATGAATTTGGCTCCAGCCTTGGAACAGTTTGGGCTATTAGCAATTATGACCCCATTCCTGAAAGCTAAGACTCTCAGGAACATATCTTCTGTTCTAAGAAAGATTAAATACACACTCATTTCCTGATGATCTTCCTTCCTGAATTTTACCTGTAAGATACATTTCAATCACTTGAAAGCGTACTTAATTCAGACTTAAATTTGGCATTACCTGATTTGACATATCTTTCTGTTATGTATAAGGCCAGATTCAAAAGCTTCATCAAATAATTTTTACAGATTTGTTTCAGATACGCCCATGTGTTAATAGGGAAGTACATTCTGTCCAGAAAAAGCATGTATTCATTGGAATGCACTGTACTTCGGCACAGGGCTGGTGTTATGGGCGGGCCTTAGGGGGCCTGGCCCGCCCTACCGTACCTCCTTGCCTGTCCAAATAAAATACTGAAATATTGATCATTTATTTGACCGAGACGCGCGCCGACAGAAAGACACATCAATCTTAGATAAAGCATCCGAGTGAGCGAAACAGCGCCCCTCTGTCTTACTATATGTAGCCCATGTATCTGATTCTGTCTGGACAGAAATAGTATGACATGCCATGCTCTTTTGGTCAAGACAGCATCAGATTCATGGCCTACACATACTGGCCATGTATCTGATGCTGTCTTGACCAAAAGAGCATGGCATGTCATACTCTTTCTGTCCAGACAGAATCAGATACATGGGCTACATATAGTAAGACAGAGGGGCTCTGTTTCGCTCACTCCGGTGAGAGAGTTTCAGCAGAGAGGAAGAGGCAATGTGAGAGGGCTCACTCTCGCCAAAATATGTCCAGAATAAGTCCAATGCGTTTCTATGGGCATAATATGCAGACCTAAGTTTGTCAACTGCCTACCCACCATTGGGACAATGACACCCATTGTTAGGGCAGAGATGTGAGCAGATTATATACAGATCTCTGGTTTCAGCCTATCGCGAATTGGAAAGGAAAGTCGGAGGGTGCACAGTGCTCTGTTAGAATGCTGGCTTCCCCTAAAGTAAATCGATGTTTTGCCCAAATTATATAATTACTCCTGTCTAAATAAAAACATTCAAAATACTTTACCAGAGAGCACGACTTAGCCACAGAGGATCATTAGCCTCTTAAAAAAACATAGTAGTGTGTAGGCCTATGCCTATTTGGGAAGCCAGCAATTTGGGTAGTGCTCGTGGCAATAGGTCTAGCTGGTTGAGTTGCGGCTGTCAGTGAAAAGCATCTAAAATATGTGTGAAGATAATGTGTCTTGGGTATAATTTCAAATGTTGCAACAAGAACATGGGGAGGGGTGTGTGGCGAAGATATGGCCTGTCTCTCTCCAGAATGCACTCAGCTCTCCAGAATGCACTCAGCTGTTTCCCGCCAATTATTGCGCATTCATTGTTTCATTCTGTAAAGTGTTTGCCCTTTTATTGTTTATTTTTTGATCAATTCCCCATTACATATGTCACCAGTAGGTCTAGTAAATGTACTGTTAATCCATGTCATTTGGTCACATTAATTTCTGTTAATGCATGTATTAATTGCAGTCATTTAGCTGGCCTGCTGCGTGCAAATGTAGGAAAGTGCCGATTTGGCAATGTCCGATTTCTGATTGTCTTAACTCACCACGCCCACCACTAATAAGCTGAGCTTCTCAGTCATTTTTTCTTCACCTCACACATTGTAAACAAAGTCTGTATTTTTAACATCCATGATAATTCCTCAGTATTTGGAAAATCTGTTCAACACTCATGGCCTCCATAATCACCAAGCCTCAGTGTGAAAGCACAAAATATCATGATCTGATGATCCCATATATCCAGTGGAAACATCATAAAAAACAGCTGTCTGTCCAGAGCTCACTTGTCTAGGCTAGGCTAGTTGATACTATGTTTCAAGTTCGCTAGCGACAGCTTCTGGCCAAACCCAGTTGATGATTTGATACAATGTTGCACTTCACTAGCAATAGCTCAGGTCAAAGGGAGGCAGGGAGGTGGAGTAGAGAGATGAATGTGATTGAAATAACCAGACTTTTCATCTGGATATTTTTTACTGTCTTTATGCCTATGTATTTTACTTAGTTGACGATGGAAGTTATAGGCCTCCCGCTACCTCTGAGTTCTATGTGCTCATTTCTTTAGCTATAGACACAGTGTATCAATGTTTCCATATGGCAGAGGCTGGTGCTCTCGCCTCAGTTGAATTTGAATTTTTCGATTTTTATCATTTTACTTTAGATTTTCATGATTAACCACGTGACAATGATTTTGAGAAAAAATATAATAATCATAACTGTCACGCAGATTGGTAGAAATGGTAGGATAAATTGCAAGCTTCCCAAAAATTCTAACTCACGAGCTGCCTATGGTCTTTACTATAACACGCATTTAAAAAAATTGTGAACGTGCAAGCGTGTGCACACATAGGAGGTGTCCCGTGAAAAAATGTGCCCGCCTCAGAGGCCCGTCCAACTGATTCGTTCTGGCGCCGGTCCTGCTTCGGCATTGTAAAGGTCTGCCACATCTCTCCTTTGAAAAATAACTAACTGAGTCATTGGATTATGATGAGAGGATGTCAGTGCAGTCAGCTCTCTCCTGTTGCAACAAGCATCTCTCTCTCTCTCTCTCTCATCTGTACAGTATGTACGCTGTGTCGTCGACGAAAACACCAAGGAGCTACTGTGTCAATTACACCACAGATATCACATAACACACACACACCTATCAAAGAGAAGGACTACCTGTACCTGGTACCCACACATGCTGGGAAAAAGAACAGAAAGTCCACAGAGAAGGATCAGGAAATAAAAGCAGTGGGGGAAGCCCAGTTGGTGCTGCTGGGTAATGAGGCCTACAAATATGGCTACCCTGCTGTGACTGAGAGAGAGGGGAATGATAGCATGATAACATGCTAAAGCACCCATCTCATGGACAGATGGGGGACACAGAGAGCTACATAGAGAGATAGAGGTAAAGTGAGAGAGATGGGGGACGCAGAGAGCTACATAGAGAGATAGAGGTAAAGTGAGAGAGACTGGGGACACAGAGAGCTACATAGAGAGATAGAGGTAAAGTGAGAGAGATGGTGGACGCAGAGAGCTATATAGAGAGATAGAGGTAAAGTGTGAGAGATTGGGGACACAGAGAGCTATATAGAGAGACAGAGGTAAAGTGAGAGAGATGGTGGACACAGAGAGCTTTTATTTTTTAATTTTATTTCACCTTTATTTAACCAGGTAAGCCAGTTGAGAACAGGTTCTCATTTACAACTGCGACCTGGCCAAGATAAAGCAAAGTAGTGCAATAAAAACAACACAGAGTTACATATGGGGTAAAAAAAACATAAAGTCAGAAATACAACAGAAAATATATATACAGTGTGTGCAAATGTAGCACGTTATGGAGGTAAGGCAATAAATAGGCTATAGTGCAGAATAATTACAATAGTATTAACACTGGAATGCTAGATGTGCAAGAGATTATGTGCAAATAGAGATACTGGGGTGCAAAAGAGCAAAATAAATAACAATATAGGGATGAGGTAGTTGGGTGGGCTAATTTCAGATGGGCTGTGTACAGGTGCAGTGATCGGTAAGGTGCTCTGACAACTGATGCTTAAAGTTATTGAGGGAGATAAGAGTCTCCAGCTTCAGAGATTTTTGCAATTCGTTCCAGTCATTGGCAGCAGAGAACTGGAAGGAATGGCGGCCAAAGGAGGTGTTGGCTTTGGGAATGACCAGTGAGATATACCTGCTGGAGCGCAGACTACGGGTGGGTGCTGCTATGGTGACCAATGAGCTAAGATAAGGCGGGGATTTGCCTAGCAGTGATTTATAGATGGCCTGGAGCCAGTGGGTTTGACGACGAACATGTAGTGAGGACCAGCCAACAAGAGCGTACAGGTCACAGTGGTGGGTAGTGTATGGGGCTTTGGAGACAAAACGGATGGCACTGTGATAGACTACATCCAATTTGCTGAGTAGAGTGTTGGAGGCTATTTTGTAAATGACATCGCCGAAGTCAAGGATCGGTAGGATAGTCAGTTTTACGAGGGCATGTTTGGCAGCATGAGTGAAGGAGGCTTTGTTGCGAAATAGGAAGCCAATTCTAGATTTAACTTTGGATTGGAGATTCTTAATGTGAGTCTGGAAGTTGAGTTTACAGTCTAACCAGACACCTAGATATTTGTAGTTGTCCACATACTCTAGGTCAGACCCGTCGAGAGTGGTGATTCTAGTCGGGTGGGCGGGTGCTAGCAGCGTTCGATTGAAAAGCATGCATTTAGTTTTACTAGTGTTTAAGAGCAGTTGAAGGCTACTGAAGGAGTGTTGTATGGCATTGAAGCTCGTTTGGAGGTTTGTTAACACAGTGTCAAATGAAGGGCCAGATGTATACAAAATGGTGTCGTCTGCGTAGAGGTGGATCTGAGAGTCACCAGCAGCAAGAGCGACATCATTGATATACACGGAGAAAAGTGTCGGCCCAAGAATTGAACCCTGTGGCACCCCCATAGAGACTGCCATAGGTCCAGACAACAGGCCCTCCGATTTGACACACTGAACTCTATCTGAGAAGTAGTTGGTGAACCAGGCGAGGCAGTCATTTGAGAAACCAAGGCTATTTAGTCTGCCAATAAGAATGCGGTGGTTGACAGAGTCGAAAGCTACATAGAGAGATAGAGGTAAAGTGAGAGAGATGGTGGACACAGCTATATAGAGAGATAGAGAGATAGAAATAGAGGTTGAGAATCGATAGAGATAACAGTGTGTTGGATGTAAACTACTGAGAACGTAGGGGATGGGGAGAGGATGTAGGGGAGGTATACAGTGCATTCGGAAAGTATTTAGACCCCTTGACTTTTTCCACATTTTCTTACGTTACAGCCTTATTCTAAAAATGGATTAAATTGATTATTTCCCTCATCAATCTACACACAATACCACAGAATGACAAAGCAAAAACAGGTTTTTAAAAATGTTTGCAAATTTAACTGAAATATACATTTACATAAGTATTCAGACCCTTTACTCAGTACTTTGCCGAAGCACCTTTGGCAGCGATTACAGCCTCAAGTTTTCTTGGTTATGACGCTACAATTTTGGCACACCTTTGGGGAGTTTCTACCATTCTTCTCTGCAGATCCTCTCAAGCTCTGTCAGGTTGGATGGGGAGAGTCGCTGCACAGCTATTTTCAGGTCTCCAGAGATGTCCGATCGGGTTCAAGTCCGGGCTCTGGCTGGGCCACTCAAGTACATTCAGAGACTTGTCCCGAAGCCCCTCCTGCGTTGTCTTGGCTGTGTGCTTAGGGTCGTTGTCCTGTTGGAAGGTGAACCTTCACCCCTAGTATGAGGTCCTGAGTGCTCTGGAGCAGGTTTTCATCAAGGATGTCTCTGTACTTTGCTCTGTTCATCTTTCCCCCAATCCTGACTAGTCTCCCAATCCCTGCCACTGAAAAACATCCCCACAGCATGATTCTGCCACCACCATGCTTCACAGTAGGGATGGTGCCAGGTTTCCTCCAGACTTGACACTTGGCATTCAGGCCAGAAAGTTCAATTTCGAGTCACATAGCAAAGGGTCTGAATACTTATGTAAATAAGGTATTTTTAAAATTATTATTTTTCTTCTAAAAACCTGTTTTTGCTTTGTCATAAATGGGGTATTTTGTGTAGATTGATGAGGGGGGGGGGGGATTCATTTTAGAATAACGCTGTAACGTAACAAAATGTGGAAAAAGTCAAGGGGTCTGAATACTTTCCGAAGGCACTGTATATAGAAAGAGACATACAAAGAAAGCAGTGGTGGTCGATGCCGTTTAAGATGAGGGAGGATGATTAAAAAATTTATGGGCATGGCCTTACTTCTATTACAGCATATTGGATGACTGTCATTCATATTCCATTTACCCAGCTCAATGTAACATCGATAGGTTTAGGCTACTACATGATACTCACATTTTCTCTACGGCATGTGCGACGTCATCTATACTGAACAAAAATATAAACGCAACATGTAAAGTGTTGGTCCCATGTTTCATGAGCTGAAATAAAAGATCCCAGAAATGTTCCATACGCACAAAAAGCTTATTTCTCTCATATCACAAATGTATTTACATCCCTGTTAGTGAGCATTTCTCTTTTGCCAAGATAATCCATCATCCTGACTAGTGGTGGTCGGTGCTGTTTTAAAGATGAGGATGATTAAATATATTATGAGCATGGCCTTATTTCTATTACAGCATATTGGATGACTGTCATTCATATTCCATTTACCCAGCTCAATGTAACATCGATAGGTTTAGGCTACTAAAATATACTCATATTTTCCCTGTACCCATCATAAGGTTGCTACAACCTAGCCTTGTTCATCCCCATTTCGTTCGGTTTGCTTCCGTTTAAGAAAAGTTTTTCAACAGAATCGGCGGAATGAATACACCCCTGATCACATACAAACAGTTCACTTTCATAGCAGCCACATAAAAACAGCATGATCACCTTGCTCTTTGTATATTTAATTCCTTCTCGCACATATCTATGTGCTCTCCTCCTCTCATCTTTTCCCTTCACTTGTGGACTTCAGTGCACAACATTTCAGCTGTCTGTGAACAGGCGAAAAAACCTTTCCAAGTCAAACCTTCATATCATGACCGCTAACCACTACACACAGCCTACTACACACAGCTTGCATCATTTTCATGTCATAGTCAACTAGAACTACTAGAACTAAACCCGCTACAATCAAGCAATACAGTCAGAAAGCAGTTTAGCAGTTACATCGGCGGGCCCCGGTGGCAATAAATTAATAAAAGCAATAGCTTACCTTGACTTGGAAGAGTCCAGTGTAGGATAGCCATAGCCAGCTAGCTAACATAGCATTCCTCTCTGTTTGAGCCGGGTGTTTGAGTAGGCTAAACTTCTGGGGTAGTAGTAGTAGTATAGGATAGCCATGTTTTGTTTACCTGTCATGTACTACATTGTGTGTTTATGGGCGGAACCAAACAAGGGTAATTCCTGGTAATTATAGATCCTTCCAGACACACCCTTACTTTGAACTTGTACACCATGTAAACAAAAGGTCAATCAGTCAGTCCGTCAGTCAGGCGTTTACAGTATAACTAGAAAGCAGTAGTAGGGTATCAGTATGGAGCTGCCAAACCAGTCTTCTTTCCACTATAGGCCTGGTGTCTGTCTCACTCCACAACATTCACACAATGGACACAAGAGCATGGGCGCTAATGGCAGCCTGATATACGACAATATATATATACAGTATTTACTACTTTATTTATGCTATACTGTATTATACTATATTAGTATTTATAAACTCGTTGGTTCGAGCCCTGAATGCTGATTGGCTGAAAGCTGTGGTATATCAGACAAAATATTAATTTTTACGGCTCTAATTACGTTGGTAACCAGTTTATAATAGCAATAAGTCTCCTTGGGGTTTGTGATATATGGCCAATATACCACGGCTAAAGACTGTATCCAGGCACTCCGTGTTGCGTCGTGCTTATTTTTGACAAGCTCTACAACATCCAACCTACAGACATGACATGTTGCTTCTCTCACAATATTGTTGTCTGCCGTGAACATTCTGTACGAATACCTGTAGCATCAAGAGGCTACAGCCTACTGCATGTTGAGCACCTGCACATTATTATGTCACCAACTACATATCCCCAGTACAGTTTATATAAGAAAAAATAAATAAAGGAAAAAAAAGATGCTGAACAGTACAGGCCGTACATTAGATGCTTGATATAGGCCGACAGTACATTAAAGTACATGTTCTCTACTCACTGTTCCATTTGTGATAGCAGCATTTCAGCTTTTATCTGCCAAGTACGGCTTAAATGTAATGTAATGTCATTTTATTTGAAAAATTACAGTGCTGTTAATGCATCTAGCATTTGGTAGGGGTCTCCATATTGTGATCTCTCTCAGTACAGTACAATCTAATGGTCCTCTCATGCACTTTCTCAGCTGCCAATCACACAGGCCACGCCCCCCACACACAGCCTGGGGGTGACTCTCAATTGTATTTCCTTAATACCTCGAGTCCTGCCTCTTGTCCTTCACAAAACAAGGAGGGGGAAAACATTCAAGGTTCCTATAAGTTCTGGCCTTCTCCCTGAATCTTACTGTAGTCGACCCAGAAGCCTTAGCGGTGGTGGTGGGGGAGCAGGGGACCCCTGGTTTGTGTTGACAGGAAGCAGATTCAACAGGAAGAGAAAGGGGGCTTAACTCGAGGAGTTTCAGGGGGCTAAGAACAAAGGATAAGGAAGGAATATAACACAACTTGATCACGATCACAGAGTCACATGTGTGGGGAATGGAGGATTCGGAATAGAGAGTATAACCCAAGATATTTTATATTATGCCCCTTGATACAGGCTTTAGTCTAAAAATGGAGAGAGAGAAGAGAGATCTGAAAAGGAAATGTCAAACCTCAGCTAAATGCATTACGAGATACAAATGTAAGTATGTCAACGGAAATGTCACATTCCATGAACGTAAACTTTTAAAACTAGATCATCAACCAGTCAGTTCCTTGATACCTTCAGTATAAAGAGATTAGTTTAATATTGACTCAAATGGAACTTGATTCCAAGGATCATCAATTAATTATATCAAGCCGAGGTCTAAGCTTGATCTTTTGTCAGATTCTGTCAGAGCACAGCTTCCTCTGATGTTGTGGAGTTCCTCCCTACAAAACACATTAAACAATTTACATCCAACTGACTATTAACATGACCAGAAGAAATAGGTCATTTAGAAAAGAGATCACACAGTGGAATAGGGAGGGAATGAGTGGGAGAAAGAGGGAAAGAGACAGAGGGACGAAGACAGGGTGAGAGCAAGAGAGAGAAATGAGGTGGAAACTGAGCTGCACTTCCTAACCTCCTGCCAAATGTATGACCATATTAGAGAAACATATTTCCCTCAGATTACACAGACCCACAAAGAATTAGAAAACAAACCCAATTTTGATAAACTCCCATATCTATTAGGTGGAATACCACATCATCACAGCAGCAAGATTTGTGACCTGTTGCCACAAGGAAAGGGCAACCAGTGAAGAACAAACACCATTGTAAATACAACCCATATTTATGTTTATTTATCTTCCCTTTTGTACCTTAACTATTTGTACATTGTTACAACACTGTATATAGACATAATATCACATTTGAAATGTCTGTATTATTTTGGAACTTTTGTGAGTGTAATGTTTACTGTTAATTTTTATTGTTTATTTCATTTTTGTTTATTATCTACTTCACTTGATATGACAATGTTAACATATGTTTCCCATGCCAATAAAGCCCTTAAATTGAAATTGAATTGAGAAAGAGAGAGTTGGGGGGAAAGAGGAAGGGAGAGACGGTTGAATAATTGAAGAACGGAACTGCAGTAGAACAGAACAAACACAGATCCCCCCCCCCCCCCCCCCCTCTCCCTCTTTCCCCCTTTCCCTCCCTCTCTCGATCTCTCTCTCTCTCTCTGACATTCTGCTCTGTCTGTCTCTACAGAGACTGCGTCAGCAGTGGCACCATAGCATCTCTTTCATTCTCCCCACATCAGCATAAGGGGCTGGGGCCCTCAGTAGTCAACACACACACCGCCTCTCTGCATTTCTCTCTGATGCACTACCATCACATCAGCTCTGACGCCATCAAGCTAATGTTTCAAATGCAGAGGGAACTGAGCTGAGTGAGTGGTGTATGTGTTGTGGGGGGGTGGGGGGGTCTCTGTGTGTGTGTGTGTGTGTGTGTGTGTGTGTGTGTACTTGTGGCATGCACACATGTTATGTGTCAATTGGCTCTCTCTTGTTTTCACATGGCAGTACCATGTACCTTTTCACTCTCACAGAGTTGTCATTATAACTTGTTAATGAGTTGTTTGATTGGCTTTACCACTCTGCTCACACTGTAAATGCCCCAAAGGCTGTAGGGATGAAACATGGGCTGATGTGGTTTGTTTTAACTGTTTAGAAACTGAGACTTCTGTGACCGTTCTCCTCACAGTAACCAGAGCCTAGGGCAGCAAGAGAGAGCAAAATAAGAGCGAGACAGACAAACAAACCAAAACAAAGGCAAAGTCTTCTCATGCTTTGTTGATTTAAAAAAAGCTTTTGACTCAATTTGGCATGAGGGTCTGCTATATAAATTGATGTAAAGTGGTGTTGGGGGAAAAACATACGACAATATAAAATCCATGTACACAAACACCAAGTGTGCAGTTAAAATTGGCAAAAAACACACACATTTCTTTCCACGGGGCCGTGGGGTGAGACAGGGATGCAGTTTAAGCCCCACCCTCTTCAACATATACAGTGAGGGAAAACAGTATTTGATCCCCTGCTGATTTTGTACATTTTCCCACTGACAAAGACATGATCAGTCTATAATTTTAATGGTAGGTTTATTTGAACAGTGAGAGACAGAATAACAACAACAAAATCCAGAAAAACGCATGTCAAAAATGTTATAAATTGATTTGCATTTTAATGAGGGAAATAAGTATTTGACCCCTCTGCAAAACATGACTTCGTACTTGGTGGCAAAACCCTTGTTGGCAATCACAGAGGTCAGACGTTTCTTGTAGTTGGCCACCAGGTTTGCACACATCTCAGGAGGGATTTTGTCCCACTCCTCTTTGCAGATCTTCTCCAAGTCACTATGGTTTCGAGGCTGACGTTTGGAAACTCGAACCTTCAGCTCCCTCCACAGATTTTCTATGGGATTAAGGTCTGGAGACTGGCTAGGCCACTCCAGGACCTTAATGTGCTTCTTGAGCCACTCCTTTGCCATGCTCTACCAACTGAGCTACATCCCTGCCGGCCATTCCCTCCCCTACCCTGGACAACGCTGGGCCAATTGTGCACCGCCCCATGGGTCTCCCGTTCGCGGCCGGCTACGACAGAGCCTGGATTGGAACCAGGATCTCTAGTGGCACAGCTAGCACTGCGATACTCCTACCTTGTCACAACACAACTGATTGGCTCAAACGCATTAAGAAGGAAAGAAATTCCACAAATTAACTTTTAACAAGGCACACCTGTTAATTGAAATGCCTTCCAGGTGACTACCTCTTGAAGCTGGTTTAGAGAATTCCAAGAGTGTGCAAAGGACTGGTACTGTATATGCAATTCGTATGATATGTTACGAATTCCAATTCATAAAATATTGTTATGAATTTGTAAGTGAATTCGTATAATAGCCTATGTTACGTATTTGTAAGCACTTAAGATCCCGTTCTGTCTTTTTAATCACAGCAGTGCATGGATGGATGCACAGCAGATTCATGGTTTGCTGTTTACAATATTCTCTCCTATGTCTTGATTTACAGCAGAAAGAGCAGCAGAAGTGTTGATTGGGTTAGTATGTTTCATCTGTGACTGGTAGAGAGATGCAGATACATTTACATACAGTGAGGGAAAAAAGTATTTAATCCCCTGCTAATTTTGTACGTTTGCCCACTGACAAAGACATGATCAGTCTATAATATTAATGGTAGGTTTATTTGAACAGTGAGAGACAGAATAACAACAAAGACATCCAGAAAAACGCATTTCAAAATGTTATGAATTGATTTGCATTTTAATGAGGGAAATAAGTATTTGACCCTCTGCAAAACATGACTTAGTACTTGGTGGCAAAACCCTTGTTGGCATTCACAGAGGTCAGACGTTTCTTGTAGTTGGCCACCAGGTTTGCACACATCTCAGGAGGGATTTTGTTCCACTCCTCTTTGCAGATCTTCTCCAAGTCATTAAGGTTTCGAGGCTGACGTTTGGCAACTCGAACCTTCAGCTCCCTCCACAGATTTTCTATGGGATTAAGGTCTGGAGACTGGCTAGGCCACTCCAGGACCTTAATGTGCTTCTTGAGCCACTCCTTTGTTGCCTTGGCCGTGTGTTTTGGGTCATTGTCATGCTGGAATACCCATCCATGACCCATTTTCAATGCCCTGGCTGAGGGAATCTCACCCAAGATTTGACGGTACATGGCCCCGTCCATCGTCCCTTTGATGCGGTGAAGTTTTCCTGTCCCCTTAGCAGAAAAACACCCCCAAAGCATAATGTTTCCACCACCATGTTTGACGGTGGGGATGGTGTTCTTGGGGTCATAGGCAGCATTCCTCCTCCTCCAAACACGGCGAGTTGAGTTGATGCCAAAGAGCTCAATTTTGGTCTCATCTGAGCACAACACTTTCACCCAGTTCTCCTCTGAATCATTCAGATGTTCATTGGCAAACTTCAGACGGGCCTGTATATGTGCTTTCTTGAGCAGGGGGACCTTGCGGGCGCTGCAGGATTTCAGTCCTTCAAGGCGTAGTGTGTTACCAATTGTTTTCTTGGTGACTATGGTCCCAGCTGCCTTGAGATCATTGACAAGATCCTCCCGTGTAGTTCTGGGCTGATTCCTCACCATTCTCATGATCATTGCAACTCCACGAGGTGAGATCTTACATGGAGCCCCAGGCCGAGGGAGATTGACAGTTATTTTGTGTTTCTTCCATTTGTGAACAATCGCACCAACTGTTGTCACTTTCTCACCAAGCTGCTTGGCGATGGTCTTGTAGCCCATTCCAGCCTTGTGTAGGTCTACAATCTTGTCCCTGACATCCTTGGAGAGCTCTTTGGTCTTGGCCATGGTGGAGAGTTTGGAATCTGATTGACCGATTGCTTCTGTGGACAGGTGTCTTTTATACAGGTAACAAGCTGAGATTAAGAGTGTGCTCCTAATCTCAGCTCGTTACCTGTATAAAAGACACCTGGGAGCCAGAAATCTTTCTGATTGAGAGGGGGTCAAATACTTATTTCCCTCATTAAAATGCAAATCAATTTATAACATTTTTGACATGCGTTTTTCTGGAATCTTTTGTTGTTATTCTGTCTCTCACTGTTCAAATAAACCTACCATTAAAATTATAGACTGATAATTTCTTTGTCAGTGGGCAAAATCAGCAGGGGATCAAATACTTTTTCCCCTCACTGTATATCAACGAATCGGTGAGGGCACTAGAACAGTGTGCAGCACCCGGGCTCACCCTAATAGAATCTGAAGTCAAATGTCTACTGTTTGCTGATGATCTGGTGCAATTGTCACCAACCAAGGAGGGCCTACAGCAGCACCTAGATCTTCTGCACAAATTATGTCAGACTTGGGCCATGACAGTAAATCTTAGTAAGACAAAAATATGTTCCAAAAAAGGTCCAGGTGCCAGGACCACAAATACAAATTCCATCTAGACACCGTTGCCCTAGAGCACAGAAAAAAATGACACATACCTCGGCCTAAACATCAGCGCCACAGGTAACTTTCACACAAAGCTGTGAATGATCTGAGAGACAAGGCAAGAAGGGCCTTCTATGCCATCAAAAGGAACATAAAATTCAACATACCAATTAGGATCTGTCTAAAAATACTTGAATCAGTTATAGAACTCATTGCCCTTTATGGTTGTGAGGTCTGGGGTCCGATCACCAACCAAGAATTCACAAAATGGGACAAACACCAAATTCTGCAAAAATATCCTCTGTGTACAACGAAAACACCAAATAATGCATGCAGGGCAGAATTAGGCCGATACCCGCTAATGATCAAAATCCAGAAAAGAGATGTTTCATTTTTTAACCACTTAAAAGGAAGCGATTCCCAAACCTTCCATAACAAAGCCATCACCTACAGAGAGATGAACTGGAGAAGAGTCCCCTAAGCAAGCTGGTCCTGGGGTGCTGTTCACAAACACAAACAGAGCCCCAGGACAACAACACAATTAGACCCAACCAAATCATGAGAAAACAAAAAGAGAATTACATGACACATTGGAAAGAATTTACAAAAAAACTGAGCAAACTAGAATGCTATTTGGCCCTAAACAGAGAGTACACAGTGGCAGAATACCTGACCACTGTGACTGACCCACACTTAAGGAAAGCTTTGACTATGTGTGAGCATAGCCTTGCTATTGAGAAAGGCCAACGTAGGCAGACCTGGCTCTCAAGAGAAGACTATGTGCCACTGCCCACAAAGTGAGCTGGAAACTGAGCTGCACTTCCTAACCTCCTGCCAAATGTATGACAATATTAGAGACACATATTTCCCTCAGATTACAGAGATCCACAAAGAATTCGAAAACAAACCCAATTTTGATACAGTGTGCCATAACAGAAGCAAGATTTGTGACCTGTTGCCACAAGAAAAGGGCAACCAGTGAAGAACAAACACCATTGTAAACACAACCCATATTTATGTTCATTTATTTTCCCATTTGTACTTTAACTATTTGCACATTGTTACAACACAAATAGACATAATATCACATTTGACATGTCTTTATTCTTTTGAAACTTCTGAGTGTAATGTTTACTGTTAATATTTATTGTTTATTTCACTTTTGTTTACTATCTACTTCACTTGCTTTGGCAATGTTAACACACGTTTCCCATGCCAATAAAGCCTTTAAATTGAAATAGAATTGAAATTGAATTGAATTGAATTGAGAGAGAGAGAGAGAGAGAGAGACAGACAGACAGACAGACAGAAGGATAAGGATATCACTCATCTCCAGTGTCTGTCTCAACAAAGGGAAACCTACTGCCCTTAGCTACAGAATACATTTACAATAAATGTACCTCCCACTCATCTCTCTGATGTCAAACCAATGGATTCTCAAGCAATCATGCAACTTCAATTTTAATAAGTTGGCAGTTGCATTTTTGAACTGACAACTGAATAAATAAATTGGAATAAGAGAAGACTGTGTAATATAAATCCTGTACAAATCTAATGCAGGCACACACCAAATGCAATACGATAAATAAAAATATATCGGTAAAAAAATGGGAATGAGAGAAAACCGTGGTGTTAAACCAGGATGAATACTGATGTACCACTGCTCATCTAACACCCAATTGATATGTTATGTAACACAGAAGCTATTAGCTATTTCCTATTTCCCATTTCCTGGGTTGGCAGCAGACCAGTGACATTCCCATTACATTCAAATCAGTCTGCCTCTCCCCCTGCAGCCCCCTCTCCCTTGCTTTCTCTCTCGCCTTCTCTCCCGCTTTCTCTCCCTCTCTCACTCTTTCTCTCTCTCTCTGTCTCTCTTTCTGTCTCTCTCTCCCCCCCCCCCCCCCACTCTCTCTTCTCCGTGAGCTTGGCTCTAGGCGGTCTGAGGCAAGGTCAAGACGAGTCCCACAGTCCCCGGGCCCAATAGAGGGAACCTCCCTTACGCCTCGATTAGATCAACAGCGTCATTGCATCAATGATGCGTAATAGATTCTGCAGTCAAAATTTTTCATTATGTAATCCAACGTTTTTACTGGATATGTGTTCAACAAATGTTCAACATTTACCTTTTGCTACCATTTATGTCAAGTCTACACATACAATTTGATGCATATGTTGGTTATATCCACAGAACAAAGAACACACTGCAACAGCCTCTGCAACGCAATGCTGCAAGGCAAACGCAGTGTTCCATGAAAATGAATGTACTTCTGGTATACCAAAATGCAATGACGCTGTCGATGTGATCCAGGCGTTACCCCTCCAGTCAGTAGCAGAACAGTACATCAGCACAAGTCACAGTCACAGAGCTACAGATGTAGGATCTTAATTTGAGCCAAATAATCCTGCTGCAACAGGAAATGTGAATTATTATGTGGATTATAATAAATGGACACCTTTGTAATAGTTTATAAATTTTTCGTAAGGGAAAATCAAGTCTGAAATTTAAAAGTGGAAATTACAAACTTCAGAAGCCTTTTAAACCTCAAATACACTACAAGTTTTACATTTTAGTCATGGACAAAGTGTTCTGCTTCAGTGAAAGGGACCATAAGAGACTTGCTCAGCCTAAATCCCCTCTTGGATTTGATCGGCTACCTATCTCCGACACCTGCTTGGCTGTGGCCAATAGTATGATATTTCTCTGGCTCAGAGTCAGTAGCAGTGTCCTCACCACCTTCCCCTACGGTGATCTTTTGACCCACCAGCTGGCACTGCATCATCTCTAGGCTGACTAGGGACCCAGTCTGTCTGTTCAGTCACAGTAGCAATACAAACCTGAGGTCCTTTGGGTTACACACACACACACACACACCTTCTCCCCCCCTCACACCCCCCTGCCTCCCCCACAGTCTCCTCCCTCCTCCCCCAGTCACTCACCTGCATCTCCTTGTCTCCGTACTTAGAGGTGTTCTTGCTGCCCTGGCTCTTCCTGCGTAGCTTCTTCAGTTCATCCTGACACTTCTCCAGACTCTCTCCTTTACTCTTGTGCTCCATCTGGTACTTCTTCAGAGCCGCCTGTAGGGGGAGTAAAGATTCAGTTTTAACAGCTCTACACAGGAAAAAAAGGTTATTGAGGGGTTCTTCGTCAGGACTGAGGGTGATATGGGTAACCATTTTCCTTTGCGTATCAGGAAGGGTTATTTACTGCTGTGATAGTTGTGAAGAACCATCCTGTTCTTCCCCTCTCCGAAATGTTTTTATTTTATTCCATGAAATGCTAAACTGTTAAAAAGTTCCTGTAACTTTATGGTACACTACCGGCTACTGGTTGCAGTAAAAGTACTTTAAACAACAACAAGATACTGCATTTTTACAGCTGAATTAAGGTGTTATTGCTGTAAAAGGACAGTATGCTACTGAATGCTGATTAATTGGGAATATACTTGATTTAATGACCTGAATTTCCTGCTACCCCCACCAGGTCTTTGGGCATGATAAAGATTGGCTGCAGATTAATTGGCCCCCCCAAAAATTCTGCGCTTTGATAAAAGTTGCAATAAAAATAAAGTAAATATTCAAAAACTTGTAGTTGTTATTGCTGTAAAATGACAGTATGCTGCTGTATTCTGATTATAGTACACTCTATTTAAATTATGACATTTACTGTATTGTTACTGCAACTCAGTAGCCGTAAGTTACTGTAATTTTACAGGATAAGTAATATAGTAAAATCTTGTAAAAGGATTTACTGTGAGCACACTTGGGATTAAACCTTACCTGGGATTTGAACTCACAACCGCTTGGTTGCAGCAACCAGACATTTTCCTGCTATGCCACAAAAGCTGTGGCCATGAAAGATTTAATGGCAAGAATACATTTCTGCATTTTGCTAAAAGTTGCCCAGAATCAAGTACAATCTGACAACATGAACATAAGAATATTTACATGATTTTACTGTAATACTTACCATGTAAAATTACAATAACTTATTTTTACTGCAACTCAGTAGCTGGTAACATAATGCCAAATTACAGGTCATTTTTAACAGTGTGTGCCATAAGTGCATCTAAGTATAACAGTAGAACCTGTATTTGGTTCTACCTGGAACCAGAGGGTTCTTCATGAGAGGGTTCTAAATGGAACTCAAACGGGTTCCCCCACAGCGACAAATTAAAGGGTTCTACGGGGCACCCAAAAGGGTTCCCCCATATGGACAAATAACAGAACCCTGGAACCAGTGGATTCTTCATGAGATGGTTCTACATAGAACCCAAAAGGGTTCCCCTACAGGGACAAAACAAAGAACCAACCAGGGTTCCTTGTGAGAGGGTTCAAAAAAAATCAAAGGGTTCTACGTAGCACCCAAAAGGGATCCCTCATAGGGACAAATGAAATAATTTCTACTGGTTCTAATCTTTATTAATCTCTATCATACCCACACACCCAGTGGTGTAGCAGGAAATTCAGGTTGCTAGCAAACAAGAGGTTGTGAGTTCAAATCCCAAGTGAGGGTAACTCCTAAGTAATCTGAATAAAGAAACGTACTGTCCCTTACCAGTAGCTGGGAAATATTTAACAGTGTAATGAAGAACCCTCTGGTTCCTGGTATAACCGTCCACAATTATACAAATTGTTATACAAAGGGTTATCCAAAGAACCGATATCAAAAGGTTCTCCACAGCCCAAAGAGTGTTCCCCTACAGGGACAAAATGAAACAAAAAATGTTTGGGTACTAACTAGCATTTTTTATTGTGTATACAGTCATTGGCTACCCTAGACTAGTGTTCTACCATTTTAGTTATTTATTTGGTCGCATTTCAAACCACCTGACCACCTTTTATTTACTGATTGATGCAATATAACATAATGCAAGGGAATGGCTTGGTCTGGCATCATAGGGACTTGGCTGATTATGCTATCTCTCTCTCCTCCTATCCCTCTATCCCTCTGTCCTTCTATCCTCCCATCCCTCTCTCTTCCCATTAATCCAACCCTGTCTGATGGAAAAACCTAGCTGAGCATAGCTAATTACTTTTGTCAATGCTGAATTAACGGTGCAGAGCAAAGAGAGAGAGAGAGAGAGAGAGAGAGAGAGAGAGAGAGAGAGAGAGAGAGAGAGAGAGAGAGAGAGAGAGAGAGAGAGAGAGAGAGAGAGAACAGGGCACCATATGCCAGCCTGCCAAACACGGCCTCAAATGAACTGATGAGGTCAATATGAATTTCAAATAGAGGCTACAGTATTATTATATTAGTGACTCTGGTACAGATTTTATTTTGTGAGCATCCAGCAATTACACTTTCATTTAAAGAGATGCTTCATTGGGATGACATTCATAGTAGGTCTTTATTTAAGATTCCCAATTCCACAGAAGTTGTCTGGGAAAGCTTTGAAAGAGCGAGAACATCAAGAAACAAATCCAACACTCTTCAATTATCTCTAGAAATGTGTTTATCGCTTAATTAAAACTCCAACTTCTACGTCTTCTTATTTTCCTAAAATGGGTAATACCAAGGAATTCATGGAGTGGAAAGTATGAGAGGAAAGTAATTCATGTAACTTTATTGCAGAGTGGTTATGATTAAAACCTGGGGGAAATTAAAAGAAGTGCTCAGAAAGCTGTGGAGTTTGTCTTTAACTGATGATTTGATGAGAATGTGGATCCTATCCTGGTTTCTGCTGATCCATAAGGAGGCCTAGCTAGCTGACGTGAAATACAGTTAAAAGCACTAGTCTGCTTCAACTCTTTGTTAATGAGGCCTTCCCTTCAGAATACACACAACACTGACACATAACTATATAGAGGCATCGTGTAAAACTGAACTAAAATGAAATTAATGCTGTCGTGAGAACACAACTAGTAACTACGGGTAATTATAGGTCAAAATAAGCGATATTTGTAAGGGCCGTCAACCTATAACCCTTACCACAGAGTGAAGGTGAGAACACACCTAAAGGTGCATTTAGAAGGTGCTAAACAACAAGGAGAGTTACTGAAGTGAATGAATGGGAGACAACAATGAATGGCCGTTCCTAGGAGGACACTCACATTCAGGTAACGTGCATCCAGCTCCACCTTCTTCTCCAGCTCTGTCAAAAGCTCATTGTGGAACGACTTCAGCTGGAGGACAGAAAGGACCCCGAAGTGTTAATGATAACATAAGATACACCCACACATCTCATCATAAACACAGATAGGAATAGAACCTGCCTCAGGTTGTTACTTTCTCAACTTCCAAACCAGACTTGTTTGTTTTTAAAAACATCCAACTAGTCTGGCTGGCTGTCAGCACGTGTTGTGGTGTCAACATGACTTCTAGAGACAAGTTTGTCTTGACATCGGAACTGACAAACTCAAAGGATTAAGGATTGTATAGTACCGGTATGTGAATTATGTCTAAATTCATGCCAATATTGAGGTTATTTATATGTGTGTGAACACACGCATGTGCACTCTTAGAAAAAAAGGTGCTATCTAGAACCTAAAAGGGTTCTTTGGTTGTCCCCATATGAGAACCCTTTGAAGAACCCTTTTTGGTTCCAGGTAGAACCCTTTTGGTTCCAGGTAGAACCCTTTTGAGTTCCATGTAGAACCCTTTACACAGAGGATTATAATTTTAGGAACCCTTTCTTCTAAGAGTATGTATGTTCACAATTTACTTTTGCGTCGATCGAGACAAATAGCAGAGTTATCTCCAGCCCCAGACCAGGCGGTACTGAAAACAAACTACAAACAACTAAATCAATGGTGCCTCTAAATAATGAAACGTCCCAGATGAATACATGCTGAGGTGATGTCTTCAGATGACTGAGGGAATCCTCACACACTGGCTCTAATTAATAAAAACAAGAAAGGCCCCTTCGGTCTGCCTTGGAGTACTGCTCTTTCTAAAGGGCCCTTAAAGTCACTGTGTCCCAAATGGCACCCTATTACTTATAAAGTGCACTATTTTTTTAACAAAGCTTATGAGCCCTGGTCAAAAGTAGTGCACTGCACAGGCTGTATCAAAGCCATTTGGTCTCTTTTCTTCTCTTTTTGTCTTAGTAGTCTGAAGCAATAATATTTTCTTAACATCTATTAGTTGGCTGTGTGCTGAAAGAGCAGGAACAGGAGAGATGTAAGTGTGTATAAAAACAATAGTTAAGCAGGCAGTAGTCCATTGGTCGTGTGTGCGTAGTAGAGCTCTGTTCCTTTGATACAAGCATTTCACAGTATCTTCATATTTTCAGGCATTGGCTTCAAAACAAGGATTAGCTAAACACTTAGTTAGCTCCTGGTATAGATCGTGATTGGATGATCCTAGAGTTGAGATGCCAGAGCAATTGTAAGAGACAAAAAGCTTTCTTCATCATCATCATCATCCTGATCATTGTCCTGTGTTCTTCTTACCATATCTTCAAGCTGCATCTGGATCTGTCTGTGGACCTCAGCCATCTGAAAGAGTACGTCCCCTAAAGAGAGAACAGACGGGAAAGAAAATGGGGAAGAAAAGAGAGAGAGAGAAAGAAAGAGAGACAGAATGATATTAAATATTATGTGTATCGTTGAAAGCTACATCAACGTGCAAAAACCAGACCATGCAGCCACACAAAACACATGGAAGACAGGAGGAGCAAGGGAGGGAGAGGAGGGAGGAGAGGAGGGGAGGGAGGAGAGGAGAGGAGGGGAGGGAGGAGAGGAGAGGAGAAGAGGGAGGAGAGGAGGGAGGAGAGGAGGGGAATGAGCAGGATGGAACATCAGTCAAGTCACGGAACTGAAAACTTAAAAGACTAGAACAAGAACACAAATACAAAAACAGAAACAGAGAATGTAAGAAAATCTCGAGTTAATCAAGATATCTAGAGACACACAACTCTGTCTGTAAAAATAAATCAAAGTATTCATGGTAATATTAGCTCATATTACTAGTACTGAGAACATACAGTACAAATACTCCATATACTCAGTACAAATTTCTCATATGAGAAAAAAAGAAAATGAAACTTCCACAAATTAATGACTACTTCTTTATACTAAGATATAGAGTGCTTTGCATTTAATAAAACAACACAGAAATACTTCAAACAAAGAGCAGAACCAAGAGAAAAGTTAAAAAGTAAAGAAACAGAAAGTAAAGGGTGATTCATGCAGCCAGGGAGATAAAATGCGTGTCATTTTAAGATACCTACATGCTGCCTCTTCTGAATATGCAATGCATTGTAAAAAAGGAACAAAAAGAGTTTGAGCAAAGAACGAATAGAAGGGTAAAGAACTGGAGAGACAGTGACAAATCAAACTACCCCAGCGATACGAGACAAGACAGGTTTCCAAATAGGTTCCCTCCCCAGGTAAGTCGCTCTGGATAAGAGCGTCTGCTAAATGACTAAAATGTAAATGTGAAATAAAAGAATGAGACACATGAAAGGGTTCCACACACAAATGCTGATTGTGTTCACTCAAATATTGACTTTGCAGACATAAATGGAATGTATTCATTATCCATATATCAGTCAAAGAACTCTAATTTCCAACCTCACTACACCCTCTCTATTTCTATGTAACACGCTGCCCTACCCTGACATCAACTGCTGTATAATATGTGGTCAGTGGCTTTCCGAGTTCAGTAACTTGGGTTATTAAACAAGTTAGAAAGGAGAAGAAGGGTAGAGAGTAAAACCAAGGGAACATGATGATCCTTCCCATGTGGAACTAAAGAACTAAGGAGAACATTGTAGAGAACATTCTAGAGGGGGCTTTCCTTAGAATTAGGAATTAGAATACTAATTAATTTAATCGGATCTCTATGGGGCTTTCTTTTATGACATCACAGCATAGAGAGGCTTATCAGGAAGTGCTGAGGTCATCATGCTACGACTCTAACTGAGAAGGGGACTTAGGAGTAGGGAAGGTTTGGAAAGCAGTAAGGTCCCTTCTAACAAGGTTTGGACCGGATTCGACATTTTCATATCCACAAAAACAGCATGTTATGAAAACCTCTTTTTTTTTGTTTTGTTTTTTGGGGTAGATCAGCTTTAATATTTCAGATAGATTGTAACTTCCATCAATGTAATTGTCTGCATCACTTCCAATCCCCCATATGTATTTTTTCTCGCAAATATATATATACACATACATACATACATACATACACATACACATATACAAATACATACACACACACACACACACACACACACACACACACACATATATATATAAAAAAGTATTTAGTCAGCCACCAATTGTGCAAGTTCTCCCACTTAAAAAGATGAGAGAGGCCTGTAATTTTCATCATAGGTACACGTCAACTATGACGGACAAAATGAGAAAAAAAATCCAGAAAATCACATTGTAGGATTTTTTATGAATTTATTGGCAAATGATGGTGGAAAATAAGTATTTGGTCAATAACAAAAGTTTCTCAATACTTTGTTATATACCCTTTGTTGGCAATGACACAGGTCAAACGTTTTCTGTAAGTCTTCACAAGGTTTTCACACACTGTTGCTTGTATTTTGGCCCATTCCTCCATGCAGATCTCCTCTAGAGCAGTGATGTTTTGGGGCTGTCGCTGGGCAACACAGACTTTCAACTCCCTCCAAAGATTTTCTATGGGGTTGAGATCTGGAGACTGGCTAGGCCACTCCAGGACCTTGAAATGCTTCTTACGAAGCCACTCCTTCGTTGCCCGGGCGGTGTGTTTGGGATCATTGTCATGCTGAAAGACCCAGCCACGTTTCATCTTCAATGCCCTTGCTGATGGAAGGAGGTTTTCACTCAAAATCTCACGATACATGGCCCCATTCATTCTTTCCTTTACACGGATCAGTCGTCCTGGTCCCTTTGCAGAAAAACAGCCCAAAAGCATGATGTTTCCACCCCCATGCTTCACAGTAGGTATGGTGTTCTTTGGATGCAACTCAGCATTCTTTGTCCTCCAAACATGACGAGTTGAGTTTTTACCAAAAAGTTATATTTTGGTTTCATCTGACCATATGACATTCTCCCAATCCTCTTCTGGATCATCCAAATGCACTTCAGACGGGCCTGGACATGTACTGGCTTAAGCAGGGGGACACGTCTCGCACTGCAGGATTTGAGTCCCTGGCGGCGTAGTGTGTTACTGATGGTAGTCTTTGTTACTTTGGTCCCAGCTCTCTGCAGGTCATTCACTAGGTCCCCCCGTGTGGTTCTGGGATTTTTGCTCACCGTTCTTGTGATCATTTTGACCCCACGGGGTGAGATCTTGCGTGGAGCCCCAGATTGAGGGAGATTATCAGTGGTCTTGTATGTCTTCCATTTCCTAATAATTGCTCCCACAGTTGATTTCTTCAAACCAAGCTGCTTACCTATTGCAGATTCAGTCTTCCCAGCCTGGTGCAAGTCTACAATTTTGTTTCTGGTGTCCTTTGACAGCTCTTTGGTCTTGGCCATTGTGGAGTTTGGAGTGTGACTGTTTGAGGTTGTGGACAGGTGTCTTTTATACTGATAACAAGTTCAAACAGGTGCCATTAATACAGGTAACGAGTGGAGGACAGAGGAGCCTCTTAAAGAAGAAGTTACAGGTCTGTGAGAGCCAGAAATCTTGCTTGTTTGTAGGTGACCAAATACTTATTTTCCACCATAATTTGCAAATAAATTCATTAAAAATCCTACAATGGGATTTTCTGGATTTTTTTTTCTCAATTTGTCTGTCATAGTTGACGTGTACCTATGATAAAAATTACAGGCCTCTCTCATCTTTTTAAGTGGGAGAACTTGCACAATTGGTGGCTGACTAAATACTTTTTTTCCCCACTGTACATTCATACATACATACATATATATATACATACATCCATACACAGACACACATATCCTTTTTTAAATTATATTTCCCTTCATTACTTTCCAACCCCACCACCCCTTCCCCAATTGGAGTAAACTAGTGAACAACAACGCTTAGGCCTCTACTTCCAGCCCATACATACTACAGTGGGAGGAACAAGTATTTGAGACACTGCCGATTTTGCAGGTTTTCCTACTTACAAAGCATGTAGAGGTCTGTAATTTTTATCATAGGTACATTTCAACTGTGAGAGACGGAATCTAAAACAAAAATCCAGAAAATCACATTGTATGATTTTTAAGTAATTCATTTGCATTTTATTGCATGACATAAGTATTTGATACATCAGAAAAGCAGAACTTAATATTTGGTACAGAAACCTTTGTTTGCAATTACAGAGATCATACATTTCCTGAATGTCATGACCAGGTTTGCACACACTGCAGCAGGGATTTTGGCCCACTCCTCCATACAGACCTTCTCCAGATCCTTCAGGTTTTGGGGCTGTCGCTGGGCAATACGGACTTTCAGCTCCCTCCAAAGATTTTCTATTGGATTCAGGTCTGGAGACTGGCTAGGCCACTCCAGGACCTTGAGATGCTTCTTACGGAGCCACTCCTTAGTTGCCCTGGCTGTGTGTTTCGGGTCGTTGTCATGCTGGAAGACCCAGCCACGACCCATCTTCAATGCTCTTACTGAGGGAAGGAGGTTGTTGGCCAAGATCTCGCGATACATGGCCCCATCCATCCTCCCTTCAATACGGTGCAGTCGTCCTGTCCCCTTTGCAGAAAAGCATCCCAAAGAATGATGTTTCCACCTCCATGCTTCACGGTTGGGATGGTGTTCTTGGGGTTGTACTCATCCTTCTTCTTCCTCCAAACACGGCGAGTGGAGTTTAGACCAAAAAGCTCTATTTTTGTCTCATCAGACCACATGACCTTCTCCCATTCCTCCTCTGGATCATCCAGATGGTCATTGGCAAACTTCAGACGGGCCTGGACATGCGCTGGCTTGAGCAGGGGGACCTTGCGTGCGCTGCATGATTTTAATCCATGACGGCGTAGTGTGTTACTAATGGTTTTCTTTGAGACTGTGGACCCAGCTCTCTTCAGGTCATTGACCAGGTCCTGCTGTGTAGTTCTGGGCTGATCCCTCACCTTCCTCATGATCATTGATGCCCCACGAGGTGAGATCTTGCATGGAGCCCCAGACCGAGGGTGATTGACCGTCATCTTGAACTTCTTCCATTTTCTAATAATTGCGCCAACAGTTGTTGCCTTCTCACCAAGCTGCTTGCCTATTGTCCTGTAGCCCATCCCAGCCTTGTGCAGGTCTACAATTTTATCCCTGATGTCCTTACACAGCTCTCTGGTCTTGGCCATTGTGGAGAGGTTGGAGTCTGTTTGATTGAGTGTGTGGACAGGTGTCTTTTATACAGGTAACGAGTTCAAACAGGTGCAGTTAATACAGGTAATGAGTGGAGAACAGGAGGGCTTCTTAAAGAAAAACTAACAGGTCTGTGAGAGCCGGAATTCTTACTGGTTGGTAGGTGATCAAATACTTACGTCATGCAATAAAATGCAAATTAATTACTTAAAAATCATACAATGTGATTTTCTGGATTTTTGTTTTAGATTCAGTCTCTCACAGTTGAAGTGTACCTATGATAAAAATTACAGACCTCTACATGCTTTGTAAGTAGGAAAACCTGCAAAATCAGCAGTGTATCAAATACTTGTTCTCCCCACTGTATATACATTTTATGGACAGTCAAATTCTACAATAATTATATTTTGTTTGTTTTTACTCCTGAACTTCCTCTGATCATTTTCATGATGTCCATCTGGTTTGCTACTATATGCCATATTTTTCTAACTGTGCTCTTTCACAAAAGCTCTCAACCTATAACCTATATACTTATTATGGACACAGTATGCTTTACATTAGTTATCTTGTTGTTATTAGTTGTTGTTATTAGTCCCATCCTTCAGCTCCATTCAACACCTCCCATCTATCTGTCATGAATGTCTGTGGAATGCGGTAGGCCAGAGTCAAGCGCAGGACACAGAATGAAATGAAAATCTACTTTACTGAATAGTAAAGAAACAAGCAAAACCTCCAAACACAGGGAGGAGCAAACCCGCTCACAAATTACACTCGTAACAAGCAACAAACACGCACAACACACAGTGGGGGCGAACAGGTTAAATAGGGATGGACATAATATTACAATGGGAAACAGGTGTGCAACACTAGACAACAACCAGGTGAACATAGAAACATAAAACATAGATCGGCAGCAGCTAGTATTCCGGTGACGACGAACACCGCAGCCAGCCCGAACCAGAAGGAAGGGCAGTCTCGGCAGAATCCGTGACACTATCTCGTAACACCATCCATATTGGATTTCTATTTGCCATATATTTTTCAACTGTACTGTGATGTTTTACAAAAGTTCTGAACCTTTCTATTCTCATTGTTTCTACAGATCGTAAATTCAATATAAACATTTTTGCTAAAAGTATTATTATATTATTGATCGATTGACTATGACTTTTCAGATCACCCAGTAGTGCTATCTGCAGGGTTAGCTCCGGGTAAATATTGCAATCCTTTAGCCATTCCTGGACCTGTGTCCAAAAACAAGCTACAAAATGGACAGAACCAAAACAAATGATCTAATGATTCTGTCTCTTCGCAGCAAAATCTGCAGAGCTGGGAAGATTGTATCCCCCATATAAATAACATTATATTGGTAGCAAGAATTTTATATAATAATTTAAATTGAAAAATTCTAAGTTTTGAATCCGGCGTCGTTTTGCATATCAATTCATAAACACTATGCCATGGAATCGGTACGTCAAAAATCTCTTCCCAACTATTTTGCAATCTATATGGGACGGCTGTCAATCCTTTGGTCCTTAAATGAAACTGGTATACTTTTTTATTTATCACAATTTTCATTAACCAATTATATTCTTTAAAGCAAGGCCGACAGACAAGTTCCTTACTTTTTCCCCCTTCCACTTTCCTTTTCCATTTTTGCGGTAATGCTGCAATTATTTGGTTGTAATTTTGGGTAGAGCAGACATTTCCATATGTTTTTGTTAGCTGCATGTGCGATCCCCGTTTTGTTCCATTTGCTTCCGTTTAAGAAACGTTTTTCAACAGAATCAGCGGAATGAATACACCCCTGATCACGCGTAATCACAGTTCACTTTCATAGCAGCCACATTGTATTCCTTCTCGCATCTATGCCCTCGCCTCTTCTCACCTTTTCCCTTCGCTTGTGGACTTCAATGCACAATACATCAGTTGTATGTTTCCAGGCGGAAAAACCTTTCCTAGCCAAACCAAATCATAACCGCTACACACAGCCTATGTCGTTGTCACCATATTAGCTAAAGTAACGTCATAGTCAACATAGATAATAGAACTAACGCGTTAGTAAACCCACTACAATCATGCAGTACCGTTACAGTGTGCAGTCAGTTAGCAGTTTAATGCTTACACCAGCAGGCCCTGGTGGCAATAAATTAGTCAAACCAAAAGCTTACCTTGACTTGGAAGAGTTCCAGTGTTGTGTTGGATAGTCATAGCCAGCTAGCTAACATAGCATCCCTCTGTTTGAGCAGGGTGTTTGAGTAGGCTATACTAGCTAGCTGCATTTGCTAGCTAAATAAGTGAAACTGAAAGTGAAAAAAAAAAGACAAAATCTCTCTCTCTATCTTGCTTCTCCTTGTTCAAAACTGTTCAAACTATTGTCTTTCTCTCTCTTTGAGTCAACTACTCACCACATTTTAGACATTGCAGTACTAGCTAGCTGTAGCTTATGCTTTCAGTACTAGATTTATTCTCTGATCCTTTGACTGGGTGGACAACATGTCAGTTCATGCTGCAAGAGCTGTGATAGTTTGGATGACGTCCTCCGGAGGTAAGTCTATGGAAGGGGGTGAGAGCCATGAGCTTCCTAGGTTTTGCATTGAAGTCAATGTACCCAGAGGAGGACAGAAGCTAGCTGTCCTCCGGCTACACCATGGTGCTACCCTACAGAGTGCTGTTGAGGCTACTGTAGACCTTCATTGCAAAATAGTGTGTTTTAATCAATGATTTGGTCACGTGTGATTATATTTAGTATAGTTTTATCTAAAAAGGATAACTTTTTAAATGTTTGACAAGGTTCTTTTATTTAACAATTGTAATCCTCTGAGGAGCCTCCACTGTTGCATACATTCTGAATATGAACATAGTGCTTGATTTATGGCCTTTATAGGGGGGGCATGAATTCTTATGACATTGTCAGCAGTAAGATTTGAGTTCAATTTCCAAAAAGACAAGAACTGTCGCTTTCAAATGACTCTGGTACACAGCAGGTGGGATAGGTAGCTAGTTAGCTAACAATAGCTAGGACACCGGTAGACAGTGTCCTTCGCCCCTGCCTGTCGGGCACTGATTTCCCGCAGTTCTGTTTACGACGGCGAGGGCAGGTGTTCAGCAGGTGGGAGAGAAGGACACTGTGTGCTATCTAGTTAGCAGTAGTACACACCCCACAGTCCCTGTACATTGCCACTCAACTATGCTCATTTAAGAGTCACCTGATAATTTAAAATAAGCACACACCATGCATGTGTGGGCCATTGTGTGTGTGTGTGTGTCGGGACTGGGAGGGGGTTGTCAAAATTATACAACAAAGAGAATGGTCGAAATGTCTCCTCCGAGAGTCGAATCCAGGACCTTCAGATTGGTCGTCACTAGTTACCACAACCACAAAGTCATAAATCCCGACTATTTCTACCATTTCTCTTCTTAAAATCAGATTTTAAACCTAACCTCAACCCTAACCTTAACCACACTGCTAAGCTTATGCCTAACCCTAACCTTAAATTAAGTGGAAACCCTTCAGATTTCATGGCGGGGACGTTAACGCTTACGCTACGAACCCTGTCATGAACGCATTATCTTGACACTCTATTTAAATGGCCAGTCTGGTGATGACAGGAAACTTTTGTTGTTGTTCATTCACACAGTACTGATTGGATGTTTATTTCTCTTTAAAAATTTGTTGAAAACGGTCACATAGCTAACCAAGTTAGCAAGCATGGCATTTTCTTTTGACTGCGCAAAGGTCGCGCAAGCAATGATTTTGGCGTTGTTTAACCTGGGTGCACCCGCACCCCCCTGGCTACTTTTTACTTTGATGGCGACTTCAGGTTTTCGGGAATACATTGAAAAGTAACTTGATACTGTGTTAATCAGTCAGCGCACATTTTGATTACATTGACAAGAAGAAAATTGCATTGACAGAGGAGGGAGCCTACTGAATCAATGCTTAAGGTAAGGGCTGTAACGTTAGCTAGCTACATTGCTAAGCAAGCCAGATTGACTAATGTATGGAGTAACGTTAGCTAACGTTAACGTTAGATGAGCAATGTGCATTGCATGTATTATACATTAGCAGCATGGCAATTTCCCAAAGTTTGGTGTTGACTATGAACTTTACTTAGCTACCTAGCTAGATGGCTAGCTGTGCTTTGTTTGTGGAAGGATGTGGGATAGCTATATTGTCAACATTGAGTTGTGCCGGTGCATGATACGTCCATAAAGCTAACGTTAACTTTAAAGCCTTGTTGGCTTGTAGCTAGCTAATGTTACTAGCTAACGTTAGTTGGCTAGCTAACTAGCAATAGCAGCTTAGGACATTAGCTATCTTATTTGTGCTTATTACATGCAAGTGTCAAGGCGCACAGTTTACATTTATGACTTCAGCCATGTGAAAAACTTTCCATAGCAAAATATAGCTAGCTTCCTTTGTTTGGAGCTTGCCTCTCATCTGACTGGTGTTAACTAGCTACTAGCACTGTTGCTGTGCAACCCAAGTGGCTTAGATATGATGGTAGGGAGATTTGAATTTAACATTGAGCTTCAACCAATGCATATAAATCAAATCAAATCAAGTCACATTTTATTGGTCACATACACAAATTTAGCAGATGTTATTGCAGGTGTAGCGAAATGCTTGTGTTCCTAGCTCCAACAGTGCAGTAGTATCTAACAATTCACAACAATACACACAAATCTAAAGGTAAAATAATGGCATTAAATAGATAAAAATAGCATACAATGAGTTTTACTATGACTTCAGCAGTGCATTGCCGAACGAACCAAGACTCGGGCCCTGGGAATGAACATTTTAAAGGCCTGCCTCTTGGCATCGGAGAGAATGTTGTTGTTGTTGCAGCTTTAAAGCTAATATCCTGCAATACTACACATTTTGCCTTGAGGCAGAGAGAAAACTTTGCAGTTTTAAATAAAATAAACATTGGGGGGAAGACAAGAAGTATTCAGTTGAAAAATGTATAATTGGTGGAGTACTGTGGATACCAATATCCCTGTATGCCTCCCTGGCCCATGTTGCACAGGGTTAAGAAAATGTATATTCATAATATTAGGGTCGTTCCACCAATTCGGTGCCTTTTGAGAAGTGGAACTTGGTCCCAAAAAACATTTGATTTCACCTCATTCTTTTTTTTTTTTTTTTTTGGGGGGGGTTTAGATCAGCTTAATATTGCAGATAGATTGTAACTTCCATCAATGTAATTGTCTGCATCACTTCCAATCCCCCATGTTTATATATATATATATATATAAAATAATGATTGCACCTCATTCTTACATTCTGTCATAAAGAGTACATGTTCAACTTCATAAAAAACATGTTTCCCTATCTCAATAGATGAAATAAAATAAAATAAACTATTTAGTAAGTGCCTATTAAGTGCCAAATAAAGTAACAGGGTTGATTGTAACAGGGTTGACGATTCTTCTTAAATCAGCCATAAATCCCCATGTGACAGGGGGAATGGAAACTTGTTGTGTGCAACAGGGAGTGGCAATTGAAGCTTCACAAAAAAATTACAAATAATGTTAAAATATTTTTAGCCTGTCTATCTATGGGTAACAGTGTTGACTTGTTATGCTCGACATGCTCAGTTTTCCTCCACAAAACACCAGAAAATGGCCCAAAATAGTAAAACCAGCTCACCTGCTTTTACTCTATGATTTGACTATTAGATGTTCAATGTTTCTACAGATTTTTTTAAAAGGGGTTTGACCTTAAAATGAGGGACAGGTAGAGAGCCTTGGAAAAGTATTCATCCCCATTGGCGTTTTTCCTATTTTGTTGCATTACAACCTGTAATTGAAAATGATTTTTATTTGGATTTCATGTAATGGACATACACAAAATAGTCAAAATTAGTGAAGTGAAATGAAAAAAATAACTTGTTTCCAAAAATTCTAAAAAATAAATAACGGAGAAGTGGTGCGTGCATATGTATTCACCCCCTTTGCTATGAAGCCACTAAATAAGATCTGGTGCAACCAATTACCTTCAGAAGTCACATAATTAGTTAAATAAAGTCCACCTGTGTGCAATCTAAGTGTCACATGATCTCAGTATATATACACCTGTTCTGAAAGGCCCCAGAGTCTGCAACACCACTAAACAAGGGGCACCACCAAGCAAGCGGCACCATGAAGACCAAGGAGCTCTCCAAACAGGTCTGGGACAAAGTTGTGGAGAAGTACAGATCAGAGTTGGGTTATAAAAAAATATCAGAAACTTTGAACATCCCACGGAGCACCATTAAATCCATTATTCAAAACTGGAAAGAATATGGCACCACAACAAACCTGCCAAGAGAGGGCCGCCCACCAAAACTCACGGACCAGGCAAGGAGGGCATTAATCAGAGCGGCAACAAAGAGACCAAAGATAACCCTGAAGGAGCTGCAAAGCTCCACTGCGGAGATTGGAGTATCTGTCCTTAGGACCACTTTAAGCCGTACACTCCACAGAGCTGGGCTTTATGGAAGAGTGGCCAGAAAAAAACCATTGCTTACAGACAAAAATAAGCAAACATTTGGTGTTTGCCAAAAGGCATGTGGGAGACTCCCCAAACATATGGAAGAAGGTACTCTGGTCAGATGAGACTAAAATTGAGGTTTTTGGCCATCAAAGAAAACGCTATGTCTGGCGCAAACCCAACACCTCTCATCACCCCGAGAACACCATCCCCACAGTGAAGCATGGTGGTGGAAGCATCATGCTGTGGTGATGTTTTTCATCGGCAGGGACTGGAAAATTGGTCAGAATTTAAGGAATGATGGATGGCACTAAATACAGGGAAATTCTTAAGGGAAACCTGTTTCCGTCTTCCAGAGATTTGAGACTGGGACGGAGGTTCACCTTCCAGCAGGACAATGACCCTAAGCATACTGCTAACGCAACACTTGAGTGGTTTATGGGGAAACATTTAAATGTCTTGGAATGGCCTAGTCAAAGCCCAGACCTCAATCCAATTGAGAATCTGTGGTATGACTTATAGATTGCTGTACATCAGCGGAACCCATCCAACTTGAAGGAGCTGGAGCAGTTTTGCCTTGAAGAATGGACAAAAATCCCAGTGGCTAGATGTGCCAAGCTTATAGAGACATACCCCAAGAGACTTGCAGCTGTAATTGCTGCAAAAGGTGGCTCTACAAACTATTGACTTTGGGGGGGTGAATAGTTATGCACACTCAAGTTTTCTGTTTTTTTGTCTTATTTCGTGTTTGTTTCACGATTAAAAAATATTTTGCATCTTCAAAGTGGTAGGCATGTTGTGTAAATGAAATGATACAAACCCCCCAAAAAATCAATTTTAATTCCAGGTTGTAAGGCAACAAAATAGGAAAAATGCCAAGGGGGTGAATACTTTCACAAGGCACTGTAAATTAATCACTAACACTAAATAAATAAAAATCTTCAGAAATGACTTTGTCAAAGCAACAAAATAACTAGGGCTTTACAATTACGGTGAAACAACAATCTGTTGTTAGAAATATTCATTTAAAAAATGAAATATACAATTGTATTTATTTGTAAGCACCATTTATAGGTCTGTCTCCATGCCAAGGTGGACTGTGCAGTCCCAGTGCTGATCCATCACACTGAAAGACCTCTAAGTCTCATCAGAGGATAACAATGGTGGTGAGGAAGTGAAACAGCATCCTTCCTCTACCCACCACCCTCCTCCTTTCTTCCTTCCTTCCTTCCCTCCTCGATCTTCTACCACCCTCCTTCCTCCACCCTACAACTTGCTCTATCCATCAACCACCTTCCTTCTTTTCTTCCTCCATCCACCCTCCACTCCACTGTGCCAATACCACAGTCCATCCATCCAGATGGTGATGAAATACAGCAATCAGATTAACTACACTTGTGGGCAGTAAGAAAATAAAAGGGAGGGAGGATATAGTAGCTCCATGCTTTGAGTAGCATGACAACAGCATCTGAAGATTACTGAGCCTTATGGAGACTCCTGCTGATGTAGACCAAACAGACCACAGATGTGTGTGTGTGTGCGTGCGTGTGGACGTGTTTAACTATACTTGTGGGGACCAGAAGTCCCCACAAGAATAGTAAACGAACAAAATGTGACCAACTGGGGACATTTTGTTAGTCCCCACAAGGTCAAATGCTATTTCTAGGGGGTTTAGGGTTAAGGTTCAAATTAGTGTTAAGGTTCGAATTGGGGTTAGGGTTAGGAGCTATGGTTAGGTTTAGTGTTAAGGTTAGGTTTTTGGGGTTAGGGTTAAGATTAGGGTTAGGGTAAGGGTTAGGGTTAGGTTTAGGGTTTAGGATTAGGGGATAGGGGACAGGGAAAATAGGATTTCGAATGGGACTAAATTGTGTGTCCCCACAAGGTTAGTCATACAAGACTGTGTGTGTCTCCTCTCTCTGATCTAATACCCCTCCATCCTGCCAGCTGAAATATCAGCCTCTTTCTCTCTCCTGTCCCTGCAGGCCTATCTAAGCCTCTTACAGATAATCAGCACAGATCACAACATCTGAAGCTTAGAGAGACTATTGTTGTCTGGTCGTAGTGTAGCCCTATCAATGAAAGAATACACAATGAATGCCCCTCAGCTACTTTGTCTTGTTCACACAGGGTCCACTGGTCTTGTGGTCGATTCTTAGGCCACAAGATGCAGGGATAACCTAAGAATCGAATCGACCGCAGGGGACCCTCAGTGGAAGAGACAGACTGTCCCAAATGGCACCCAATTCTCTATATAGTGTACTACTTTTGACCATGGTTGCTCTGGTACAATAGTGCACTGTATAGGGATTAGGGTGCCATTTGGGACAGTCTGTCCTGTCCACTGAGGGTGCCCTGCGGTCGATTCGATTCTTAAGTGTCCCCTCAAGAGCCTGGTTGTCACACAATCATTGTTTATTTCTATTTTCCCATTGAAATATAAAATATATTTTGATTTGTTTAACACTTTTTTGGTTACTACATGATTCCATATGTGTTATTTCATCGTTTTATTATCAACAAGATGTAATTGGCTTATGGGGGTCGAGGATTGGTCTGTCATTCATTGTGTTACCTGCTCTCAGAGTCTGGTGATGTGTAAAAAGGACATTATTTGTCGCTATTTAATTGGATGAAGTAATGTGTTTTTGTATTTTAATACACCTAGATAACTATCTATAATCCTTGAATGACCATCTCTGGAGAAAAGGACAGACAGTTCTCGGCTCAGGAGTCAGTGTCTTGAATAACTAGACAGGTAAGATAAAACATATTTTTTGTTTGTTAACGCTGTATGAACTTTGAACCCTGCATCAAACAGGATAAACCAGTTTTTGAGCGGAAGAGAAAGACCATAGCACCAGCTTCAATGGCCCTGAATGGTCGATTAACTAAAACCACTGTCTGTCTGGCACAGTAGCTTCAGTTACAGTCTCACTGTGTTCCTCTCTTCAGCAGGATTTGTGTGATGCTGTGTGCGTCGGTTTGTGTGTGTGCGTGTATGGGTGTGGGTGTGTGTGTGTGTGTGTGTGTGTGTGTGTGTGTGATGTGCTACTGACCCGAGTGTTCTAGCCCAGGGAGGGAGGGAGAGAAGCGGCCCTATTATCCAATGTGACTACCCTGAGGGCAACACTCTACAGCCATCCAGGCTTTCTTTATTACCCCAGCAGCATATCTATTTCTCTCTGGCTGCCGGGAGGAAACACCATTTTCCAAGGCACTTTATGAGACACAACACCCACTAATGGACTACTGAGGGAAAGGTGTAGTGACTGTGAGCGTTTCTACTGGGGCGGTATTATGTGATCAAACACAAACAGAGCCAGCTAATCCACAGCAAGCTGCAGTTGGAAGATAGGGAACAGTATACAGTTTAGTATGATGCTTCTGGGAAATGTTCTTTTCTCAAAGAAAGGTTGATTAGCTGCCTGTGTTTTGTGTTCATCTGCTGTGGTTCTTCATCTAACTGTACTTCACTTGTCCTGAATACATCAGTGACTTTAGCACACACACACACACACACACACACACACACACACACACACACACACACACACACACACACACACACACACACACACCATTATTGGATAAACAAAAAGTTCTGACCCTGTTTACAGAACCAGAGTGTTTAGAACCAGATACCATCTCCATCCCTCACTAGACCTCTGCACTACGTTTAAGTCATTTTCCAGGACACTGACAGAAATATATCTTAAATGGGCCAGGACTCCATACCATTGATGTGTCCTTGATCACACGGCCTTAAAAACATGAATCATTTCAGCAAAATATTCAGCTGGACACATTGAGGTTGTGGTGATATATGCATCGTCCTTGCTGTGGACGTCGATGGGAATCTAACCAAGTCAAGGCAGAGCTTTGGCTTATCCCAGTCCACACCAGCAAGTGTAGTTACACATGTCACGTGGTGTGACTAGACACACTTGACGTCTTTAGTATACAACACCAACCCAGACAGTATCGAAAAGAAAAATGAACCCCTTAAACATGAATTACGTACACGTAGATCAATAAAAACGAACGAGCTATTCATGATCATTACTGATAGATGGGGCACAAAATGGAGATTGATTATTCCAGACTACAGGCGTGAGGGAGGAGGGAGGCAGGCAGGCAGGCAGGGAGGGAGGGAGTGACAGAGACTGATGACTTTGGCCTACTGCTGGTCAGATTCAGCAATACACGGTCAGATAGAGCAACTAGCCAATATCTATTATCTACCCTCTGATCTATGACCTCTGACCTCTATAGTGTCCCAGAGAGACTAATCTCCGAATCTACAGCATGTTTTAGGTTGTTGGTTGCTTAGTCGCCTCTTCTTTCATAGCTACACCCTATCTATAACTTTTTTCCCTAGACAGGACGCATAGCCTAAAAGCTAGAGCCGAGCGTTTTCCCTAGACAGGACGCATAGCCTAAAACTAGAGCCTAGCGTTTTCCCTAGCAGTAGTGACTGAACACACAGTAGGCCTAGCATATCCTCAAGGCTGATTGTACCAGGCTCAGGTGTGAATAGATAAACACACAGTTAGTTTATGTATCATTCATAATAGAGGTCACACACACACACACACACACACACACACACACACACACACACACACACACACACACACAGCTGTGTTCCAGTTGCTGTTTCTGGTCCCACAGTGAGAAACCCAGAGGCATTAGTTAATTCTCAATAGGGGGAACTGAGAACCAGTGTATGAGATGAGACTGAGATGGGGAAAAGAAGTCTGAAATGCCTGGAGCTTTGTGATATTGAGGTGACTGTTAGCGTGCATGTGTGTGTGTGTGTGTGAGTGAGTGCCAGGGGTATAGTACCGCAGAGCTCTGTGTGCTTTGTTCCTGTGTTCTACTCTATTATCAGGCCCATTAAGTCACTATTTGGCAGACTGACAGACTCCTCGTACCAAGGATGGGAGGCACACCAGCTCAAGGACATATTTGATAGAGTTGAGCTGTTCATATTAAGATCCAATCACTTACTGGAGCAGTGGAAAAATCACTGAACAATCGGCGATGCTTGTGGATTTCACACATACTAGCGCTGAAGCACGGAGGAGCTGCGAATCAGCCCTTTATCTTTCTCATGTCTATCTCATTCTCTTTC
Source organism: Coregonus lavaretus (assembly GCF_964263955.1). NCBI lineage: Eukaryota > Metazoa > Chordata > Actinopteri > Salmoniformes > Salmonidae > Coregonus > Coregonus lavaretus. Next base: position 21,941,840 of record NC_139988.1, read on the forward strand.
TTTCTCTCCCTGCTTCCTTCCCTCCCTCTCCCTCTCTTATTATAATAATAATAAATAATAATATGCCATTTAGCAGACGCTTTTATCCAAAGCGACTTACAGTCATTCGTGCATACATTTTTGTGTATGGGTGGTCCCGGGGATCGAACCCACTACCTTGGCGTTACAAGCGCCGTGCTCTACCAGCTGAGCTCTCTCTCTTCTTTTGCTCTTGCTCAGTCTTACAAAACAAAAACAGAGACTCAAAGTATTGTTCAGCTGATAGACAACATGAAGAGAAGGATGAGAGACAAGCTTTGTTTCACAGACTGAACTTAGATAAGAGAGAGTTTTGAGAACAATAGTGTTGTTAGTGAGTCAAATTAGATCAAAAGAGAAGGAAAATATAATTATATCTCTCTCTCCCTCCCTCCCTCCCTCCCTCCCTCCCTCCCTCCCTCTCCAGGGTGATTTGAGGACAAGGACACACCATCGAACAGACTGAGACAGAGATGGGATACTAATTGGCCCAGTGGCAGGATGGTTTTATCCCTCATAGGATGTGTCCCAAATGGCACCCTATTCCTTACATAGTGTAATACTTTACACCAGAGCCCTATGGGCCCTTGTCAACAGTAGTGCACTATAAAGGGAAAAGGATGCCATTTGGTACGCAGCCTTAATGCGACAGAGCCATGGACATAGCCCAATGAATTTCAGCTCTATCAGAAACACAAGAAAACAAATTCTCAGGCAGAATCTTTTGTTATCTACTGATCAGAATTTATTCCTAAATTAGAGAAGAACTCCTTTGAAACTTCCATCTTAGAGAGGAAACATCTCCTGCAGGCGAAATGCGTGGGAGTACACTGCACAGTGTGGGGGGAGTTGGGATAACTTTTATAGAAGACGAGGGGTTTGTGATGGTGGTGGGAAGAGGAAGGAAAAAATTATAAGATTCCCTTTGAAAGAGTGCTCTCGCAGGTGCTGCAGTTTCCTCATACACACTGCAGTGTGAGCGGCGGAAAATAAAAAAAAATAATAATAATGAAGTAAGCTTTATGCAACATCTTTTTGAGTGCGAACCCATTACGCCTCATTGTGAATTTTGCAGAATTCAGACAGACTAGAGCTTAGGGGAGAAACTCATCCAGCACCCAGAGACCGGGTCACCAAGGGGTCAGCCGCTTCTCCATTACTTCTCAAAGACAGCAAGTCAAATTAGATAAAAAGATAATTAAAATACCACTATCTGAAGCTAGTAATAGTGAGTCGCAAGCCCCAAAGACCTGCGGTTGTGTATGTGTGTGTCTTTGTGTGTGTGTGTGACAGGCCAACCTATTGTCTCCCAACATGCTTTTCACAGCTCTCTAATAAAGCCCAGACTATGGCTGCTTTTACAAATGGCACCCTACTCTCTATGTAGTGCCCTACTTTTGACCAGAACCCTATCGGTCCTTGTCAAAGGTAGAGCACCAAATAGGGAATAGAGTGCCGTTTGGGACGCACCCCCTCTGTGCTGCTGTTATTATTTCCATGGAGGAGCAGACAGAGGCTAATAAAAAGAGCTCTTTCACCGTCCTCATCATAACAAGGTACACACCACTTCTAAGTGATAGCATCAAATGCAGTATGCCCACTCCTTCACTGCAAGGCATCTATATCATCTGCACCTACTGTGGATGTCTAGACACTGGACCATCCCTTCCATGAAGAGAAAGAGAAAAGGGAAGCCTCCTTGTCTTGGTTAACTGACAACACTTTCTCTGCTGATTTCTCTGTTGCTAGTTACAGTGTGCTTTATTCTCTCTCTCTCTCCATCTGAGTTTCTTCATCATCCTCTTCATGCTCTTTTCTTTTTCCTCCACTGGAAATGACTGAGATTGTCCGCCAGCTGTGTGTGTGGGCGTGTGAGTGTGTGTGTGTGTGTGTCCGATAGCTGTGTGTGTGAGTGTGTGTGTGTGCGTGTGTGTGTGTCCGATAGCTGTGTGTGTGTGTCCGATAGCTGTGTGTGTGGGCGTGTGAGTGTGTGTGTGTCCGATAGCTGTGTTTGTGGGCGTGTGAGTGTGTGTGTCTGATAGCTGTGTGTGTGGGCGTGTGAGTGTGTATGTCCGCCAGCTGTGTGTGTGGACGTGTGTGTGTGTCCGATAGCTGTGTGTGTGGGCGTGTGAGTGAGTGTGTGTGTGTCCGATAGCTGTGTGTGTGGGCTTGTGTGTGCGTGTGTGTCTGATAGCTGTGTGTGTAGGTGTGTGAGTGTGATGAGTAGCAGCAGCAGCATTTTGATTTCTCTCCACTTATCTCCTGCGGCAGAAATTTTGACAGAGAAGTGAAGGGGAAATTATGTATGCAAAATCCACTGATACATATAAAACCTCACAAAAAGAGACTCCCTCCTGACCTTGCCCCTCTGACCCGATTATAATTAGATTATCTCTAGTATCATCCTTTTCAATCTATTTCTGTCTATCCTATCTATTTCCCCCTATGATTTTCTTACGGTCTACATCAAGTGTCACTAAAAAATCTACCTTTCCTATCTCTGTATCTAACAAAGAATCTTATTCCCATTTTCCTCTATGTGGTAGCTGCACAACAAGATCTCACAGTTTTACCAATTTGCCTTCAGATTCTGATGTTTATTCACATTTCTCCAAACGTAAAATTTCGAAGTTGCTCCAAACGCCAAATTTTGAAGTGTTTTTGACACCCTGGGTTACTCCTCCTGCGCTAAATCATTCAAAATGGTAAGGGTTAAAGCTTTTGGATAGGGTTAAAACATGAAGTTTACACATTCATTTCAAATGGTTAAGTTAAGGGTTAAGATTTGGGACACTGTAGGGTAAAAAAAAAAAAAACATGCGATTGAATATGCGACCTTCGGATCCGGAGTCATCGGATTACGCCCCTTAGATGGGCAGTATTTCTGTTACATGTATTTGAAATATGTATTTCAATTACTTCTGAGTATTTTGCAATTTGTATTACCCTGGCCTGAACTACACTCCAATGTATTTTGTAAGAAGATACTTTCGAGACCTGTCATTTGTATTTTCAAAACACAAAATACTTTTCTATACCATTTTTTATAGTGGTTCACCATTTTGTCTGTAACCATTACTGAGAATGTTGTTGCTGTTAGGGCCGGCTACTTGCAAATGTATTGTATTTCTGTATTTTAAAATACAAAATACATGTATTTAAATTAAATTAATTTGTAGTTTGTAGTTTATTTTGATACATTGATCTTTATGGTATTTTATTACCCTGATTACGCCCATCCACCACCCCCGTCCACAACACCATAGCAAAACCCAAGCCTACTTGACTGTTGCCCCTAGTGGCCGGTTTGGAAGGCATTTCCCGACATCCTCAAGACATCCTATTTCGAAGTCAATCTTGAGTGATATGGCTGCGCTGCTAGGTGGTTTTTCTACAGCCAGAGGAATGTGGACACACGCACACACACAGACAGCCCACAATCTCTCAAACAACATTGTCACAATACATTATCTAAGCTAATTATTTCCTGGACCTCTGATTCAGCCATTTAACTTAATCTTCATAGTGCTTGATGAGGACGGCCATCGCTCCAGAAATGTGTATATGTGTGTGTTATAGACCTCACACTGCGTGCTTAGCAAGTACCGCTTCCTCCTGATTCAGCTTACACCGAGGCTCGAACCCATGCAGCACCTCTGCCTTGCTAGCACACGTGACCACCCTCCTTGACAACGTACCAACCGTTTGAGCTACCGTTTCAGATCTCATTTGATAGCTCCATCTGCAACATTTCAAGCTAGCTATGGATTGATGCGTTCTTAACTCCGTTACACGTGTGGAGGAATTCATTAATTAAAGCGGAAATTGATAATTTAATTCAAGGGACTTTGTACTGTTTATGTTCTGTTCTATTCCCTCACATACTCTACCCACGCTCTATACTAGATTAACCAATTCTGGCCTATGATAAACCATACTATAGTATAATGCCAAATACATCAGAAATGTAATTCGTATCAGAATGACAAGTATGATGACTGATGCCTTGTTATGGGCATAGACGCTAACCGGTAGTGGCAGTACATATTTAGACTGCGGAAGCCAGACGATGCAGTTTTCAGCAGCGTGACATGACCGACAAGCCATTTTTGGGCTGCCTGCGTGTCGGTCTAGCCTATTCAGTCTCTCCTCTCCTCCCCTCTCCCTTTTTCGGAATCTCTCACATAAAGGAACCCATTTGATCTATTTTTAGTTTTCTGTGTGCGGCGGCAGCGTTCTCCTAGGGCTCCCTGCTTGCCTGTCTGCCTGCCTGCGTACGCTCCCAAATCATTGCGTGGGTGCCCAGATTAAGAGAGAGAGGGATGGATGGAGGGGGGCAGACTTACTCTCACCTCTGCTGGAGTGTAACAATCACTGAGCATCCATCCTTTCCTCCTTCTCAAAGAGAGACAGATGAAAAGTTGTTGAATCTTTAAATGCCTCCACTTGTGCTTGAATAACTTGTGAATGAAAACTCTATGACTAAAATTACTATTTCACTTCTATTTGTAGCTCTCAAGGCCATACTTAGAGGCGGACAATGGCGCACAGAATAAAAGGTGTCTTCACACGTGTGAATGGATCTACTATGAGTCAGTGAGGGTGTATTGTGGAGGGGAATAGGGGTTAGTAACAATGGAAGAATGCTTTAGGAATTAATAATAGGGTCAAAACAGTGAAATTAATTGTGAATGTGAGAGACACTTTTTTGGGGTTGGGGCTAAGTTAAGCCCAAGTGTGTGTGTGTGTGTGTGAGTGTGTGAGTGTGTGCGTGCATGCGTGCATGTGTGTACTATAGTGTGTGCATGCATGCGTGCCTGAGTGTGTGTGAGTGTGTGTGTGTGTGTGTGTGTGTGTGTGTGTGAGTGTGAGTGTGTGTGTGTAGGCCACCACCAGTCTGGTTTCCAGTGTGTGGGAGGAGAGGAGGACTAGCTTGACTGTTCCATTACCTGAACCGTGTCTCTGGAAGCACACAGCATCATCAACAGCCAACTGTGCCAAGGAAAACAGCTGCAACACAACACCATGTACTATGCTCCAGATGAGAGTCACTTACGTTTAAATATCACATACTTATGATACTTATTATATTTTCTCTTTATTGTCCTTTTTCTTTCAGTACAGGAACACTCTTATGAGAAATTTACCCTCAATATTCCCCACAGCCTATATTACAGCAGGAAGAACCGGACTCCATATTCAAGCCAAAGGCACATGCTACAAGTATGTTCACTATGTTCAACATAGATCCAAATCAAACATGTCATGTTCTATGAGGAAGTGTTCCTTATTAGTGTGCACTGGGGTTCTGTCTTTGTAGGTAATCACACTAATTTATGATATGAGGAAGGACACACACACACACACACACCAAAGGGAGGTAGAATTGATGCAACACTGCAGTACTGTAGCTACTGCATACACCCCTTAGGGGTAACGTTAGTTGATTATTCAGTCCTGTGTGTGCAGTGCAGTTCCATTCCCCTGACTCTTACGCACATTAGAGACATCTACATTATTTATCCCCACGTTACAAAAGTCCTTTAGCGGAGCACGTCACCTTAAAAATACCCTCTCTTTATATAACCTAGAACCAGGAGAACGGTAGGGGAACAGGGAATCAGGGCACCCCATTCCCTATATACTGCACCACTTTTGACCAGGGCCCATAGGGAATAGGGTGACATTTGGGACACATCCTGGGAGTTCAGTTTGTGAGCAAAGCCACATAACTTAGACAATGGGATGGGAGAGTGTGATGAGAGAACTTGTTGGATTGTTTTCATTGGCTGTGATTTCCCCTGGTTAGCTTTGGTTGATATATTATTGATTTGTTGGATTATGACTTTTAGTTTGGTTTATGTAATGTCTCACAGGAAAATGTAGGAAGGAAGGAAGGAAGGAAAACACCTGGACTGGTCAATTTAGGTACAGTGGCTTGCGAAAGTATTCACCCTCCTTGGCATTTTTCCTATTTTGTTGCCTTACAACTCCCCCCCCAAGTCAATACTTTGTAGAGCCACCTTTTGCAGCAATTACAGCTGCAGGTCTCTTGGGGTATGTCTATATAAGCTTGGGACATCTAGCCACTGGGATTTCTGCCCATTCTTCAAGGAAGAAAACTGCTCCAGCTCCTTCAAGTTGGATGGGTTCCGCTGGTGTACAGCAACCTTTAAGTCATACCACAGATTCTCAATTGGATTGAGGTCTGGCCTTTGACTAGGCCATTCCAAGAAATGTAAATGTTTCCCCTTAAACCACTCGAGTGTTGCTTTAGCAGTGTGCTTAGGGTCATTGTCCTGCTGGAAGGTGAACCTCCGTCCCAGTCTCAAATCTCTGGAAGACTGAAACAGGTTTCCCTCAAGAATTTCCCTGTATTTAGTGCCATCCATCATTCCTTCAATTCTGACCAGTTTCCCAGTCCCTGCCGATGAAACACATCCCCACAGCATGATGCTGCCACCACCATGCTTCACTGTGGGGATGGTGTTCTCGGGGTGATGAGAGGTGTTGGGTTTGCGCCAGACATAGCATTTTCCTTGATGGCCAAAAAGCTCAATTTTAGTCTCATCTGACCAGAGTACCTTCTTCCATATGTTTGGGGAGTCTCCCACATGCCTTTTGGCGAACACCAAACGTGTTTGCTTATTTTTTTCTTTAAGCAATGGCTTTTTTCTGGCTACTCTTCCGTAAAGCCCAGCTCTGTGGAGTGTATGGCTTAAAGTGGTCCTATGGATAGATACTCCAATCTCCACAGTGGAACTTTGCAGCTCCTTCAGGGTTATCTTTGGTCTCTTTGTTGCCTCTCTGATTAATGCCCTCCTTGCCTGGTCCGTGAGTTTTGGTGGGCGGCCCTCTCTTGGCAGGTTTGTTGTGGTGCCATATTCTTTCAATTTTTTAATGGTGCTCCGTGGGATGTTCAAAGTTTCGGATATTTTTTTATAACCCAACCTTGATCTGTACTTCTCCACAACTTTGTTCCTGACCTGTTTGGAGAGCTCCTTGGTCTTCAGGGTGCCGCTTGTTTGGTGGTGCCCTTTGCTTAGTGGTTTTGCAGACACTGGGGCCTTTCAGAACAGGTGTATATATACTGAGATCATGTGACACTTAGATTGCACACAGGTGGACTTTATTTAACTAATGATGTGACTTGTGAAGGTCATTGGTTGCACCAGATCTTATTTAGGGGTTTCATAGCAAAGGGGGTGAATATAAATGCACGCACCACTTATTTTTTTCATTTCACTTCACCAATTTGGACTATTTTGTATATGTCCATTACAAGAAATCAAAATAAAAATCCATTTAAATTACAGGTTGTAATGCAACAAAATAGGAAAAATGCCAAGGGGATGAATACTTTTGCAAGGCACTGTATGAGTCTGTCGAGAAAAGCTGCATAAATTGCTTTTTGCTCTCTTAATTACTCCCCGTTTAATGATCACTTATTGCAATGATCAATTATGTATATGTCTAACCCAGAGGTACTATCTGCTTAATTCATCATCAGTGTACAACCTTAGCAACTACAGCTCTGTTCAGTACTCTTAGCTACCCATTCTCACTAACTACCCCCTCCTGTCCTTTCCCTCACCACCCCTCCTCTCTCCTCCTCCCTTCTCCATCCTATTCCCCCTCTTTTTGCCCTGTCATCTATGGGTCAAGACCCTTTCTATAATCCTAATACCATTAACTACTGTTTATTTATTCTGCTTGGATTAATCAGATATTCTACAGTCATTACGTTGTAGAGGCGACCGTGGGACATGTGCTGCATCACATATTGCACCCTATTTCCTATTTAATGCACTATAGGGAATAGAGTGTCATTTGGGACGCACACGTAGTCTCTCTCCACTAAATGAAGGCGCATCTCTACTACTCTGTCGACTGCCTGCCACATCCTGTTATTTCTCCCCTCAAGAAACGCAATAATTACTTGCCCCCCATTTTACAAATCCCTCCCTTGTCTCTCTATCCGCATCAGTTATAAACTGGGGGTAAGTATGGCCGTATGCAAGAGATTGTTTAAAGCCACGTGACGTGGCACCACCCATCCATCACCCGTTATCCCTCCTGCCGCTCCTTATCTGTCTGTCAGCCTGGGCACTCTGGCCACAGCTAGATACAGACTGGTGGAGACGTGGCAGAGGAGTGTATGTGTGTGTCCACACTCTCTCTCTCTGCCAGGCAGCCGAGAGAGAGAGAGATAATCATTGGGCCTGCGGAAAGTGAGCAGGCTGGAAAAGCGTTTCTACTTCATGCCACAGCAGAGCGCGCACGGCACGGCTGACAAAGAGGTCCACGCGCCCCCACCCAGTCGGCCCGGGTGAACCCTAATGACCCTTATAGCTCACTGACGGCCTGGCGTTGGCCCTGGGGCTGACTAGACTGTACTGGGTAAACAAACAATGTAATGGGCTGACGTGTGTGAATAATGGCTGTCTTTCTGGTTGTTTTATTGTTTGCTTTTATAAGGGTTCTAGACTATTCAATGCCGATGTTCATCCATCAGGCTATAGTATTGCATTTCTGCCTCCCTTCCTCCCTCTGCGTGATACAAACAGTCAGCTGTCAAATACAAAACAAGCCTTCGGCCATGTAGTTAACCAGAATCTATACAGCAACTGTTTCCTTTTATCACTGTGTGGAGATAGAATGGCTGATCATGCAATCACACTGTCACTGCAGGTTAGCCTGACTGGAGAGCCATTGAACTACAAGGAACTAACACGTAAAGCATCTCGTGTTGTTTCTCACATCATACTTGCAAGTACTGTGACAAATAAATGCATGCTCAGATGTAGTGCACCACCCACCCACTCACACACACACACACACACACACAGGCTGCTTTAGGCAACACTGATGTCCAGAGAAGGAATCAGTCTCCTCTGTTCAGCCCTGCCTGTCACTAGACTGCAGAGAGGGAGGGGGGGATTTACTGCGCTGCTGAGTCATGGCTTGGGGCTAGGGCTGAGTCATGGCTAGGGGCTAGAGCTGAGTCATGGCTAGGGCTGAGTCATGGCTAGGGGCTAGGGCTGCAAAAACAACCAAAGGACCCCATACAACACAAAACACACATACACACTTACACTTTAGGACAGGCAGTAGATAAGGGACAATAGAGAGAAAATAACCAATATAGAGTAATATGGAGATATATCAACACCTGTTTAATATGGAGATATATCAACACCTGTTTAATATGGAGATATATCAACACCTGTTTAATATGGAGATATATCAACACCTGTTTAATATGGAGATATATCAACACCTGTTTAATATGGAGATATATCAACACTTGTTTAATATGGAGATATATGGTGATATATGGAGATACAGTGGGGGAAAAAAGTATTTAGTCAGCCACCAATTGTGCAAGTTCTCCCACTTAAAAAGATGAGAGAGGCCTGTAATTTTCATCATAGGTACACGTCAACTATGACAGACAAAATGAGAAAAGAAAATCCAGAAAATCACATTGTAGGATTTTTTATTAATTTATTTGCAAATTATGGTGGAAAATAAGTATTTGGTCACCTACAAACAAGCAAGATTTCTGGCTCTCACAGACCTTTAACTTCTTCTTTAAGAGGCTCCTCTGTCCTCCACTTGTTACCTGTATTAATGGCACCTGTTTGAACTTGTTATCAGTATAAAAGACACCTGTCCACAACCTCAAACAGTCACACTCCAAACTCCACAATGGCCAAGACCAAAGAGCTGTCAAAGGACACCAGAAACAAAATTGTAGACCTGCACCAGGCTGGGAAGACTGAATCTGCAATAGGTAAGCAGCTTGGTTTGAAGAAATCAACTGTGGGAGCAATTATTAGGAAATGGAAGACATACAAGACCACTGATAATCTCCCTCGATCTGGGGCTCCACGCAAGATCTCACCCCGTGGGGTCAAAATGATCACAAGAACGGTGAGCAAAAATCACAGAACCACACGGGGGGACCTAGTGAATGACCTGCAGAGAGCAGGGACCAAAGTAACAAAGCCTACCATCAGTAACACACTACACCGCCAGGGACTCAAATCCTACAGTGCCAGACGTGTCCCCCTGCTTAAGCCAGTACATGTCCAGGCCTGTCTGAAGTTTGCTAGAGTGCATTTGGATGATCCAGAAGAGGATTGGGAGAATGTCATATGGTCAGATGAAACCAAAATATAACTTTTTGGTAAAAACTCAACTCGTCGTGTTTGGAGGACAAAGAATGCTGAGTTGCATCCAAAGAACACCATACCTACTGTGAAGCATGGGGGTGGAAACATCATGCTTTGGGGCTGTTTTTCTGCAAAGGGACCAGGACGACTGATCCGTGTAAAGGAAAGAATGAATGGGGCCATGTATCGTGAGATTTTGAGTGAAAACCTCCTTCCATCAGCAAGGGCATTGAAGATGAAACGTGGCTGGGTCTTTCAGCATGACAATGATCCCAAACACACCGCCCGGGCAACGAAGGAGTGGCTTCGTAAGAAGCATTTCAAGGTCCTGGAGTGGCCTAGCCAGTCTCCAGATCTCAACCCCATAGAAAATCTTTGGAGGGAGTTGAAAGTCCGTGTTGCCCAGCGACAGCCCCAAAACATCACTGCTCTAGAGGAGATCTGCATGGAGGAATGGGCCAAAATACCAGCAACAGTGTGTGAAAACCTTGTGAAGACTTACAGAAAATGTTTGACCTGTGTCATTGCCAACAAAGGGTATATAACAAAGTATTGAGAAACTTTTGTTATTGACCAAATACTTATTTTCCACCATAATTTGCAAATAAATTCATTAAAATTCCTACAATGTGATTTTCTGGATTTTTTTCTTCTCATTTTGTCTGTCATAGTTGACGTGTACCTATGATGAAAATTACAGGCCTCTCTCATTTTTTTAAGTGGGAGAACTTGCACAATTGGTGGCTGACTAAATACTTTTTTTCCCCACTGTATATGGTGGTCCTCTGTAGCTCAATTGGTAGAGCATGGCGGTTGTAACGCCAGGGTAGTGGGTTCGATCCCCGGGACCACCCATATGTAAAAATGTATGCACACATGACTGTAAGTCGCTTTGGATAAAAGCGTCTGCTAAATGGCTTTTTATTATTATATTATATCAACACCTGTTTAATATGGAGATGGTTCAACACCTGTTTAATATGGAGATGGACCAACACCTGTTTAATATGGACAGTTTAAGATGAGGGCACTGGGATGTAACAGTAATTGTATCAGCAGCAACAATAGAGCCTCATCTATCCTAGCATACTGTACTCGGTAACAAGAAACCCTCATCTGAACGAATGGCACTCATACTAATACTGAGTGCTGTGTTGAATCAGGTCAGTGCACATATAATGTCATTGAGGCTGAATACAGACTATATAATGTCATTGAGGCTGAATACAGACTATATAATGTCATTGAGGCTGAATACAGACTATAATGGGATTCGCAGGTAGCCTGGTGGGTAGGAGCAGTGTTGGGCCAGTAAACGAAAGGTTGCTGGATCGAATCCCCGAGCTGACATGGAAAAAATTTGTCATTTTGCCCCTGAGCAAGGCAGTTAACCCACTGTTCCCCGGGCGCCGATGACGTGGATGTTGATTAAGGCAGCCCTCCTGCACCTGAATCAGAGGAGTTGGGTTAAATGCGGAAGACACATTTCAGTTGAATGCATTCAGTTGTACAACTGACTAGGTATCTCCCTTTCTACTGTTCAGATTGTAGTGGGCACACCAACTCAGTATTGACAGAGAGAGGCAGAGTGGGGGGATGAAAATATGAAATGTGAAGGCCAAAATAAAATACTCTTCTTCTATGAATAATGAATGAGGCAGCTTTTATTTCTCTCCATCCACGGCCGGCTGCTATCCAAATTCCCCTCAGACTTAGGAGAGGTCAGAGAAGAGAGCAAGAGACTCGACTACACAGTGCTCAGACTCAGGAGGCGGGACTTAAACACAAACCAGCCACATTTGAGTCATTTCTTCTAGATGTCATTGGGAGAGACCACCTGCTGATGTTTCCCCTTTCACCACCTTGCCTCCAATCTGACCCTTGCCTTCCCACGATCACCACCACGGCCTACACCCCATCGCTCCCCAGTACCATCGCTCCCCAGTACCAGCCACATCCCTTCATTCATCCCTCTTTCTCCACCATGTCTTTGTTAGCCTGACATGAACAGAAACAGACCTGGAAAACCTAAACCGTTCCACACACACACACAAGTTGTGTCTGTTCTGTCTGAGTGTAAAAGGACAAGTGAGGACAGACATAAGTCAACACCCTCAAAACAGTGTCTTTACACTCCTATTAATGAACATAATCAATAATCTCTAGGATGTTATGAAAGAAAAGAAAATCCGCTGCATGATAATATGTGTGTCGGATTAATCAATATTAAATACAAGAGTAAGATACGTTTCAGAATTCATTTGAATATTTATCTTCTCTGGGGTCCAATGCAAAAATAAAACTGCTAAACAGCATAATTCATAGGATGCTGAGTTTGAGGGAAAACAAGCGCTAAACAAAATAAGCTTTTCCGTATCAAATATAAGAGATTAAGTCTAAGGGGATGTGATTGCCTCAGTATGTCAGTGGAAAATGCTGGAGACATCGGAGTACTGTAAGCTCCCCTTTCCCATAGTGCAGTAATAACTGACTGTAAGAAACAACAACAACAAACAGAATATGCTTGTGTGTGTTTATACATGTGTGAGTGTGTGTGTGTGTGTGTGTGTGTGTGTGTGTGTGTGTGTATGTGTGTGTGTGTGTTTGTATGTATATGTGTGTGTGTGTTTGTATGTGTGTGTGTGTATGTGTATGTGTGTGCGTGGGTGGGTGGGTGTGTGTGTGTGTGTGTGTGTGTGTGTGTGTGTGTGGGTGTGTGCGTGTGTGTGTGGGCGTGTGTGTGTGTGTATGTGTGTAGGTCCAGTTTCAGGCGGTGCATCGGCTGCTTCTGCTCACCATTTGTCCTTTTCCCATTCACACCCCTTGCCATCTATCCCCTGTACAGCATGTCTTCCTGCAACTCCCCTCCAGCCCAATAGGGGTGCTACAACCCCCTCCACCCCACTAGGGGTGCTGCAACCCCCTACAGCCAACACTAGGACTCACCAAGATCCTTAGAGCCTTGACTTTTGCTGGCCATCTCTCCCATCCTCACCAGTGCCTCGAAGTAGCCCTTTGCAGCAAATGTGACACCTGGAAACATGGAAGCATTGGGCATCAGATCAGGGGCGGAGTGGAAATATTGGACATTAAAGTCTTCTTCACCCCATCATCCCTCCCCTATAGCTATAGCCCCAGTCAGTTAGGGAAAGGGCTAAAGGCTACTATAGGCTATAATGGAAAGGGCTAATGCTACTACAGGCTACAATGGAAAGGGCTAGAAACTACTGATGGATAGAGCAGATGCTGGATGGGAAGAGGAACTACAGGAAATACAGACCAGAGAAAGCTAGGAAAGACCAGGGAAGTCAAGATAGACCAGTCTTAACAACTGCAAAACTTTAAAAACATAATATGACAACCATCCTAACTTTCAAGGTGATTCATAGGCTACTGCAATGCAAATTAAGCCAGTGTGCTCCTTTAGACTGTTACTCATGCAGAGCGACAGAGACACTAACTGAAACATCTACTAGTAACTCAGGTCTCAGTCCAGGGACAGGGACAGGGACAGGGACAGGGACAGGGAACACAGAGCAGACACGGTCCACCTGCCTTAGTCCTGCCACAGACAGCTAGCAGCAGTGAATAGTAAGTTATGGTGATTAAGGTCAGGAGTGAGCTACCTAAGGAGTTGCTGTCTTAATGAGGGGACAGGATGTCCAGTAAGGAGATAGATGGATACATATGGATGAGACTAGCTGACTCTACTCTGAGTGTATTAACTTTGACTGATACATATTGATGTGGAGTGTCAGGGCTTTATTGAACCTGGTCATGTATGCGGTCTAAACATGATTGTTACCGCATAGTTTCTTAGTTAATTCAATGTAAATACTAGTTAAGTGCCATCTTAAACCAGGCTGTTAAAAATAAATTGTTACTCAAATATATCCTGACTCTAAATGGGAAGCAATTCAAATCTGTTCATCTAGTTGAGTTTTCTACAGTAATGCAATCATTTGGGAATAATCCCCAGAAATGCAGACCACAAGCTGATGCTACATTATTACATTCCTTTTCACTCCAAACACGTTCAGATAGAAATGAGCTGTCTCAGTCTCCATTTCTACCTCTCTCCCTGACAACCGTTTCACAAGCCTCCGTCTGCACTCATTTCCTTCCGTAATCTTTCCTTTCCTTTCCTTTATTAATCATTCTCTCCATTCTCTACATTAATCAGAATCCTTATCCCGGGGTCACTCTGAACTGATAACAACCCACACGAACACCCCAGCCTCCAGAGCCTAAAGCTGACTGCCTACTCCACTGTACCATGAGACTGACACGGACCGATTACTACCAGGAAGAGAGTCCGTCTCTCTGCTCTTCCTGAGCCCAGCTTTGGTTAAGGCTGGGTGGGATAGGAGAGTGAGTGTGAGGGGACAGAACTGGGATTGTGCGGTACGGTAACACCTTGTGTGGATGGGCTAATTTAGCGATGTCCAGAGAAATCCCAGCCAGCGAGGAGCGGTGGAGTGTGGCAGGCCAGGTAAGGCTGGATTAACTGGGACGAGATCTGAGAACTTTGCTGGCTGGGGGATTGTGTGTGTGTTTAGTAAAGAAGATTAAACTTCTGATATGAAGCAGATAGCTGATAGTATACAGACTGGAGGTGAGACACGCCATCCATTCCTCCCACCTATTCTAGGAGGAGTAAAACCGGTATAAACCAGATCAGCTGCAGCTTGATGTGTTACGTACTCCATCCATCTTCAACTCCCTCTTTTCCAAATCCACCACCCAACCCCCTTCTCTCTCACGATCCTTCCCTCCCTCTACTCCTTTATCAAATCCCTTCAGCCCTCACACTCCACCTCTTTTCTTGTTCTCTCCTCCATCTCTCCAACACAGCTGGTCTCTCCGCCCCACCTTCAACATGATGCCCAGTTTGGTTGTGTGTTGTGTGACGTTGCCCCACCTTCTATCGCCGGTTCCAAAGCTCATTGATAAACAGAATACCTGGCTAAATACCAGTCAAAGCATTGCATCCTATTCAAGCACTACATCCACTGCACACTATCCTATCCTCCAAAACCAAACACTCCTCAAACTGATCAAACAGCAGCTCCTCTGAGGAGAACTAGCAGCAGGGAGCTCTCTCCCTGGACTGAACCATTATGTCAGTCAAAAAAGCTCCAGGGACCTCCAGTTAAGTCCAGCACCACCTCTCCTTCCTCTATATTGCTTTTATGGGTTCCCCCTTCTCATCCTAAGAGCAAAGGCAGAACTGGCATATTTAAAATTCCAGCTAACGGATGGATGCCCACCAGGCACCCTGTGGTGTGTTGACTGCTGACTGTGCCCTGTGCCTCTGCAACGGCAGCCCGAGCCAGAACCCCAGTCCATGTGCCTGCCTGGCTGCCAGGCATTGATGAAGTACAATTCCCCACCTGGGAGCTGTTTGGTTATTTTTAGTCTTATCTATCAGGCTACACTGACTCCTCCTTTATTGGTCCTCAGGGCTTCCACATAGTCTTTCCTGCTTTTCCTGCTCCTCTCTCTCTACCTCTTTTCCTGTTCCTCTCTCTCTCTACCTCTGTCCCTGCTCCTCTGTCTCTCTCCTTCCCTGTTCCTCTCTCTGTCTCTCTTTCCATGCACCTCTCTCGCTCTATCCCTGTCCCTGCTCCCTTCTCTCTACCTCTTTCTGTGTTCCTCTCGCTCTCTCTCTCTGTCCTTGCTCCTCTCTATCTCTCTCTGTCCTTGCTCCTCTCTCTCTCTCTCTGTCCTTGCTCCTCTCTCTCTCTGTCCTTGCTCCTCTCTCTCTCTCTACCTCTTTCTGTGTTCCTCTCGCTCTCTCTCTCTGTCCTTGCTCCTCTCTCTCTCTCTACCTCTTTCTGTGTTCCTCTCACTCGCTCTCTCTGTCCTTGCTCCTCTCTCTCTCTCTCTCTCTCTCTGTCCTTGCCCCTCTCTCTCTCTCTCTCTGTCCTTGCCCCTCTCTCTCTCTCTCTCTCTCTCTCTTTGCCCCCTCTCTCTCTCTGTCCTTGCCCCCTCTCTCTCTCTGTCCTTGCCCCTCTCTCTCTGTCTCTGTCTCTGTCTCTGTCTCTGTCTCTCTCTGTCTCCTCGATGCAGGGAGGAGTGCCCTCTGAAACACCGCAGACAGCTGGAGGTAGCACTACATTAGAAGTATGGCTGAGGGGATAGTATCTGTGCATTACTTGTTTTCCCTGTCTGTGTCTACAGCCTACTACAGATTCGTAGTGCAACAATGTCCGATCCTCACCATTCTCTTCACCTGAAAATGTATTTGAACATGAAATTATTATTTAAGGGATGTTGATGGACTGCCACATGCCACATAAAGTAGTATACCTATATCTCCACAGTGCTGGACAAGCTCCATATGTAAACAGTATCCAAGGAAATGGTTCGTAAAGCAAAACAGTGAATTTAAAACCGAATTTAAAACCCAAATAAAAATCAGAACGCATGGAATATGTTAATAGAAGCATTCCGGATTCCGTCTGAACCTCATGTAAGACCATGCGACACTGATCAACAGTACAGGCTTATACTGCTTTACCATTGGTATAAGCAGCAAGAGTCTGTATCTCCAATGCATTTTTCCCTCCTCCTCCTCCTCCTCTTCCCTGGCTGACCTGGATACCAGTTCTGTCCTGGATACTAGTTTGATTCTCTCAGCGCCACTTACCCTAGTTCCTATTGGACTATGCTCCACTTACACCCCCTCCCCTTCCTGGAGACATCTCAAAAGTGTTGTGCTCCTGTTCTCACCCGTATATCTACTCCACACTCACACACACACACCCTGGAATACACACCACATCATATCCCCGACTTGTGAACAACCAAACAAATACAATAAAAATGACTTGACTTGAGGATATGCAGGGATGGAGGGATGCTGATGAAGTGGAAAACAGGAGAGGGCAAGATAGGGACATGGAACATTCTAACGTGACATTACAGGAGGAAGGCAGCCTGAGCCTCCCAATAAAGAACATCAAACAAACATCTCATCAACATTTAGGGGAGACTATAGCTACTGACAGCTAGGTGGGAATTAGCTTGGTGTTGTAATCTATGTTGGGTGGGGACACGTCGTTCTCTGTTAGGGGACTTTGCGTTCTCTTTTTTAGAATATCAAATCAGTCCATGTAGTTGAAAGCCTGTCGGAGCATCCGGCAGTATCTTTCATAGCTAAGTCCAAGAAGATCTCAGGTGGATGAGGACACTGACTATAGGCTACACACAGTCGCCAACGTGATAAATATATCCCCACTATCTGAGATGATCTCTAGTTCAGATAAATCAGGAGTCTAAAAAGCAACAGCAAGACAGTGTCAGGCAATATGGGCCTGTGCCTCTCCTCTGGACAGGAGGAGAGGAGGGGGGATGAGAGGGGGATGAGATAAAGGAGAAGAAGAAGAAGAAGAAGAAGAGGATGTACTTACTGGATAGGGCCTTCTCGTAGCTCTTCCCCATGGCCACGAAGTTCCGCAAGCATGGGTTGAACTGCTCCATGATGGACTGAAAAGAGAAATAAAAGGTTTTTTAGTCGACACGAGCAGCAATAAGCCTAGCAGAAGCAGCGCTCTGCTCTACTCTGTAGTCTGCACGCTCACACACTCTCTCTCACGCACACCACACACACACACGTGCGCTCACACACTGCAAGCAAGCCAACCAGGAGCATAGCCAGCCAGGAGCATAGCCAACCAGGAGCAAGAGTGTAGATGGGAATCATTTACACTCATTCAGAAATCGGAAAGAAGGAGCGAGGGAGCGAGAGAGCGAAAGGGAGAAGGAAAGAGAGGTGGAGGTAGCAGGTGTCTTTGCACCTCACCTCTCCCAAAAATAAAACCCAGCTGTGGGTGTTGATGCCCGGGAAGCCCCGCTCAGCCTGGCTCTCTTTCGCTCTCCCTCTTCCTCTCGCTCTCTCTCTCTTCCTCTCCCACTTCCGCTCCCTCTCTTTCAACTGTGTCACGTAATTTGTGCTAATTACTTTTTTTGTGGAGCAGGAGCATATGAGGGAATGAGGGATAAGAAAGGAGGGAGGAGAGGAGGAGGGAGGAATAATTGGGTGACCACAAATAGAGAGAAGGAGGAGGAGAGTAGAGGAGAGAGCGAACTTGAGCATGGTGCTGCTGGCCACAGCAGGGGTTTTGAGTCCCACATGGAACACTGTATAATGAATATGATAAATACAGCTCGATGTGGGTAAATAGTAGTCTGGGTACCAGTCTGTTTAGCTATTATTCCATGGCATATGACACAAAGTGCAAAGAGCGGAATGTTAGCAAAACAGACTGGTACCCAGGCTAGGTACAGTATATTGTGTTTGTTCGAGGAGATCACCACATGAAAAAATACTATAAGTATACTATGATATAAATACTATGGTATTCACTGTAGTGTTTTTGCTAACTTTACTGTAGTATTTACTGTAGTATTTACAGTTAACTATAGTATAAATACTGTAATAAAGAAACATGTAGTATATACTATAGTGATTAATGTGGTGTTTTTGCAGATTGTAGTATACTGTAGTATTTACTGTAGTGTTTTTGCAGGCTGTACTATACTGTAGTATTTACTATAGTGTTTTTGCAGACTGTCCTATACTGTAGTATTTACTGTAGTGTTTCTGTGGACTGTAATATAATGTAGTATTTACTGTAGTATTTTTCCATGCATTACTGTAGTATTTACTATAGTGCTTTTGTTTTATTATCTTTGACATAGAATTGGAGGCCTTCTCCTTCAGGAAACCTACTGGAGATATTTTCCATAACCGGTAGGTAGGCAGGCAGGTAAGTAGGCAGGCAGGCAGGTAGGCAGGCAGGGAGGCAGGCAGGCAGGCAGGCAGGCAGGTTGGTAGGTAGGTACAGTGAGGGAAAAAAGTATTTGATCCCCTGCTGATTTGGTACGTTTGCCCACTGACAAAGACATGATCAGTCTATAATTTTAATGGTAGGTTTATTTGAACAGTGAGAGACAGAATAACAACAAAAAAATCCAGAAAAACGCATGTCTAAAATGTTATAAATTGATTTGCATTTTAATGAGGGAAATAAGTATTTGACCCCTCTACAAAACATGACTTAGTACTTGGTGGCAAAACCCTTGTTGGCAATCACAGAGGTCAGACGTTTCTTGTAGTTGGCCACCAGGTTTGCACACATCTCAGGAGGGATTTTGTCCCACTCCTCTTTGCAGATCTTCTCAAAGTCATTAAGGTTTCGAGGTTAACGTTTGGCAACTCGAACCTTCAGCTCCTTCCACAGATTTTCTATGGGATTAAGGTCTGGAGACTGGCTAGGCCACTCCAGGACCTTAATGTGCTTCTTCTTGAGCCACTCCTTTGTTGCCTTGGCCATGTGTTTTGGGTCATTGTCATGCTGGAATACCCATCCACAACCCATGTTCAATGCCCTGGCTGAGGGAAGGAGGTTCTCACCCAAGATTTGACGGTACATGGCCCTGTCCATCGTCCCTTTGATGCAGTGAAATTGTCCTGTCCCCTTAGCAGAAAAACACCCCCAAAGCATAATGTTTCCACCTCCATGTTTGACGGTGAGGATGGTGTTCTTGGGGTCATAGGCAGCATTCCTCCTCCTCCAAACACGGCAAGTTGAGTTGATGCCAAAGAGCTTGATTTTGGTCTCATCTGACCACAACACTTTCACCCAGTTCTCCTCTGAATCATTCAGATGTTCATTGGCAAACTTCAGACAGCCCTGTATATGTGCTTTCTTGAGCAGGGGGACCTTGCGGGCGCTGCAGGATTTCAGTGCTTCACGGCGTAGTGTATTACCAATTATTTTCTTGGTGACTATGGTCCCAACTGCCTTGAGATCATTGACAAGATCCTCCCGTGTAGTTCTGGGCTGATTCCTCACCGTTCTCATGATCATTGCAACTCCACGAGGTGAGATCTTGCATGGAGCCCCAGGCCGAGGGAGATTGACAGTTATTTTGTGTTTCTTCCATTTGCGAATAATCGCATCAACTGTTGTCACCTTCTCACAAAGCTGCTTGGCGATGGTCTTGTAGCCCATTCCAGCCTTGTGTAGGTCTACAATCTTGTCCCTGACATCCTTGGAGAGCTCTTTGGTCTTGGCCATGGTGGAGAGTTTGGAATCTGATTGACTGATTGCTTCTGTGGACAGGTGTCTTTTATACAGGTAACAAGCTGAAATTAGGAGCACTCCCTTTAAGAGTCTGCTCCTAATCTCAGCTCGTTACCTGTATAAAAGACACCTGGGAGTCAAATACTTATTTCCCTCATTAAAATGCAAATCAATTTATAACATTTTTGACATGCATTTTTCTGAATTTTGTTGTTGTTATTTTGTCTCTTACTGTTTAAAGAAACCTACCATTAAAATTATAGACTGATCATTTCTTTGTTAGTGGGCAAACGTACAAAATCAGCAGGGGATCAAATACTTTTTTCCCCTCACTGTAGGTAGGTAGGTAGGTAGGTAGGTAGGTAGGTAGGTAGGTAGGTAGGTAGGTAGGTAGGTAGGACTGGGGTCTGCTCTTTTCTATAGCCTGCAGGGAACACAATATGGTCAATACTTGCCATGTAGGTTTCTCACTTATGGGTGGCACAAATTGAGCTATAGAGGAAGGGAATGGGCAGGGTATATGCAAATTAAATACTGTAGTATTTACTATAGTTAAAAATGTGTAGTCTTTTTGCGGACTGTAGTGTTTTTGCGGACATTACTGTAGTGTTTACTACAGTATTTTTTTCTACAGTATACTATAACATTCTATAGTAAGTACTACCCATGATCGAGGGATACTACAGTGTGCATTATAGTATTGTACAGTATACTACAGTTTACTATAGAATTATATAGTAAGTACTGTAGTATTCTATAGTAAACTGTAGTATTTTTTAATGTGGGGATTTAGATTACTTGGTTGGGTTGTGTGGGTTCCAGCATGAGCTATAAATTATATTGAAATGGCTAATTGGAAATGACCATATCATTATTATTAGGCCAGAGAGAATAGAAATGAGGGAATATGAAACCAAGGAGACTGAAATGCAGCTACAGCCAGGAAATGATTCTGCGTGTATGATTATGTGTACTGCAGAGTTGCAGAGAGAGGGAGAGAGATGTGGTAACCAAATGTGGTCTATGTGGTAACCAAATGTGGTCTATGTGGTAACCAAATGTGGTCTATGTGGTAACCATATGTGGTAACCAAATGTGGTCTATGTGGTAACCAAAGCAGGGTTCCCCAGGGGATAAAACAAATATCCAGCCAACATGTTCTCCAGACAACCTTTTAATCCTTGCCTGGATAAAACACACACAAACACACACACACACACACACGTCAGAGTAAAGATCTCTTCAGTCAGAACACCTTTCTGTGATCTACACTAATTACCTGGTTCTATCAGGGCCGGGGGCCCTCGAGGCTCAACCCAGCCCAAGGTCACCTACCTCTACCTGGAAACACTCCCATCCCCCACCTCCACCCTGGTTCTCCTCCACAACAACAACATAAACAACAACAACAAAGCTGTAATGACTGCCTACCGACGCAATGTATATGTATGCCCACAACATAGCCCACAAGCGGATGCCTCGGCACACAATAAGCAGAGGAATTGAATGAGTGGAGGCAGAGGAGTATAACCTCTCTCTCTCGTTGTGCGGAGGGGCAGTGAGTCACCCTCCTCCACATTCCGAGGCGATCTGTCCTTTATTTTGTTACTTTCTCTTTCTCTCTCACAATACCCACAGTTTGGTCCTGCAGCTTCACGTCCACAGTTAAACACAGCTAGGCTTCTAACCACAGACACACACACACACACACACACACACACACACACACACACACACAGCTTTTCTCCTCTCCACTTTATCCTTCTAACCTTTTCCTGACAGAGCTGTCAGACAGACACTAAAGAAGGGAGGCAGGGACAATGTATTTGTCATTTTTCGGGGTCTCAACTTACTGTTGAGAGTTCGAATAGAAGAATACACAAGGTGCAAGTTCGAAATTTGGTTATGCATCAGCAGTTTTTCACTGACACGTCAGCTAACAATTTTTTTATTGGTAAGTTAGTCTAGGAAGTTATCTAAACTTGGAGTAATCATGGCCGAATACCGACCGGGCACGCAGGGCATGTGCCCAGGGGCCCTGACCTCCAGGGGGCCTCCATTGATTTTGATAAGGGTCAGACACATGAGAAATCTGACTGCCGATAGGTATTTAGAACCTCTGCCCAGAGTGTCGGCAGTTAACTTATTGTTTTTCACATTGAACAGCTTTACCTCCGATTTGCAACGTTGAAATACTCCAGGCAACAAGGTGGCAGTATCTTATTAAGATTGTGCCTGCTGTAGCTAATATTATTATTATTATATTATTATTATATAAGCTAACTAGCAAGCTGCGCTAATGTTGTTGCTAGCTAGCTATAATTTGTAGTAAGCCTTTGTTGATACTAACCAGATGGCCACAACTAAATACCTAGCAATATTATAATTAAATCACAATGGATTCATATTTGAATGAAGTAGCTGCCTGTTAGAGTCGGTGGAGTAGCTAGAAAGTCGGTGGAGTAGCTAGAAAGCTATGTTGCGCTAAACGGCGACGTTAACCGTTTAGCTAACTTTAGCTAGCAAGCGAACTGGAACTGGCAGTATGGGATAATGGAGAGTAAATTACACTATTTCTTCATCATCTTGGTAGATTGCTAGCTTGGTAAACCATTTAGTGTTGTGTACATTGTGCTGCACTCATCACCCTATTTGTTTGAGATTAAGTGTGTGTAAATATCTGACTCAGTTAGCAAGCTAACATTAGCTAGCTAGCTAACTAATAAGCAGGTGCACATTATCAAACTGAACCTAACAAAAAAAATCCTTCTTCAATCACAAAACTCCTTAGCTAGATGTAAAAGATGTAAAGACCTGCTCTAGAAAAAATTTAAATATTATGCAGCTTTATTGTTTTAGTTAGAACAATTCTGAAGAAAAGGGGGGAAAAGTTCCCCCTCTTTTCCTTTTTCTTGTCACTTCTGTCATCTCCCCCACGTGGAGGTTCGTACTCCCTGATTGGCTTAGAGCAGGGACATATTTTGTTCTAGCAAGAAGGAACAACCTCCTACTGTGCTAAGTACCTATCGGCAGACA
Source organism: Coregonus lavaretus (assembly GCF_964263955.1). Lineage (NCBI taxonomy): Eukaryota > Metazoa > Chordata > Actinopteri > Salmoniformes > Salmonidae > Coregonus > Coregonus lavaretus. Next base: position 21,965,166 of record NC_139988.1, read on the forward strand.
GATTTCTCAGTGTGTCTGTAGCATTAGTCAGCTGGGGGTTCCTGAGGAGAGAACTGAGAACCAATGACTGAGTTAGTCAACCGTTCTCAAGTGACACAAAGCCATACGTGAGTCTTTCACAAAACACTGTCACTGGCCTTAGTCATATAAATGATGTAATGGCATAAAACAACTGTGAGTGACAGTGGAATGACGCTCTCAGTCACGGTTGAACAAAAAGAGCTGTGAGCAAATGACGCCCCAAAATATTCTAATGAACTGCCTCCCTTACATTTTAATTATCACTAAAAGAGCAAAGAACACTTTTGTGAACTGCAAAGAACCATTGAAGGGCTCAAAGGGTTATTTGATTCATTATGGTTCCACATAGAACCCTCACCCTTTTTTTTTTGTGTAGCCTAACAATGAGGAAAAAAGTAGTCGGCTTGACGATAAATTCATCCACTATTTATTGTTGAACTCAACAGGTTTTTAATTGGCTAATAGCCTACCCAAATGGTCTGCAATATTAAAGGTAAATTCAATTAATTCAAATGAAATCCAACTTGAGACTCCCCTGGTCTCCTGAAGTCCTCCTTTTTGTGTGTAAATGTTTTCACCATGGCATGTAGGTTCAGGTTGTGTGCCCGACTGTTTTCTAAACGGACTATTTCCAACCCAGACAGTCTTTCCTGAGACATTGTGCATTATATGTTCATTGCACTGCACACAATTTAAACTTAGTCTTGAATGATGCATGCAAAGATATATAGGGGACTATTGATATTGCAACCGCACAACTCAAAACGCCGGTTCATCAGTATGAACAAAATCGCAAATCGCTTTTTTTGTTCAAGACCCAAAGAACGCACTAATATAAATGAGGGTTCCTCAAGGGTTCTTTGGGAAAGAACCCTTTGAGCTCTTCAATGGTTCTTTGCAGTTCACAACAGGGTTCTTTGCTCTTTTAGTAATAATTAACAATATAATTAACCAGAATACAAAACCCTGTATGGTTCTTCAAAAGGATCTACAAAGAACCTTTCAGATTGACAAAAGTTATTTTTAGAACCATTCTCGATAAAGATTCTATAAAGAACCATAAAAAAGTGTTCTATATAGCCGCAAAAGGGTTGTAACCATAGGGGAACCCTTTTTTGGTGCTATATAGAGACCTTTTTTAATGGTTCTTTATAGAACCGTAGGAAAGGGTTCTTTATAGCACCATACAGGTTCCATTTAGAACCTTATGGGCATGGTTCTTTATTGAACCTTCAAAAAAGGGTTCTATATAACGCCAAAAAGGGTTCCACTTTGGTTACAAGCCGCATAACCCCTATCTGGTACTATTTAGAACAGGGATGGGCAACTTTGGTGGGGGCCACAAAAAACTCATAATGACGAGCCGCAGTGGCTCGTGGGTCTACGTGGGACTGTGTCACATTCATCCACTGAGATGCTGCTGCTGCAGCCGGAACCGTCAGGTTTCTGATGTAGTAGGATACATACACATACACAGTGACACACCACACACCATACACAGTGACACACCATACACGAGTGACACACCACACACAGTGACACACCATACACGAGTGACACACCACACACAGTGACACACCATACACGAGTGACACACCACATACGAGTGACACACCACACACGAGTGACACACCACACACACAGTGACACAACACACACAGTGACACACCCCACACAGTGACACACCCCACACAGTGACACACCCCACACAGTGACACACCACATACGAGTGACACACCACACACGAGTGACCCACCACACACAGTGACACGACACACCACACACAGTGACACGACACACCACACGAGTGACACACCACACACGAGTGACACACAACACACGAGTAACACACCACACACAGTGACACACCACACACAGTGACCCACCACACACAGTGACACGACACACCACACACAGTGACACGACACACACACACGAGTGACACACCACACACAGTGACACACCACACACGAGTGACACACAACACACAGTGACCCACCACACACAGTGACACACCACACACAGTGACACGACACACCACATGAGTGACACACACCACATGAGTGACACACCACACATGAGCGACACACCACACACAGTGACACGACACACCACACATGAGTGACACACCATACACGAGTGACACACCACACACGAGTGACACACCATACACAGTGACACACCACACACGAGTGACACACCACACACAGTGACACACCACACACGAGTGACACACCACACACAGTGACACACCACACACGAGTGACACACAACACACAAATTACACACCACACACAAATGACACACCACACACGAGTGACACACCACACACGAGTGACACACCACACACACAGTGACACAACACACACAGTGACACACCCCACACAGTGACACACCCCACACAGTGACACACCCCACACAGTGACACACCACATACGAGTGACACACCACACACGAGTGACCCACCACACACAGTGACACGACACACCACACACAGTGACACGACACACCACACGAGTGACACACCACACACGAGTGACACACAACACACGAGTAACACACCACACACAGTGACACACCACACACAGTGACCCACCACACACAGTGACACGACACACCACACACAGTGACACGACACACACACACGAGTGACACACCACACACAGTGACACACCACACACGAGTGACACACAACACACAGTGACCCACCACACACAGTGACACACCACACACAGTGACACGACACACCACATGAGTGACACACACCACATGAGTGACACACCACACATGAGCGACACACCACACACAGTGACACGACACACCACACATGAGTGACACACCATACACGAGTGACACACCACACACGAGTGACACACCATACACAGTGACACACCACACACGTGTGACACACCACACACAGTGACACACCACACACGAGTGACACACCACACACAGTGACACACCACACACAAGTGACACACAACACACAAATTACACACCACACACAAATGACACACCACACACGAGTGACACACCATACACATCCCCTACATATAGTATGCACACCGAAACTGACAACCAAATTCCCTCAATTGGATGGACACGCAAACATGGACAAACACTCCGTACACACGTACACACACACATATCCACAATCAACCAGCACCAACGTTTGCCTGGTTAAATGGTTTGTTCATTAATTGATGTAATCAAGGCTTGTGTACACCCACTGAAGCAGAACTGGAACTAGACTTTCATTAACTACTCTCTACCCTCCTCTCTACTGTATGCCCTAGAGTCTTAACACACACACACACACACACACGCACACACAGCCTTAAAAGCCACAACACTCCCACCACACAGTCTCAACACACACACTCACATTCTTAATAAATATAACCACTGACAAATTCATAGACACACTGTAAAACAGTTCCTCAAAATGTACAGTAACGTACTGGCAGCAATTGGCAAGTAAGTTACTGTAATTTCTTTTTCAGTACAGCTACTCTAATCTATTTTATGGTTCCAAAATTGTTACTTTAATCTAATTTACAGTACCAATTACAATTACAGTATATTACCCAATGACATATTACCCAGTGTTCTTTGCAAGTTTCCCTTGTTTTGAACAGTATTTTACTTTTCAAAATAAGCAAGTATGTTGGCTGCTAGGCATTTGTATATTACAGCATATTAATGAATGCTATGTGTTTTATATCACTTGAACTTCTAGAGGCCTAAACAAATGCTTCCAAACTGGCTGTGATTACTGGGCAAAAAAGATCAAATGGACATGGTTAAATATTCTACCATGTTTAAGACCCGCTGCCACTCGGATCTGTCCCCTATATACATTTAATTGTTAGAGAACTACTACCACAGATCACGTAAAGTTCCCAGTAGCCTTTTACTTTGGGGTGGGGGGGTACTTTTTACACCTTTTTCTCCCCAATTGGTAGTTACAGTCTTGTCCCATCACTGCAACTCCCGTACGGACTCGAGAGCCATGCATCCATTTGACTGAATTGACGACCCTGCCAAGCCACGCTGCTTCTTGACACATGCTCGCTTAACCCGGAAGCCAGCTGCAACAATGTGTTGGAGGAAACACCGTACAGCTGGCGACTGAAGTCAGCGTACATGCGCCCAGCCGCCACAGCGTGATGGGACAAGGACATCCCAGCTGGCCAAACCCTCCCCTAACCTGGACGATGCTGGGCCAATTGTGCGCCGCCTCACGGGTCTCCCTGTCGCGGCCGGCTGCAACACAGCCCGGGATCGAACCCAGATCTGTAGTGACGCCTCTAGCACTGCGATGCAGTGCCTTAGACCGCTGCGCCACTCGGGAGGCCCCCAAGGTCTTGGTAGCCTTTTGAGTAACTAAAATATTACCCATAATATTTTATGTGGATAGAAATGCTATCCAGGAAGTTTGAAAAGACAGGATTAATGGGCGGGGAGCTTATATTCATGAGCTTTCCTTGACTGACTGACATTTTTGGTGATACACAAATCAACTCGCACAACATAATAATTGCATCATTTATGTCAAACTGTTGGGGTCACGCTGTACGGGCCTACTACTCACAGAGATCCTCTCAGGCTCCCTCACCCTTTGCCCACCATCCTCTACTTTCCTCACTGCCTCAGCATGTGACACTGTCTGCACTGCTCTCACCCTGGAAACTTCAACCTGTCTCACGTGCACAGGACATTTCTGATCCCCAGCAACATGGCCACCCCCACAATTGAAACACACAACTTTTCCCCACCGAAACAACACACTCCTTTGTCCCATGCCCTCCTGTACACTTCTCACACCTCGGAATATCCCTCCTACATACTGCTGCAACATGACCATACTTTGGCACCTAAAACACTGTAGTGGGTTCGGAACAAAAGCTCTCATGGGATAACTTATATACCCTAGCATGACTTTTCCGGCAAACACATTGCATCAAAACTCATAAGGACAGACAGGGTCTCCTCAGTCTTGCGCTTGCCACTGGGTCTGCGTCGCACGAAAAGGCGTGCGTCACAGACACTGGGGATCCTCAACTTCAGTCAATCCACGCCACCCAGTTATTAATCCTTTCAGTGGCACTCTACTCTGGAGAGTAAACAGGGAAGAGCTCTCGTCCCGAGTCGCGAAATGCATAGTGCCCTCTCCTTCTGGGCAGCAGACACACAAAAAATCCACAAAAGTCCACTTCGGGATACTTTGACTGAATTGACTGAACCCAACTCCTTCTTCACACAGTCTGAAACCACAAACAGGTTGGCCAAAAGGGATGGATCCACTTTCTCTACGAATCATACTCCCACTGGGCCAGAGCCATCCCGGGCATTTTCCTGATCATTGGGTGAGAATTGGAAGTCTTCAGCTCACCTGTCGGCGCAGGTTCTTCCTCTTCATTTTTGTCAGGTTAAATTTCAGAGAGTTCACTATCCGTCAACTGCTCAGGGTATTCAGGGGAGGAGCATGTAGTTAACTCTCCTGTACTTAACTCAAAGGTGAAAGTAGACAGCTTGTATTTCGCAGATGTGGGTTTGTCCCTCGCCCCTTATTTCTGTCGTTTGCCATCCATTGTCTTCTCTAGTCAGGTCACCACTACCACATATCAGTTAAATTGGTACAGGACTCTCACTAACAGGTGCAACAAATATAGTAGCTTACAAGGCACGCCTTAAAATATGTTAATGAGCTAGAGGATTTCCCCGCCCAAAACATTTTCCAACAATGCAACATAATTCATTCTAGAAAACACATTTAAGGTATTTTATTGTAGATTCTACAGTGTTTTATTGTTGAAATTACAGAAAAGTCTTAAAGTGATCAAGACAAAGGAGTTGATTGTGGACTACAAGAAAAGGAGGACTGAGCACGCCACCATTCTCATCGACAGGGCTGTAGTGGAGCAGGTTGAGAGCTTCAAGTTCCTTGGTGTCCACATCACCAACAAACTATCATGGTCCAAACACACCAAGACAGTCGTGAAGAGGGCACGACAAAGCCTATTCCCCCTCAGGAGACTGAAAAGATTTGGCATGGATCCTCAAAAAGTTCTACAGCTGCACCGGAGCGCCAAGTCTAGGTCCAAAAGGCTTCTTAACAGCTTCTAGGCCAAAGCCATAAGACTCCTGAACTAATCAAATGGCTACCTGGACTATTTGCATTGTCCACACCTCCACATTGACTCTGTACCGGTACCCCCTGTATATAGCCTCGCTACTGTAATTTTACTGCTGCTCTTTAATTATATTTTATTTTTCTTATTTTTTACTTATCTATTTTTTACTTAACACTTATTTTTCTTAAAACTGCATTGTTGGTTAAGGGCTTGTAAGTAAGCATTTCACTGTAAGGTCTACACCTGTTGAATTCGGCGCATGTGACAAATACAATTTGATTTGAAGTGTGCTGTAAAACACATTTACAGTATTTCATGTGGCTGTCCTGTGTTTTACTGTTGAAATGACAGGAATGTCTTACAGTGTGCTGTAAAACCCATTTACCATATTTTACTGTGCATTCTACTGTTTTACTGTTACAGAAACATCTTACAAAGCAGAGCTATGGATTCAAGGACTGACCATCTATTAGATCAGAAGTATAGTTTTGAAGCTATACATTGTTTCTTTACATTGACTTTGTTTACACACATTGGAGCAAAACAAGCTTATATTTTCGGTTCTGATGGTGTACAACAGTTGAACTAACCTCATGAAGCATTTATAAGTTATGTTCTTCAAGAATCAATGGCTATATATAATTCATTTAACAGTCCAAAAATTGATGTAGCAACTGCAGATTGCCCCTTTAAAGCCAGCTAATCATTGTCCCAGAGAGCCAGCTCCGCTGGGAAAGCCTCTCCTGATTAGTTCCAGTCTCACACAAATCAATCGCATGCCTCCGCCTTGGCAACCGCCAGTTATCATCATAGTGCTCTTGCATATGCTTATAAGGGACCTAGCTAATGCAGAAAGGAGTTTCCCCTCACTGTGACACATACACATGCACGCACACACAACTGGGTTAATTAATGTTAACATGGCTGATTCCAGCTTAATGGGTTAATTCATGTTAATATGGCTGATTCCAGCTTAATGAGTTAATTCATGTTAACATGGCTGATTCCAGCTTAATCCATTCTCAATCAGCAACACAGATCTTTCATTTAGCAGGACTAAAACAGATTAAACTATAAAACACCCTCACACAAACATGCACACTCTCGCTCACTCCCTTCAAGAAAGCCAATATTTGATATGTGAATTGGAAAAAGGAAAATACTTTTGTACAGTCACACAAAGCTTTTTAAGGAGAGGCTTAAGCCTTATGTGTGCGGTTGTCTTATTCGGCTCATGAGCTTTAACCATGTATTTAAATTTGGCCTTGTGTTGAACCACATCGCTAATTGGTCAAGCTAATTAAATATAGATCAAATTTAGGGTTTCCATGGCCGCACAAGCTTAAGATCACCATGCGCAATGCTAAGCGTTTGCTGGAGTGGTGTAAAGCTCGATGCCATTGGACTCTGGAGCAGTGGAAACGCGCTCTCTGCAGTGATGAATCACGCTTCACCATCTGGCATTCCGACGGATGAATCTGGGTTTGGCGGATGCCAGGATAACGCTACCTGCCCGAATGCATAGTGCCAACTGTAAAGTTTGGTGGAGGAGGAATAATGATCTGGGGCTGTTTTTCATGGTTCTGGCTAGGCCCCTTAGTTCCAGTGTAGGGAAATCTTAACCCTACAGCATACAATGACATTCTAGACGATTCTGTGCTTCCAACTTCGTGACAATGCCCCGAGCACAAAGCGAGGTCCATACAGAAATGGTTTGTCGAGATCGGTGTGGAAGAACTTGACTGGCCTGCACAGAGCCCTGACCTCAACCCCATCGAACACCTTTGGGATGAATTGGTACGCGACTGCGAGCCAGGCCTAATGGCCCAACATCAGTGCCCGACCTCACTAATGCTCTTGTGGCTAAATGGAAGCAAGTCCCCGCAGCAATGTTCCAACATCTAGTGGAAAGCCTTCCCAAAAGAGTGGAGGCTGTTATAGCAGCAAAGGGGGGACCAACTCCATATTAATGCCGATGATTTTGGAATGAGATGTTTGACGAGCAGATGTCCACATACTTTTGGTCATGTAGTACATTTTGTTTCAACAATTTTTTTCAATTGACAAAACCTAACTAATTTACTTGTAACCAGTTGAAGTACTTTTTTTAGGTTGATCCAAATAGTCATAGTTTACAGTGTGTCTCCATCTTGTACACTTAATTGTTCAGTAGGTAATGTACCCTTTTTAATCAATGAAAGGAATGGAAAAGATAATAGATTATTTTCCAACTTGTTCAAGAGATTGCGAGAGGGGTTAAGAGGTAAGGAGATATCCAGAGACTTCACAGTAGAACAGAGATAAAATACCCCCATACAGTATGTCTGAGGGTGTTTATGTGCATACATGCATATGTGTGTGTGAGTGTGAGTTTGTGTGTGTGTGTGTTCATGCATGCGTGTGCGCGTGCCTGCAGGTTGCTGCTGTTGCTTGGCCACATGTGCAGGTGGTACAGTACTGAATCGATACGCGATACTGAAGCAAAAGCAACTGAATTCAGAAGAAGAGTGTCTCATTAAGCTACAGTCTCTCCAGAAGCGAGATTTCAAACTCTGACTATGCCCCAAATGGCTGGATGAGGAAAAAGGAGATATTTGTATTAAAGATGCGTTTCAGAGGTTTTTAGCTAGTAGTTCTGTGCACAATTGTGTGTATTACGTCATCCAATTGTGTACAATGTCATCCTGCAAAAACAATATTAAACAAAATATATACACTATTGATTTATTTATTTTTATACTGTACCAGTCACACGTTTGGACACACCTACTCAATCAAGGGTTTGTCTTTATTTTTACTATTTTCTACATTGTAGAATAATAGTGAAGATATCAAAACTATGAAATAACACATATGGAATCATGTAGTAACCAAAAAAGTGTTAAACAAATCAAAATATACTTTAGATTTTAGATTCTTCAAAGTAGCCTTGATGACAGCTTTGCACACTCATGGCATTTACTCAACCAGCTTCATGAGGAATGCTTTTCCAAGAGTCTTGAAGGAGTTCCCATATATGCTGGGCACTTGTTGGCTGCTTTTCCTTCACTCTGCGGTCCAACTCATCCCAAACCATCTCAATTGGGTTGAGGTCGGGTGATTGTGGAGGCTAGGTCATCTGATGCAGCACTCCATCACTCTCCTTCTTGGTCAAATTGCCCTTACACAGCCTGGAAGTGTATTTTGGGTCATTGTCCTGAAAAACAAATGATAGTCCCACAAAGCGCAAACCAGATGGGATGGCATATCACTGTAAAATGCTGTGGTAGCCATGCTGGTTAAGTGTGCCTTGAATTCTAAATAAATCACGACAGTGTCACCAGCAAAGCACCCCCACACCATCACACCTCCTCCTCCATGCTTCACGGTGGGAACCACACATGCGGAGATCATCCGTCCACCCACTCTGTGTCTCACAAAGACACGGCGGTTGGAACCAAAAATCTCAAATTTGGACTCATCAGACCAAAGGACAGATTTCCATCAGTCTAATGTCCATTGCTTGTGTTTCTTGGCCCAAGCAAGTCTCTTCTTCTTATTGGTGTCCTTTAGTAGTTTTTCCTTTGCAGCAATTTGACCATGAAGGCCTGATTCACGCAGTCTCCTCTGAACAGTTGATGTTGAGATGTGTCTGTTACTTGAACTCTGTGAAGCATTTATTTGGGCTGCAATCTGAGGTGCAGTTAACTCTAATGAACTTATCCTCTGCAGCAGAGGTAACTCTGTGTCTTCCATTCCTGTGGCGGTCCTCATAAGAGCCAGTTTCATCATAGTGCTTGATGGTTTTTGCGACTGCACTTGAAGAAACTTTCAAAGATCTTGAAATGTTCCGGATAGACTGACCTTCAAGTCTTAAAGTAATGATGGACTGTTGTTTCTCTTTGCTTATTTGTGCTGTTTTTGCAATAATATGGACTTGGTCTTTTACCAAATTGGGCTATCTTCTGTATACCACTCCTACATTTACATTTTAGTCATTTAGCAGACGCTCTTATCCAGAGCGGCTTACAGTTAGTGAGTGCATGCATACATTATTTTTTCATACTGGCCCCCCGTGGGAATCGAACCCACAACCCTGACGTTGCAAATGCCATGCTCTACCAACTGAGCTACATCCCTGCCGGCCATTCCCTCCCCTACCCTGGACAACGCTGGGCCAATTGTGCACCGCCCCATGGGTCTCCCGTTCGCGGCCGGCTACGACAGAGCCTGGATTGGAACCAGGATCTCTAGTGGCACAGCTAGCACTGCGATACTCCTACCTTGTCACAACACAACTGATTGGCTCAAACGCATTAAGAAGGAAAGAAATTCCACAAATTAACTTTTAACAAGGCACACCTGTTAATTGAAATGCCTTCCAGGTGACTACCTCTTGAAGCTGGTTTAGAGAATTCCAAGAGTGTGCAAAGGACTGGTACTGTATATGCAATTCGTATGATATGTTACGAATTCCAATTCATACAATATTGTTATGAATTTGTAAGTGAATTCGTATAATAGCCTATGTTACGTATTTGTAAGCACTTAAGATCCCGTTCTGTCTTTTTAATCACAGCAGTGCATGATGGATGCACAGCAGATTCATGGTTTGCTGTTTACAATATTCTCTCCTATGTCTTGATTTACAGCAGAAAGAGCAGCAGAAGTGTTGATTGGGTTAGTATGTTTCATCTGTGACTGGTAGAGAGATGCAGATACATTTACATACAGTGAGGGAAAAAAGTATTTAATCCCCTGCTAATTTTGTACGTTTGCCCACTGACAAAGACATGATCAGTCTATAATATTAATGGTAGGTTTATTTGAACAGTGAGAGACAGAATAACAACAAAGACATCCAGAAAAACGCATGTCAAAAATGTTATGAATTGATTTGCATTTTAATGAGGGAAATAAGTATTTGACCCTCTGCAAAACATGACTTAGTACTTGGTGGCAAAACCCTTGTTGGCATTCACAGAGGTCAGACGTTTCTTGTAGTTGGCCACCAGGTTTGCACACATCTCAGGAGGGATTTTGTTCCACTCCTCTTTGCAGATCTTCTCCAAGTCATTAAGGTTTCGAGGCTGACGTTTGGCAACTCGAACCTTCAGCTCCCTCCACAGATTTTCTATGGGATTAAGGTCTGGAGACTGGCTAGGCCACTCAAGGACCTTAATGTGCTACTTCTTGAGCCACTCTTTTACATTTACATTTACATTTTAGTCATTTAGCAGACGCTCTTATCCAGAGCGACTTACAGTTAGTGAATACATGTTTTTTTTATTTTTTATTTTTTATTTTTTTTATACTGCCCCCCCGTGGGAATCGAACCCACAACCCTGGCGTTGCAAACACCATGCTCTATCAACTGAGCTACATCCCTGCCGGCCATTCCCTCCCCTACCCTGGACGACGCTGGGCCAATTGTGCACCGCCCATGAGTCTCCCGGTCGCGGCCGGCTGCGACAGAGCCTGGATTCGAACCAGGATCTCTAGTGGCACAGTTAGCACTGCGATGCAGTGCCTTAGACCACTGCGCCACTCATGAGAGACTTTTGTTGCCTTGGCTGTGTGTTTTGGGTCATTGTCATGCTGGAATACCCATCCACGACCCATTTTCAATGCCCTGGCTGAGGGAAGGAGGTTCTCACCCAAGATTTGACGATACATGGCCCCGTCCATCGTCCCTTTGATGCGGTGAAATTGTCCTGTTCCCTTAGAAGAAAAACACCCCCAAAGCATAATGTTTCCACCTCCATGTTTGACGGTGGGGATGGTGTTCTTGGGGTCATAGCCAGCATTCCTCCTCCTTCAAACACGGCGAGTTGAGTTGATGCCAAAGAGCTTGATTTTGGTCTCATCTGACCACAACACTTTCACCCAGTTCTCCTCTGAATCATTCAGATGTTCATTGGCAAACTTCAGACGGCCCTGTATATGTGCTTTCTTGAGCAGGGGGACCTTGCGGGCGCTGCAGGATTTCAGTCCTTCACGGCGTACTGTGTTTCTTGGTGACTATGGTCCCAGCTGCCTTGAGATCATTGACAAGATCCTCCCGTGTAGTTCTGGGCTGATTCCTCACCGTTCTCATGATCATTGCAACTCCACGAGGTGAGATCTTGCATGGAGCCCCAGGCCGAGGGAGATTGACAGTTCTTTTGTGTTACTTCCATTTGCGAATAATCGCACCAACTGTTGTCACCTTCTCACCAAGCTGCTTGGCGATGGTCTTTTAGCCCATTCCAGCCTTGTGTACGTCTACAATCTTGTCCCTGATATCCTTGGAGAGCTCTTTGGTCTTGGCCATGGTGGAGAGTTTGGAATCTGATTTATTGATTGCTTCTGTGGACAGGTGTCTTTTATACAGGTAACAAACTGAGATTAGGAGCACTCCCTTTAAGAGTGTGCTCCTAATCACAGCTCGTTACCTGTATGAAAGACACCTGGGAGCCAGAAATCTTTCTGATTGAGAGGGGGTCAAATACTTATTTCCCTCATTAAAATGCAAATCAATTCATAACATTTTTGACATGCGTTTTTTTTTATTTTTTGTTGTTGTTATTCTGTCTCTCACTGTTCAAATAAACCTACCATTAAAATTATAGACTGATCATTTCTTTGTCAGTGGGCAAACGTACAAAATCAGGAGGGGATCAAATACTTTTTTCCTTCACTGTACTTCCAGTACTTATAGGTAAATGCCATAAATGTTTTCTGAGCTGAATTCCCAGTGATGGGTTTACTACGGAAGAGTATTAGGGCCAAGTGAAGAGAAAAAATTAATAAACGGTGATGGGTTGTGGTACTTGGATTGTACTTCACAAACTCAAAATACTTTGAGAAAAAAGTATATATTTTGAGAATAAAGTGGAAATTAATTTTCAAGAATAAAGTCTAAATTTAAATGAAACCATGACAGGGACTACTTATTATAATATGGTTATTATCTGTTGAAAGAAAGTATTTCCTTGTTACTAAAGCCAATGAATGCTAATGTATAGTTTCAACAGTCATCCAAGTACCCCCTACTTTAATCTTGAAATATACTGTAACTGCAACTTTCTTTTCAGAATGTTTACTTTATTCTCTAAATAAAATGTTTAGTTAATTCTCAAAATATATTGACTTTATTCTTGAACTTTAATTTCAACTTTATTCTCAAAATAATGCAACTTTTTTATTTGGACTTTATTCTCAATTTTTTGTGTGACTTTATTCTCGAAATGTCGACTTTATTCTCAAAGTATTTCGAGTTTTTGAAGTAATATCTGTTTTTTCTCTTCACTTGGCCCTAATACTCTTCCATAGTTTACAGTGGTAAATGATCCCAGAATGATTTTTCCTCAAATCCGGCCCCTCCTCTTCACATCATGCTCTGGTCAAGAGAAAACAAATAACATTCTCTTTTCTGAGAACATTCTGACATGGATCACTTTTAAAGACATGAGGGATGAGGTGGTGTAGGACCAGAACCAGACGGACAGTGCGTGCGTGTGTGTGGTGACTCACCGTCGGTCGTGCCTACATAAAAAACACCAGGGTCATCTCATGGAGGGGCACAAATTAAAGCCAACGTGGCCATGTGGCCCGTTTAGCCCTGCTGTGCCATGCTCTGCCACCCTCCAAACACATTAACTAGCTAGCTAGAGACTGGCAGCATGACCATAGAGTGCACACGCACACACACACACACAGGTTGTTGTGTAGTGATGGATTGCTGGCTCAATATCAGCCTAAGGTCAATGTTTCATTAGGAAGCTGACTAACTCATCATGTGCACTTAAGATAGTTAGGGAGAAAGGGAGAGAGAGATAGGGAGATAGAGAGATGGGAGAAAGAGAGAGAGATGGGGAGAAAGAGAGAGAGATGGGGAGAGAGAGAGAGAGAGAGAGAGAGAGAGAGAGAGAGAGAGAGAGAGAGAGAGAGAGAGATGAGGAGAGAGAGATGGGGAGAGAGAGAGAGAGAGAGACGGGGAGAGAGAGAGAGAGAGACGGGGAGAGAGAGAGAGCGCAGATGACTGATAGTGGATGGACCCCACAGCACAGCAGTATCAGTTGAATGTCACTTCCAGCCCCCACAGTGCATCGCAGTGATGTGACAGATCAGTCATACTGCCAAACCAGGTCACATACCTTCCTCTCAGATGAACCTGCCTGGTGTTACATATTCTGCTACTATGTCTGCATCCCAAATGGCACCCTATTCCCTATGTAGTGCATTACGTTTGACCAGTACCCATAGACTCTTGCTACTATTCTGGCCCTACACTTTATTCCCTACAATAGATGGGGTGTGTGATCCCCTGGAGAGATACTGGACTGCACCTGCCGTGTGTGTGTGTGTGGTGTGTGTGGTGTGGTGTGTGGTGTAGTGTGGTTTGGTGTGGTGTGGTGTGTGTCCACATTTCCACTTCTCTCCAGACTGAAAGTATCAGTCATATCCAGGATTCTACCATCGTAACGCCAGCCGCAGCTACTGACCCATATCACCACTGTCCAGGGAGAGAGAACAAGAGAGAGAGAAAGCCCTTAAATTGAATTGAGAGAGAGAGAGAACAAGAGAACAAGAGAGAGAGAAAGCCCTTAAATTGAATTGAGAGAGAGAGAGAACAAGAGAGAGGGAACGAGAGAGAGAGAGGGAACGAGAGAGAGCGAGAGAACGAGAGAGAGAGAGAGAGCGAGAGAGAGAACAAGAGAGAGGGAACGAAGAGAGAGAGAGAGAAAGAGAGAGAGAGAGAGAACGAGAGAGAGAGAACGAGAGAGAGAGAGAGAGAGAGAGAGAGAGAATGAGAGAGAGAACAAGAGAGAGGCCACTTTCCAGTGGTAAGGAAAATACAAAAAAGATAATTAACATTTTGGCTACACATAAATTCAATTCCAAATTCAAGTCTCCAATTTAAAGCACTTCAAACCCAAGTGCTGAGCCCAGAAACGAGCCCTCTCAGTCAGCTGGTGTTGGACCTAACCAACCAAGCTGACACTAGCACTGCTTCAAAATAAATAATTAAAATAAACAAAATCATGAACCAATCCAACTACTCATATTTACAACATTGGAAAAACAAAACAAAATCCCAAAGCCGACTAAATTGCTATCTGGCCCTAAACAGGGAATATGAATTGGCTGATTATCTCTACTCTGTCAGAGATAAGAAGCAGAGACAGATCCTTACCAAGAGTGACCACCTATTGGCAATAGAAACCGGCAAACATAAAAAGACATGGCTACCCAAAGAGGAGAGTGTATGTGGTCACGACAGGAGAGGTAAAAACAGAGATGCACTTTCTCCTTTACTGTGAGGAATATTCCTCACCAAGAGAATCATTATTCACAGAAATTACTACATTTATTCCAAAATGTAACTTATTAAACCCAGAGGGAAAACAAAAAAAATACTCAGGGCGAAGGAGCAACGGCTCCTCTTGCAGCCAAATATGTATTTGCCTACCATAGCCTGAGGGACACTGAATAATAACATCTGCATAGTAAGCAGTAACTTACTTATTATTAGGATTATTGTTATTACTATTATTATTACTATAATAATTATTATTGTTGTTGTGATTATTATTCCAAATAGTGGTGGTACGGGTAGTAGGGGTGACGGTAATGATAGCAGTTTAATAATGGTTCTGGTAGTAATAGTAGTAATGTTGATGGTAGTTGTAGTACTGATGCAATGGTGAGGATGACAGTTAGCTAGTTATACGTTAGTTATAGTTTCATTTTCCATGTTTAGCCTTTTACAGTGAGGGAAAAAAAGTATTTGATCCACTGCTGATTTTGTACGTTTGCCCACTGACAAAGAAATGATCAGTCTATAATTTTAATGGTAGGTTTATTTGAACAGTGAGAGACATAATAACAACAAACAAATGCAGAAAAACGCATGTCAAAAATGTTATGAATTGATTTGCACTTTAATGAGGGAAATAAGTATTTGACCCCCTCTCAATCAGAAAGATTTCTGGCTCCCAGGTGTCTTTTATACAGGTAACGAGCTGAGATTAGGAGCGCACTCTTAAAGGGAGTGCTCCTAATTTCAGCTTGTTCCCTGTATAAAAGACACCTGTCCACAGAAGCAATCCATCAATCAGATTCCAAACTCTCCACCATGGCCAAGACCAAAGAGCTCTCCAAGGATGTCAGGGACAAGATTGTAGACCTACACAAGGCTGGAATGGGCTACAAGACAATCGCCAAGCAGCTTGGTGAGAAGGTGACAACAGTTTGTGCGATTATTCGTAAATGGAAGAAACACAAAAGACTGTCAATCTCCGTCGGCCTGGGGCTACATGCAAGATCTCACCTCGTGGAGTTGCAATGATCATGAGAACGGTGAGGAATCAGCCCAGAACTACACGGGAGAATCTTGTCAATGATCTCAAGGCAGCTGGGACCATAGTCACCAAGAAAACAATTGGTAACACACTACGCCGTGAAGGACTGAAATCCTGCAGCGCCCGCAAGGTCCCCCTGCTCAAGAAAGCACATATACAGGCCCGTCTGAAGTTTGCCAATGAACATCTGAATGATTCAGAGGAGAACTGGGTGAAAGTGTTGTGGTCAGATGAGACCAAAATCGAGCTCTTTGGCATCAACTCAATTCGCCGTGTTTGGAGGAGGAGGAATGCTGCCTATGACCCCAAGAACACCATCCCCATCGTCAAACATGGAGGTGGAAACATTATGCTTTGGGGGTGTTTTTCTGCTAAGGGGATAGGACAACTTCACCGCATCAAAGGGACGATGGACGGGGCCATGTACCGTCAAATCGTGGGTGAGAACCTCCTTCCCTCAGCCAGGGCATTGAAAATGAGTCGTGGATGGGTATTCCAGCATGACAATGACCCAAAACACACGGCCAAGTCAACAAAGGAGTGGCTCAAGAAGAAGCACATTAAGGTCCTGGAGTGGCCTAGCCAGTCTCCAGACCTTAATCCCATAGAAAATATGTGGAGGGAGCTGAAGGTTCGAGATCTGCAAAGAGGAGTGGGACAAAATCCCTCCTGAGATGTGTGCAAACCTGGTGGCCAACTACAAGAAACGTCTGACCTCTGTGATTGCCAACAAGGGTTTTGCCACCAAGTACTAAGTCATGTTTTGCAGAGGGGTCAAATACTTATTTCCCTCATTAAAATGCAAATCAATTTATAAAAATCTTTACATGCGTTTTTCTGGATTTTTTTGTTGTTATCCTGTCTCTCACTGTTCAAATAAACCTACCATTAAAATTATAGACTGATCATTTCTTTGTCAGTGGGCAAACGTACAAAATCAGCAGGGGATCAAATACTTTTTTCCCCTCACTGTATATTTATTATATTTCTACTATTGACCATTTTATTTTATTTATTTGTATTATTATTTACTACCGTTTTATATTATTATTCTTGATTATTTTATTACAATGTGTATTGTATACACATTGTTGTTTTGGCAATATTGATGCAATGTTTTTCATGCCAATTAAGCAGCTTGAATTTGAGAGAGAGAAAGCGAGAGAGAAAGAGAGCGAGAGAGAGATATTGACCCTGTTCAGCTATGGGTGAGAGATCACACATGAGCTCAGAGACCTTGAGACATTCATAGGTTGACTTCCTCTAGGAGTCCCTCTCCACCAGAGGATTAATTATTGGGTCAACAGCCCTGCTATCTGTACTCAAGGATACTTGTTTTAATTTACTGAGGATAACACAGGCCTAACAATGCTATACTGTAACTGTACTAAAGTCAACATTTAAAGGCCCAGGGCAGTCAATAACATGTTTTGCCTGTGTTTTATATATATTTCCACACTATGAGGTTGGAATAATACAGTGAAATTGTGAAAATTATGATAATGCACTTTTAGTGTAAGAGTTGTTTGAAAATACAATTTAAATCCCCTTTTCTCAACGTCCTCGTTTTGTTTCATACCTAATATCATTAATACGTTCTATATGTCTCCCCCAACACTGTCCTTACATACAGTAGGCAATACACCAGAGAAATATGTCAGCTATACTACAAACACATTACTCACACATACAAAAGTAATTCACATGTTGTTTTCCATCATACTGTACTGCATTGATGCGCACGTGAAATAATAATAATAATATAATATAATATGCCATTTAGCAGACGCTTTTATCCAAAGCGACTTACAGTCATGTGTGCATACATTTTTGTGTATGGGTGGTCCCGGGGATCGAACCCACTACCCTGGCGTTACAAGCGCCGTGCTCTACCAGCTGAGCTACAGAGGACCACACACACACACACACCACAAGTCTCACACACACTCATATGAATCACCTCGCCACAATGCCAGCTCTGAAGAATTTGAATGAGCACTGATGTTGAACGTCATTGCCAAAAGCAAAATAGAAACCGCATTAGAAATCCACCCATGCAGCACAGAAATCCAGCTATTCTTCCATTCCTACAGTCACTGCCTATCACTATGGTCCCATGGTGTTATCCCCCCTGCCACCAACTACATTACATGCCTCTGCCCAGCCTCTGTGTGTCAATCATTGGGCTCAAACTGTCAAGACGGAGTGTCCTCAAGGGCATTTCAGCACTGCCAATGTGTGTGTGTGTGTGTGCAGCCCATTTCCCTTTCAGATGAGCTGTTATCTGTGCGCAGGCAAGCCAGCAGAGAGAGAGGCAGAGGCAGAGGAATAACCCCCTCGTAACACACACATGGTGAAACCCGCTCCAGTCAGGGAGAGGAGAGAAACGGAGAAGGGAGGGGAGGAGGCACTTCCGCAGCCATATTTCGAAATGTCGGAATTCCCCCCACAAAAGGGCACCTAATTTCGATTCCACACACGTTTAGCTCGTACCACTGGAAACCTGAAGCAACGGGAGGGGGGAGAGGAGGGAGTATCCTCTGCCGTGTGTGAATAGAAGTGATAATCATTACTTCCGATTGCTACGCGCACACGCATGCGCACACACAAGTGCGCACACGCACACACACAGACTATTGGAGGTGGTACCCACCCCTCCTCCTCACATCCATCACCTCCATCCATCTATTCATTCACACACACATACACACACACTCACAGGTTGTTGTTTAGTGATGGATTGCTGGCTCAATATCAGCCTAAGGTCAATGTTTCATTAGGAAGCTGACTAACTCATCATGTGCACTTAAGAGAGTTAGGGAGAGAAAGGGAGAGAGATAGGGAGAGATAGAGAGGGTTAGGGAGAAATTAGAGAAAGGAAGATAGGGAGATAGAGAGATGGGAGGGAGGGAGAGAGAGAGAGAGAGAGAGAGAGAGCGAGAGAGAGAGAGAGAGAGAGAGAGAGAGAGAGAGAGAGAGAGAGAGAGAGAGAGAGCTCAAAGACATTGCTCCAGCATGTTTTTTTTACAAAAAATATAGATTTAGAGTTAGATAAACTTGGATTTTTTGGCAGTGACATATACAGGATGCTACCCTCCACAACATAACTTTCATTCCAAACCAAAACTCCAAACCTACAACCTGATTTTGGGTGGAATTACCTGGAATTACCTGGAAGGCTTTCTACTACCAAGGATTACTATTCCCAAGCTATACAGCAAATGCTCTGGCAAACAAACAGAAACCTGAAACACCATCCAACCTAGAACTGAGTGAGTAATGTTTAGTGTGAAGCTATTTTTTACTTTCAAAAACCAAGAAAAATACATTACAATGATATATTTTACTTTAGAAGGACTGAATGCCAAGGCTACCAAGCTTGCTAGTACAAATGTATGCACTCACTAATTGTAAGCCGCTCTGGATAAGAGCATCTGTTAAATGACTAAAATGTCAATTGGATCACTAAAAATGTCAAAACTTCAATAAGCACTGACGTGAGAGGTGTCAAAGCCCTTGAGCCCAACAATGGCAGGAGAGTCGCACAGTCTACCCCAACCAAATGGAGAGGCCTTAGAAGCACCCTCCCGCTGTTCAGAGGTCATTAAAATACAGTACACTGAATGTAAAGAATGATAAGACACGAAATGAGTACAAAATGAAGCTCCTTATGGGAAATCAGGAGACACTTTTTGCTGACTATTATAAAAATGGGAACATAAGCAACCTTATCTTCCACACAGACCATCCCCTGGCATGGCACAGTGCTATACTAGCACACTACCCATCTGTTAAGAGGGGGGGTGTTAGCGATGGGTGGAAACTCAGGATACTAGACAACGAGGACTCTGAGTCGTCTAATATAAATCTCTATAAATATGGAACAGTTTTGGTACAGGGCAACACCAAACAGTTCCAGCTGGACTTTCACCTAATCAAAGAAATAGCTCAGCAGGAGATGCTCTCCCTTGAGAAAGATACCCCCACCCCGAGTGGGTCAGACCAGACCTGTTCATTAAATAACCCCACAGAGCAACCCCAAGAGGAAAGTCAACTTCCCAGCACAGAGTACTACTCCCTCTTTGAAATGAGGGATAAATTCACCCAGCTGGAACAGCAGGTGAACACACTCCAGTCAGCCCAGACCCAGACAACAGTCCAGTACAACAACACCCCCTTAACTAGACCTGGAGAGCTGGAGGTAGAGAGAGACATGTCTGCACTTTGGACTGTGGAGAAACAACATCAACAGGAGAAAGAGCAGGAGCAGGAGAAGAACAGAGCACTAGAGGAGAGGATCAGAGTGCTGGAGGAGAAGGTGAGAACGATGACGGGTGACATAGAACAACCCATTAGAGAGCTGGCCACCCCCGCAGAGAAGCCAGCAGAACAGCCCACCTCAGATCCTGGCCAAAGTCTCGACACCGCAGCAGAACAGTACACCCTAGACCCTGACCATAGCCTCGACATCACAGCCAGACAAACAAATGAAGAACCCCAAGCCCTGGGGACCTCAACCCCTCTGTGCAACCCCCCTGTCAGACACCCTGATAGCCCTCATGACGACCCCCCCACACCCACTGAGGACATACACAAGCCACAGATTGTACTCCTTATGGACTCAAACAGGAAATAAATAAAATAAAATAAACTTTTTCCAAAACACACAGTGTCTAAACTCGTGTCCAAACACCCAGCGCGCCCTAGACCTTCTGTCTGAGGACCGACTAGGATCACCCAGCCAAATAATAATACACACAGGCACAAACGACCTGAGAACACAGCAGGAAAGGGTGGCCACAGCACTCAAGGGAGTGATAGAAAAAAGCTTCTTCTACTTTCCCCAATGCACAAGTGGTTATCTCAACCCTGTTACCACGAAAATACTTCCACCCTGCTACCATACAGTGGGTAAACGCAAGTATTTCCCGTGACTGTGCATCAAAACCAAATGTCTATCTGGCCCACCACTCCACCCTGGACGTGAACAGCCTTTATGACCAGGTCCACCTATACAAGGCAGCAGTGCCCACCTTCGCCCGGACCCTAAAGGATATCGCCCTCAACCGCAGACCCAACACCTCACACAGGAGCAACAGATCAACAGACACCCCGCCCAGACCAGCGAGACACTCTCCCAGACCTGCGGGACCCCCCCCCAGGACCTACACATAGAGGACCCCCGCAGAGAGGACCTACATCCAGACCACAGCACCATCAGCACCCCACCCCCACCAATTAACTCCCTCCCAAGTCAACCATACCCACACCCCATTTAGGCCCCCTCAGATCAGACCTATGCCCCTCCTACCCACCCCATGCCCCCCACTCCCGAAAAGAGGGCCTCAACATGAAAGTCACACATACGCCCAGGCCGTGAGCAGGCAAACAGGCCCAACCCCCACTCTTACACTAGCCCAAGCCAATGGCATGTACCAGATGCTCAGCAAGCTCTGCTCATATTACTGGCCTGAGGCCAAACCACACGACCAACAACATTAGACACTTTATGGAACACAAAGCCTTCACTATTTCATCCTGGAATATCCAAGGCCTGAGGTCATCTGCCTTTGGCCTAAAGAGCAGGAACCTGGACTTCACCAAAGAAATACAGACATTGTCATCCTACAAGAATAGAGGAGACGGAGCCACTGGTTGCCCTCTAGGTTACAGAGAGCTGGTAGTCCCATCCACCAAACTACCAGGTGTGAAACAGGGAAGGGACTCAGGGGGTATGCTAATTTGGTATAGAGCAGACCTAACTCACTCAATTAAATTAATCAAAACAGGAGCATTTTACATTTGGCTAGAAATTCAAAAGGAAATTATCTCAACAGAGAAAAATGTCCTCCTGTGTGCTACCTATATCACCCCACTAGAATCCCCATACTTTAATGAAGACAGCTTCTCCATCCTGGAGGGGCAAATCAATCATTTCCAGACCCAGGGACATGTACTAGTCTGTGGCGACCTAAATGCCAAAACTGGACAAGAACCTGACACCCTCAGCACACAGGGGGAAAAACACCTACCTGGAGGTGACAGCATTCCCTCCCCCATATGCCCCCCTAGACACAACTACGACAACATAACCAACAAAAACAGGTCACAATTCCTACAGCTCTGTCGCACACTGGGTATGTACATAGTCAATGGTAGGCTTCGAGGGGACTCCTATGGTAGGTACACCAATAGCGAATCTCTTGGCAGTAGTACTGTAGACTCCTTTATCACTGACCTCAACCCAGAGTCTCTCAGAGCGTTCACTGTCAGCCCACTGACACCCCTATCAGACCACATCAAAATCACAGTCTACTTGAACAGAGCAATACTCAATCATGAGGCATCAAAGCCAAAGGAACTGAATAATATTAAGAAATGCTATAGATGGAAGGAAAGTAGTGTTGAAACCTACCAAAAAACGATTTGGCAACAACAAATTCAATCTCGTTTAGACAACTTCCTGGACAAAACGTTCCACCGAAATAGTGAAGGTGAAACTTGGCAGTAGAAAACCTAAACAGTATATTTGACCTCTCAGCTTTTCTATCAAATCTAAAAATCTCTAACAGAAAACCGAAGAAAAGTAACAACAGTGACAAATGGTTTGATGAAGAATGCAAAAACCTAAGAAAGAAATTGAGAAACCTATCCAACCAAAAACATAGAGACCCAGAAAACCTGAGTCTACGCCTTCACTATGGTGAATCACTAAAACAATACAGAAATACACTACGGAAAAAGAAAGAACAGCATGTCAGAAATCAGCTCAATGTAATTGAAGAATTCATAGACTCTAACCACTTCTGGGAAAATTGGAAAACACTAAACAAACAATAATACGAAGAGCTATCTATCCAAAACTGAGATGTATGGGTAAACCACTTCTCCAAACTTTTTGGCCCTATAACAAAGAACAAACAGCAAAAAAATATACATGATCAAATGGAAATCTTAGAATCAACTATTAAAGACTACCAGAACCCACTGGATTCTCCAATTACATTGAATGAACTACAGGACAAAATACAAACCCTCCAACCCAAAAAGGCCTGTGGTGTTGATGGTATCCTCAATGAAATGATCAAATATACAGACCACAAATTCCAATTGGCTATACTTAAACTCTTTAACATCATCCTTAGCCCTGGCATCTTCCCCAATATTTGGAACCAAGGACTGATCACCCCAATCCACAAAAGTGGAGACAAATTTGACCCCAATAACTATCGTGGGATATGCGTCAACAGCAACCTTGGGAAAATCCTCTGCATTATCATTAACATCAGACTAGTTAATTTCCTCAGTGAAAACAATGTACTGAGCAAATGTCAAATAGGCTTTTTACCAAATTACCGTACGACAGACCACATATTTCACCCTGCACACCCTAATTGACAAACAAACAAACAAAACAAAACAAAACAAAGGCAAAGTCTTCTCGTGCTTTGTTGATTTCAAAAAAGCTTTTGACTCAATTTGGCATGAGGGTCTACTATACAAATTGATGGAAAGGGGGTTGGGGGAAAAACATACGACATTATAAAATCCATGTACACAAACAACAAGTGTGCGGTTAGAATTGGCAAAGAACACACACACTCCTTTCCACAGGGCTGTGGTGTGAGACAGGGATGCAGTTTAAGCCCCACCCTCTTCAACATATATATCAACGAATTGGCGAGGGTACTAGAACAGTCTGCAGCACCCAGCCTCACCCTACTAGAATCTGAAGTCAAATGTCTACTGTTTGCTGATGATCTGGTGCTTCTGTCACCAACCAAGGAGGGCCTACAGCAGCACCTAGATCTTCTGCACAGATTCTGTCAGACCTGGGCCTTGACAGTAAATCTCAGTAAGACAAAAATAATGGTGTTCCAAAAAAGGTCCAGTTGCCAGGACCACAAATACAAATTCCATCTAGACACTTGCCCTAGAGCACACAAACAACTAAACATCAGCACCACAGGTAACTTCCACAAAGCTGTGAACGATCTGAGAGACAAGGCAAGAAGGGCCTTCTATGCCATCAAAAGGAACATAAAATTACTAAAAATACTTGAATCAGTTATAGAACCCATTGCCCTTTACGGTTGTGAGGTCTGGGGTCTGCTCACCAACCAAGAATTCACAAAATGGGACAAACACCAAATTGAGACTCTGCATGCAGAATTCTGCAAAAATATCCTCCGTGTACAATGAAAAACACCAAATAATGCATGCAGAGCAGAATTAGGCCGATACCCGCTGATGATCAAAATCCAGAAAAGAGCCGTTAAATTCTATAAAGACTTAAAAGGAAGCGATTCCCAAACCTTCCATAACAAAGCCATCACCTACAGAGAGATGAACTTGGAGAAGTGTCCCCTAAGTACGCTGGTCTTGGGGGTCTGTTCACAAACACAAACAGACCCCACAGAGCCCCAGGACAACAACAGCAACACAATTAGACCCAACCAAATCATGAGAAAACAAAAAGAGAATTACTTGACACATCGGAAAGAATTAACAACAAAAAATAGCAAACTAGAATGCTATTTGGCTCTAAACAGAGAGTACACAGTGGCAGAATACCTGACCACTGTGACTGACCCAAACTTAAGGAAAGCTTTGACTATGTACAGACTCAGTGAGCATAGCCTTGCTATTGAGAAAGACCGCCGTAGGCAGACCTGGCTCTCAAGAGAAGACAGGCTATGTGCACACTGCCCACAAAATGAGGTGGAAACTGAGCTGCACTTCCTAACCTCCTGCCAAAGGTATGACCATATTAGAGACACATATTTCCCTCAGATTATAGAGATCCACAAAGAATTAGAAAACAAACCCAATTTTGATAAACTCCCTTATCTACTGGGTGAAAAACCACAGTGTGCCATCACAGCAGCAAGATTTGTGACCTGTTGCCACAAGAAAAGGGCAACCAGTGAAGAACAAACACCATTGTAAATACAACCCATATTTATGTTTATTTATTTTCCCATTTGTACTTTAACTATTTGCACATTGTTACAACACTGTATATATATATACATAATGACATTTGAAATGTCTTTATTCTTTTGGAACTTCTGAGTGTAATGTTTCCTGTTAATATTTATTGTTTATTTCACTTTTGTTTACTATCTACTTCACTTGCTTTGGCAATGTTAACATACGTTTCCCATGCCAATAAAGCCCTTAAATTGAAATTGAATTGAGAGAGAGGGTGGAGGTACCCTAACAGATTGCGAGAAAAAGTTATGTTACAAGGATCAGATAACAGTCTGTTCCTGCACGTAGAAACAACACCCTCCTCTCCCCCTCTCTCCCCCCTCTCTCGCCCCTCTCTCGCCCCTCTCTCGCCCCTCTCTCGCCCCTCCCTCTCTCCCCTCACAGATCTGAGATTAAATGTCACTCTAAAAGCTACCTGCAAGAAGGAGGCAGTTCTCCAGGCAATTATATACACACACAATGTTCAATCCTTTCTTCCCCAGTCATGTTTCTCTCCCTCTAATCAGAACCAGAACCCACACAGTAATTTCAAATAAGATGGAGGGATCTCGCTCTCGCTCTCTCGCTCTCTCCCCTTCCCTCATTCCTCTCATCCCCTGCCAACCCCCTTTCCCCGAAAACCACCACCTCTCCTCTCCAATCCCACTCAACTCTGGTTAGATAATAACTGACAAAACAACAGCTAACAGTACTGCAGAACCAGATTCACAGCAGATACATAGAGTGCTGCCTCGAGTTGCTACCACTCCCCTCTTTCACTACCAATCCCCTCTTTCCCTAACAATCCCCTCTTTCCCTACCACTCCCCTCTTTCCCTGGTTGTTTCTGATCTTTCAATCTTCTGACAGATATACAACAGTACATGTGCATGAACATGTGTGAACATACAAGCACACACACAGTGAGTACGATGATGATGACAAGTATCACCAAACATGGCTGCCAAAGAATCTCTGTGTAGCTAGCTAACGTTACTACCGTAGTTGAGACAAAGACAAAATAAGTGAAGCGCTGTGACTAATCTAAGAAGAAAATCACTGGTTTATAACAACACTACTGCATGGAAATAATCCTCTAGTCTTAATAGAGCTGGAGCACTCTGCTGGGCGGTCTGTTAAGTACTGTAGCATTAACATGGGATCAGAGAGCAGAATTCACCCAGAATGACCTTAGATCAGGGTTGCCCAACCCTGTTCCTGGAGAGCTACCCTCCTGTAGGTTCTCACTCCAACCACAGGTGCTACTAACCTGATTCATCTTATCAACCTGCTAATTATTAGAATCAGGTGTGCTAGAATAGGGTTGGAGCAAAAACCTACAGGACGGTAGATCTCCAGGAACAGGGTTGGGCAGTCCTGCCTTAGATTAATTAATATGGCCGCCGTGCCGCCTCTGCTGCTGAGTCACCGTCTGTGTCCCAAATGGCAGCCTATTCCCTATATACTGTAGTACACTACTTTAGAACAGAGCCCTAATGGCCCTGGTCAAAAGGGCACTATGTAGAGAATAGGGTGCCGTTTGGGATGGAGACACAGGCTAATGTAATGGTTGCTGCTGTTGTAGGAAATATGATGTCATCCTAGCAAGCGGACTCCGGAGAGTTTGTGTTTAAGTAATTCTGTCTGGGTTAAATCTGATAGAACTTTGTGTTACTTTGAGAGGACAGAACATTAATCTGGCTATGAGGAGGATACGAAGAGCGAGAGAGCTGGCGTTCTCTCCTCTTTTCATCTCTCTATCTGCTGGATCCCTCTATCTGCTGCATCCCTCTATCCCCTCTCTAACAGCTGTCCTGTATCTCACCTGGAGAGGACTGATACTCGGTCAACAGCTGTTTCAGTCTGGGCTTAAACACTGAAACACACACACACACACACACACACACACACACACACACACACACACACACACAATCCATCATTTAGAGTACAGGTTGTTACTGACATTGTCTCTGCAGTGTACCATATAGGTGATAACTCACGCCTGCCTATAATGTCTAGACACCACAATGGATCTCCACACTTTTGAACACCCTGGAACAACAACAAAGGTTTCACAGTGAATACTCCAAAGGATATGGAACAATATCTCACAATGGAAGCTACCACCTTTTTGAAAAAATATTTCACAATGGAAGCTACCACCTTATTGAAAAAATATTTCACAATGGAAGCTACCACCTTATTGAAAAAATATTTCACAATGGAAGCTACCACCTTATTGAAAAAATATTTCACAATGGAAGCTACCACCTTATTGAACAAATATTTCACAATGGAAGCTACCACCTTATTGAACAAATATTTCACAATGGAAGTTACCACCTTATTGAACAAATATTTCACAATGGAAGCTACCACCTTATTGAAAACCCATGTCCACCACCAGAATTATTGTTTTTTGAGAAGGATACTGTCAGACATCAGTGGGGGGTAGTGAGTAATGTCAACAGGAAATAGGTATTTAAACCACTCTGTTCTGTTGACGTGTGAACATCTCAGTAAACCGTACATTAGTCCCTACCCCCCACTGATTTCTGACAGTATCTTTCTCAGAAAACAAATCCCTTTGTCTATAGACCAGTGCTGTTGTTAACAACAACTATTTTTTTGGCGTAGTTTTAGTGTCCACCAGTGAAGCCTTGTGTGTAAAATCTGTCCATGCTTACCCTGAGCAATATTTACAGTGGTATGTATGTTCAAAAAAGAGTGAGAAGAGCTCTCTGAAGATAAAGAGGGGTGAGGGTGATAAAGAGGGGTGAGGGTGGTAAAGAGGGGTGAGGGTGTTAAAGAGGGGTGAGGGTAATAAAGAGGGGTGAGGGAGATAGAGGGGTCAGGGGGATAAAGAGGGGTCAGGGGGATAAAGAGGGGTGAGGGTGGTAAAGAGGGGTGAGGGTGATAAAGAGGGGTGAGGGTGGTAAAGAGGGGTGAGGGTGATACAGAGGGGTGAGGGTAATAAAGAGGGGTGAGGGTGGTAAGGAGGGGTGAGGGAGATAGAGGGGTCAGGGGGATAAAGAGGGGTGAGGGTGGTAAAGAGGGGTGAGGGTGATAAAGAGGGGTGAGGGTGGTAAAGAGGGGTGAGGGTGATAAAGAGGGGTGAGGGTGATAAAGAGGGGTGAGGGTGGTAAAGAGGGGTGAGGGTGATAAAGAGGGGTGAGTGTTACATCTCCGCCACGCATGCACACTTGTACTCTGACAGACACACATGCACACGCACGCATGCCACACACACACACACACACAGAGAGCCTTGAGCTGAGGAGAAGATTTATAAGAGAGACACTTTATAACAGTGGTGTGGCTCTTTAATGGACCCCATCTGTCAATAAGAGGTTTGAGAATATTGCCGCATTTGATTTAGACAGCCGCTTTCATCAACTGAGTGCCCTTCAGAGACATAGGCCACACACAAAGGCACACACATACAAGCGTACACACACACACACACACACTAGAAACTAATGCATGATACTAAGATACCATTTGTTTGTTTCTTAAACTTAAGATAAAAAGCCCTTCAATAAATCAAGATAAAGTGTTGAGTCAGATCATTTATTATTGAAATCAATCTTCCAGTCTCTACGATCAATAGATCTTGTTTGATGTATTGCGTTGATCATCGTAACACTATTTATTAGCAGACTTTCAACATTGATGATAACACTATTGATTAGCAGACTTTCAACATTGATAGTGCCTTTGATGATAACACTATTGATTAGCAGACTTTCAACATTGATGATAACACTATTGATTAGCAGACTTTCAACATTGATAGTGCCTTTGATGATAACACTATTGATTAGCAGACTTTCAACATTGATAGTGCCTTTGATGATAATACTATTGATTAGCAGACTTTCAACATTGATAATGCCTTTGATTCATTAGCATATCAAACCTTTCCAGACAGATCAGTAGAGATAAGATGGAAGTGAGACTCTGCAGGCTCCGCCATTCATTTAAAGCTCCATGTAATGCTATCATTGTCTGTCACTGCCCACCTAAAACCAGCCCCACCTTGATACCTAACATTCCTCCCCTAATCCTACTCGCATGGTGGGGTGCAATAAAACATACATACAGACCTGAACCACACACACACACACACACGTTGAGAGAATGCCAAGAGTGTGCAAAGCTGTCATCAAGGCAAAGGGTGACATTTTGAAGAACCTCAAATATTAAATATATTTGGATTTGTTTAACACTTTTTTGGTTACTACATGATTCCATATGTGTTATTTCATAGTTTTGATGTCTTCACTATTATTCTACAATGTAGAAAATAGTAAAAATAAAGAACAACCCTTGAATGAGTCGGTGTTCTACAACCTTTGACCAGTAGTGTATATTATGACAACATTTTGTGTTTTCGTTCGTTTTGGTGTTCGGCAGTTTGTTTTCTCATTTGTTCGGGCACACACATTTTTTTGTTGAGGCAAGTCTAAGTTCGGTAGCCGAAGTCTATGCCTTCGTCGGTGATTGGTCAACAGTACTACTCCTAGTAGGAGTGGAAACTATGGACAGGATTCTTCAATGAAGTGTTTGTTGTCATACAACAAGAGATGACTAGTTTTCATTCAAATGTTTCACTTGAGAAATACTGCACCAAAAATCTTAGTCAGGGTTGGGGTCAATTACAATTACATTTCCTCTCCCTATAAATTCCATCAATTAAATTCAAAATTGCATAGCAGTTCTTCAATTCAGAGTCAATTCAACGTACAGTTGAAGTCGGAGGTTTACATACACCTTAGCCAAATACATTTAAACTCAGTTTTTCACAATTCCTGACATTTAATCCTAGTAAAAATTCCCTGTCTTAGGTCAGTTAGGATCACCACTTTATTTTAAGAATGTGAAATGTCAGAATAATAGTAGAGAAAATTATTTATTTCAGCTTTTATTTCTTTCATCACATTCCCAGTGGGCCAGAAGTTTACATACACTCAATTAGTATTTGGTAGCATTGCCTTTAAATTGTTTAACTTGGGTCAAACATTTTGGGTAGCCCTCCACAAGCTTCCCACAATAAGTTGGGTGAATTTTGGCCCATTCCTCTTGACAGAGCTGGTGTAACTGAGTCAGGTTTGTAGGCCTCCTTGCTCGCACATGCTTTTTCTGTTCTGCCCACACATTTTCTATAGGATTGAGGTCAGGGCTTTGTGATGGCCACTCCAATACCTTGACTTTGTTGTCCTTAAGCCATTTTGCCACAATTTTGGAAGTATGCTTGGGGTCATTGTCCATTTGGAAGACCCATTTGCGACCAAGCTTTAACTTCCTGACTGATTTCTTGAGATGTTGTTTCAATATATCCACATAATTTTCCTTCCTCATGATGCCATCTATTTTGTGAAGTGCACCAGTCTCTCCTGCAGCAAAGCACCCCCACAGCATGATGCTGCCACCCCCGTGCTTCACGGTTGGGATGGTGTTCTTCGGCTTGCAAGACTTCCCCTTTTTCCTCCAAACATAACAATGGTCATTATGGCCAAACAGTTTTATTTTTGTTTCATCAGACCAGAGGACATTTCTCCAAAAAGTACGATCTTTGTCCCCATGTGCAGTTGCAAACAGTACTCTGGCTTTTTTATGGCGGTTTTGGAGCAGTGGCTTCTTCCTTGCTGAGCGGCCTTTCAGATACTTTTGTACCTGCTTCCTCCAGCATCTTCACAAGGTCCTTTGCTGTTGTTCTGGGATTGATTTGCACTTTTCACACCAAAGTAGGAGACGCATCTCCTTCCTGAATGATATGGCGGCTGCGTGATCCCATGGTGTTTATACTTGCATGCTATTGTTTGTACAGATGAACGTGGTACCGTCAGCCGTTTGGAAATTGCCCCCAAGGATGAACCAGACTTGTGGAGGTCTACAATTTTTTTCTGACGTGTTGGCTGATTTCTTTGGATTTTCCCATGATGTCAAGCAAAAAGGCACTGGTACACCTCCAATTGACTCAATTGATGTCAATTAGCCTATCAGAAACTTCTAAAGCCATGACATCATTTCCTGGAATTTTCCAAGCTGTTTAAAGGCACAGTCAACTTAGTGTATGTAAACTTCTTACCCACTGGAATTGTGATACAGTGAATTATAAGTGAAATAATCTGTCTGTAAACAATTGTTGGAAAAATTAATTGTGTTATGCACAAAGTAGATGTCCTAACCGACTTGCCAAAACTATAGTTTGTTAACAAGAAATGTGTGGAGTGGTTGAAAAACGAGTTTAAATGACTCCAACCTAAGTATATGTAAACTTCCGACTTCAACTGTATATCAAATTCCAATTTTAAGTCAATTCAAAACTACAATTCCTAATTTAACATTCTGCCACAAAAATTCACATAATTTAATTCCTTCTCTAGACTTCTTTCAACTCAAGCCAAACTCAACCCAACTACCTTAACTCATGGCAAGTTCCAAAGACCAATTTAACCTCTCAATGAAAATAAAAGGGAGACTTCCTGGTAAACCTCGAAATTTCCCCTGAACTCTGAAACTTTCAAGAATTTTGGAAATTAACTTAACATGCAAAATATATTAAATAATACAATAAGATGCTTTTCAAATTAAAACATACAATCATAAAGATGTAACAAACATTCTTAAATATAACCCATCCAATTAGTGAATATCAGTGATAAGTTAAAGCTGTATGAGCAGCATGAAATAACGCCAAAAATGCGAAGTACTCTATTAAACTGGGTAGTGATTAGTCTATTATTGTGTTAAACAGTTTTCTCCAAGTAGTTTTGCTCTAAAAACAATTATAATATATATTTTTATGATATTGGGAAACACCTTCAACAGATTTGCTATACATTTTTTATATTCAAACAAAACCCTTTATGTAACATTTACACATCATGTTGTCAAGCGCTTAAATGCATAGTTCGAAACAAGATGCATTATAGACATGAGAGGATTATGCAGCGCCGTGGTCATGTGGGCAGCACTCCCAGCAACAAGTTAATATGTGCTTCCCCACTGGAGACCAGGGGTTCAATTCCTGTCTCCACCTTTCATTCTATGTGTCTGTCTAAATAAAGCAAAAATACAAAAAGGTATAGTGGAATTCCACTCTCCATAAAATGAAATAGAGGTTGATTAATGCAGGAGTTATGCTAACACTCACTAGCTAGGTTTCCATCCAATTTGCAACAGATTTTCATGCAAACATTCTAAAATCTGCATAAAACAATATGCAAAGAATTCCCATGGACCGAAAGAAAAATACAAGTTAAATGGGTTTCCATCGCATTTTCAACTCACAAAAACTGTTACGTTTAATAGCAAATGTGCCCACTCTGGTCTTTGCATGTGCGCTCTAGCCAACAGCTCACAGATACAGTCTAGGTAGGCTACCTACATTATGATATTTGTCAAATGGCCGCCAAGCATCGATCATCATGTCACCAGAATAAGACCCTCAATATTTATTGGAAAGGAGCATCAAGCTCATCACCTTGCACTTTCACCTCCCTGTGAAGTTCATAACGTATTTAATCTGTAGCCTATTAAACCGCATACTTTCCAGAGTCGTAGTGGGAGGACCAAATAACATATCATCGCTTGACTCCAAGTTTACTTCCCTATGATGGTTATTATATCAATATTTGCGCATAAAGGCATTTCCACCGACATTTCTCACATAGTTAATTTTACAGACACAAAAAGAACACACCATGTCAGGTTGATTTTTAAAATTGCTTGTTTCAATGACTGTGTTTTTGCATGCACATTGATTGATTGATTTATCTTATACGAAGATAAATAACATACATTTTTATAAACTAATCCAATCCGTTAGTAGTTGGCCTTATTGCACCCATTACTGAGATGGTTGTTCCAGTTTAAATAATGTAAGTAGTCTCCTTTGTCCAATTTATCCCTACCTTGGCAGTCATTCTAAATACAGGTTGCGGGTGATTAAAATGTCAAATTGTTGATATCCTGACTCTGGTTGGATTCCAACAGGAATGACATCACTGCAAGCCACCATAATGTGACTTGCTGTCACTCTAAACCAGGAGTTTCAGGGTAAAACTAGGCTGTTGAAGTATAGCCTTATGATATACATTTTAATGTTAACGTATTCACTTAAAATTCTCATAAGAATAGAATGCAACAACCATGTCTCTGTCACTAGCAAACAGTCATACAAACGTTTACTAAAGGCACTCTGTGATATATGCAAATATTTCCCAGTGTGCCTTTAGAGTGATCGTTGGAATTACCACCCATGACTGTGTTTGTTTGTGACAGAGATTTAGTAATTGTATTCACTTGCATGTCCTCTACCAAGGGCAACATTAAATATGTAATTATAAGTGTGTTCAAATACCAAAAGGTTTATCTTTTATTGCCTCTTTACTTCATAGCACAGCAATGTTTTCTTTGACTGGCACACCTCAAGCAATTTAATCAAATTATGATGACCTTCAGGGTGGGTTCTAATTCCCTCTAAAATCCATGCAAATTGTGGATTTGAAACATCTTGCAACGTTCAACACCCACTTTGAATTCAAACTGATTGCTAGGTAGGGAGCATAAAGTTGACAAGACAACCTAAAGCATATGAGCTGGGTTCAATCAATCCAACCACTAACAGTTTAGAGTAGATTTTTGTTCTAATTTTTGTAGGTATCTTTGTGCGGCATAATAAAAAGAACAATCAATAGACAACCAAAAACATAGAAACAAAGAATTCGAAAAATTTACCTGCATAACAGCATGCTGGGAAATATGTTAATCAGCCCCCTGACACCATTTAAAATGTATTTTTCCAAGGCTAAAACTAAGCAATACAACATGACGTAGTCCTCTGTAGCTCAGTTGGCAGAGCATGGCTCTAATGCCAGGTTCGTGTGTTCAATTCCTGGGATCTTCATAAAAGTGGAAAAACATATATACTAGAAAGTTCTATCTGCATAAACCCATTTGAACATGGCACGATAGGGTTCTATCTACAAATCTGAACAAATACAGATGGACCAATCAGAATGTCTTTGCCATCTCCCTATAAGTAGAGTCTAGCCAGAAATAATGGCACGCAAGCAAAAAAACAACACTGTCAGAAATCTTAAAGTAAATTATATTGTCACACAGTTGTTCAGTGATGATGGTAATTTGTCTGATGATCATAATACATTTCTTAATGTTTACAGAAGAAAAATATTAACACAATATGCAACAATCTCAAAGATTTTACTGAGTTACAGTTCATATAAAGGAAATCAGTCAATCAAAATAAATTAATAAGGCCCTAATCTATGGATTTCACATGACTGGGTATACAGACCAATCAGTATCTGGTGTGACCAGCATTTGCATCATGCAGCGCGACACATCTCCTTCACATAGAGTTTGATCAGGCTGTTGATTGTGGCCTGTGGAATGTTGTCCCACGCCTCTTCAATGGCTGTGAGAAGTTGCTTGATATTGGCGGAAACTGGAACTTGGTGCCGAAACCGCCACATTGGCCACACCAATTCGTACACGTTAATCCAGTTCATTCCAAACATGCTCAATGGGTGACATGTCTGGTGAGTATGCAGGGACATTTTCAGCTTCTAGGAATTGTGTACAGATCCTTGCAAAATGTGGCCGTATATTATCATGCTGAAACATGAGGTGATGGCGGCGGATGAATGGCACAACAATGGGCCTCAGGATCTCGTCACGTTATCTCTGTGCATTCAAATTGCCATCGATAAAATGCAATTGTGTTCATTGTCCGTAGCTTATGCCTGCCCATACCATAACCCAACATGGGGCACTCTGTTCACAACGTTGACATAAGCAAACTGCTCGTTCACATGACGCCATACACGTGGTTTGCGGTTGTGAGGCCGGTTGGACCTACTGCAAATTCTCTAAAACGACGTTAAAAGGTGCCTTATGGTAGAGAATTTAACCTTAAATTCTCTGGCAACAGTTCTGGTGGACATTGCTGCAATCAGCATGACAACTGCATGCTCCCTCAACACTTGAGACATCTGTGGCATTGTGTTGTGTGACAAAACTTCACATTTTAGACTGGCCTTTTATTGTCCCCAGCACAAGGTGCACCTGTGTAATGATCATGCTGTTTAATCAGCTTCTTGATATGCCACAGCTGTCATGTGGATGGATTATCTTGGCAAAGGAGAAATGCTCACTAACATGGATAACAGATCATCTTGTTTCTCATGGTCTGAGAGTCCTTTAGGTGCCTTTTCGCAAACTCCAAGAGAGCTGTCATGTGCCTTTTACTGAAGAGTGGCTTCCATCTGGTCACTCTACCATAAAGGCCTGATTGGTGAAGTGCTGCAGAGATGGTTGTCCTTCTGGAAGGTTCTCCCATCTCCACAGAGGAACTCTGGAGCTCTGTCAGAGTGACCATCGGGTTCTTGGTCACCTCCCTGACCAAGGCCCTTCTCCCCTGATTGCTCAGTTTGGCCGGGCGGCCAGCGCTAGAAAGAGTCTTGGTGGTTCCAAACTTCTTCCATTTAAGAATGATGGAGGCCACTGTGTTCTTGGGGACCTTCAACGCTGCAGAAATGTTTTGGTACCCTTCCCCAGATCTGTGCCTCAACACAATCCTGTCTCGGAGCTCTACGGACAATTCCTTCGACCTCATGGCTTGGTTTCTGCTCTGACATGCGCTGTCAATTGTGGGACCTTATATAGACAGGTGTGTGCCTTTCGAAATCATGTCCAATCAATTGAATTTACCACAGGTGGACTCCAATCAAGTTGTAGAAACCTCTCAAGGATGATCAATGGAAACAGGATGCACCTGAGCTCTATTTCGAGTCTCATAGCAGAGGGTCTGAATACTTAAGTAAATATTATATTTCTGTTTTTTATTTTTAATAAATTTGCTAAGATTTCTAAAAACCTGTTTTTGCTTTGTCATTATGGGGTGTTGTGAGTAGAGTGATGAGGGATACAAATAAAAAAAAAAGGGGAAAAAAGGGAAGGGGTCTGAATACTTTCTGAATGCACTGTATACTCTGCACTGTATAGTGCACTACTTTTGATGACAGCCCAAGGAGCTTTGGTCAAAAGTAGTTTCCTGATGACTTATCCTGAATTACATTTTGCTGCTCTATCGATCACTACATACATACTGTCTAAATCTGCCATCCTAAAGTTTGTTTGTGTGACTTCAAAATTAGGGTTGTTGTACAACACAAATTAATCAGTGATTGGATTATTTCTAACAAATCTAACCAATCATATTATAAAAGTTGATAACGTCATCATGTAGGCCGGCTCTGGCCCAAACATCGGTTTCTCCGACCAATCAGAACGGTCAGAATGTGTTCGCATTCCAGAAGTCGTTGGGGAGGAAGGCAAATCCAGACTCATTGTGGAGAAGAAACGTAAGTGGGCGTGGCGTTTGCTAGAGCGATGTGGAGGGGTAACCAGGCAACAAAAGCAATGCACTATGTAAGGAATAGGGCGCCATTTGGGACACATCCTAAGACTGCATTTTTCTATCTGTCTTTTACTCTAATATAATGACCAATGATATATATATGATATGTATAATATGTATAATATTGATATGTGTAATATGCATGATATGTATAATATGTATAATATGTATTGTAGCGGTTTCAGGGGTTGTGGGGTGGATGGACAGTATGTGCCTGCGAGGTTTCTTAGTTTTCTGGCCGCCAGGACCACGGACAGCAATGTGAAGTATTCCCCAGAGGCAGGGCCATGGACAGCTCAGGGTAAACCTTCTAGACTGCAGCAGAACAGCCACACCTGTCTCCAGTTGTAATCAGAGCCAAACTGCAGACAGGTGAAATCAATCAGTGCCTCTACTTAACCGCGCCCTGAGATTTCTTTCTTTGTCTTTTCTTTGACCCCGGCAGGTGAATGAGTAGGAGGTTATTGGGGAGACAGAACGTACGGTAGAGAAGGAGGATTAACGGAAGAAAGGAAAGTATGATTTCAACACGGATTGAACCCCCAAAGACCAAGATTGGAGGACCGTCCACTGGTGACGAAGTGTTTACTCTGTCTGTTTTTAATTTGGTATATCAGGAACGCTGCCGAAACCTGATAGTAATATACCGGTTGAACCCTTCACTTGGACTGGTGGTGTGTGTTTGTATGTGTAAACCCTGCCTTACAAAGAGCTTGGCGCCGAAACCGCCACATTGGTGGAGAATGCGGGCAAGGCAGTGAGGATACACATAGCCACACCAATTTTTTTGGGGGGGGGTTGTTTAAGGACAGACCACCATGGAAGATCTGTTGAATCAATTAGTCACTTCCAATAACATGCAACAAGAAGCCAATCAGCATCAAGCGGAAACCAATCACTTGTTATTGGAGGAACAAAGGAAGTGTCAACTGCAGATGAATATGGACATGCAAAAGTTAACTGCTGAAATCATTGAGGTGAAAATGGCTCAACAGACCGCTGGTCTACCGATCATGGCCACTCGGTATCTGCAGAAAATGACGCCCGATGATGACGTTGAGGCTTTCCTCAAGACATTTGAGTGCACGGCAGAACGAGAGGCATGGCCACAGATAAAATGGGCAGGAATACTGGCTCCATTTCTTTGTGGGGACGCACAACAGGTGTGGTCTGGAAGCAACGGAAGCCAATGACTATGACACACTTAAGAAGGAAGGGGAAAGAAGTTGATGCTCTTCTAGACTCCGGGAGCATGGTCTCCCTCATCATGCCTTCACTATTAACCCAGCTGCAGAGGACTACCGCTGCAACCATGGACATCACCTGTGTACACGGGGACACCAAAATGTACCCAACCGCAGATGTAGAGATTAACACAACCAGAGGGGGATTCAGAGTTAACCTAGGGTTGATTGAGAACCTACCATATCCCATGCTACTGGGTCGCGACTGTCCATATTTTCAAGAATTGTGGAAAGGACTACAGGAGAAAGGAGTTGGCTGGGCCAGTAATAGGGCATGCCAAGTAACATTTACATTTTCCAGTGAAAAGATAATGAAACCGCTACCAAAGAACTCCCTAACCTATGCAAGGAAAATTAACAAGTTGGTATTTACCTGCCCACACTCGAGTTCTCCTGGGAGAAGAAGGGGAAGGAAACAACGAAGAGGCATGAAACCCAGTGGGGATAAATGGGCCAGAAATGGTGGAAGAGGAGGAACAGGAAGCGCAGGGTGAGGGGCCTGGAAGCTTTTTTGCCAATGAGATTTTTCCTCCTGAGTTAACGCAGTATAGGGGAAGGTTTGGTACAGCTCAGCTGGAAGACCCCACACTACAGAATGCCAGACAGAATGTCATGGTAATAGATGGTGTACCTGTAAATCCTGCTCATGACTCACCTTTCCCCA
The DNA here is from genome assembly GCF_964263955.1 of Coregonus lavaretus. Classification (NCBI taxonomy): domain Eukaryota; kingdom Metazoa; phylum Chordata; class Actinopteri; order Salmoniformes; family Salmonidae; genus Coregonus; species Coregonus lavaretus. The sequence continues at coordinate 22,003,981 of NC_139988.1, forward strand.
TTTTTCCATGAGAAACAATCTCTTATACCAGGTCACGAAGTCCAATGACGTCACAATGGAGCAGCTGTTGGTTCCAACCCCGTCTTGGGGTTTGCCTGAACCTGGCCCATAGCCACTTGTTGGGAGGACATTTACGGAGAGAAAAAACACAAGAACAGGTGTTACAACGCTTCTTCTGGCCGGGGGTATATGCGGATGTGGTAAGGTATTGTCAGGGGTGTCCTGACTGTCAGAGAACCTCACCCCTCCCTGATTTACAAAATCCCTTAATCCCGTTGCCAGTGATACACGCCATTCGATAGAATTGCTATGGATTTAATTGGACCCTTACCACGGTCAGCAAAAGGTTTTCAACATATACTGGTCGTAGTGGATTATGCCACCAGGTATCCCGAGGCTATTCCCCTGCGTAGTGCCAACACCAAGAGCATCGCCAAAGAGCTGCTACAGATGTTTTCCAGGGTAGGTTTACCCCGAGAGATCCTGATGGACCAAGGTACGGTGTTTATGTCCAAGGTGATGAAAGATTTATGTAAATTGCTTCAAATCAAACAACTGCGCACGTCTGCATATCACCCCCAGACAGACGGCCTAGTCGAGAGATTCAATAGAACCCTGAAATCCATGCTCAGACGGACCATGGAGCGGGATGGGTGAAACTGGGACCAGCTGCTGCCATTTTTTATGTTTGTCATAAGAGAGGTACCCCAGGCATCCACAGTTTTTCCCCATTTGAGCTATTGTTTTCCCACAGGCCCAGGTGATTGTTAGATGTGACGAAAGAGAAGTGGAAACAACAGCCCAGCCCCCACAACACTGTCATAGAACACACTGAAGAAATGAGAGAACGCAGAAACAGTGTAATGCCCATTGTGAAGGAACATTTACAGCAGGCCCAAGAAGCCCAGAGTCGAGTGTAAAACCGTCCCGCTCAACCCCAAGAGTTCGCCCCAAGGGATCGGGTTATGGTGTTAGTACCCATGACGGAATGTAAATTCCTGGCCACATGGCGGGTCCCTACAAAGTGCTGCAGAAAATGGGGCCGGTGAACTACCTCATCCGTCAGCCAGGGAGAAGGAAGCCAAAACAGGTGTATTATATTAACCTGTTAAAAAAGTGGGTGGGTCAAGAAGCACTCTGGGGGGGACAAAGATACAGACTTCAGTACTTTCGGCCACTTCCTCTTCTTCCGAGAACCTGCTGGAAGAGACCCAAGAGTTTTGTGAGTTGGTCATGGAAAATAAAGATGTGTTTTCTTCCTTACCAGGACACACCCATCACATTCAAGATGACATCATCACGCCTCCGGGGATAAGGCTCCATCAAATACCTTACCGGGTGCCAGAGACGAAGAGAGCGGCAATAAAACAAGAAGTGGGGAAGATGTTGGAGCTGGATGTCATTGAAGAGTCACACACTTCATGGAGCCCCCGCCACGTTTCAAAGGCTGATGGACCACATTCTGCACCCACATTAATCCTATGCTGCAGCCTACCTGGACGATGTGATAATCCACAGCCACACGTGGGAGGAGCACCTAATCCGATTAACAGCGGTCCTCGACGCCCTTCGGCAAGCAGGACTCACGGCCAACCCAAAGAAATTCACACAAATTCAGACAGCTGATGTTCTGAAAGAGCTGCAAAATCTGGACCCCTACAAATCAGCTGGGCTAGACAATCTGGACCCTTTCTTTCTAAAACTAGCCGCCGAAATTGTCGCAACCCCTATTACTAGTCTGTTCAACCTCTCTTTCATAACGTCTGAGATCCCCAGAGATTGGAAAGCTGCCGCGGTCATCCCCCTCTTCAAAGGGGGTGACACTCTAGATCCAAACTGCTACAGACCTATATCCATCCTGCCCTGCCTTTCGAAAGTATTTGAAAGCCAAGTTAACAAACAGATCACCGACCATTTCGAATACCACCGTACCTTCTCCGCTATGCAATCCGGTTTCCGAGCTGGTCATGGGTGCACTTCAGCCACGCTCAAGGTCCTAAACGAAATTATAACCGCGATTGATAATAGACAGTACTGTGCAGCCGTCTTCATCGACCTGGCCAAGGCTTTCGACTCTGTCAACCACCGCATTCTTATTGGCAGACTAAATAGCCTTGGTTTCTCAAATGACTGCCTCGCCTGGTTCACCAACTACTTCTCAGATAGAGTTCAGTGTGTCAAATCGGAGGGCCTGTTGTCTGGACCTATGGCAGTCTCTATGGGGGTGCCACGGGGTTCAATTCTTGGGCCGACACTTTTCTCCGTGTATATCAATGATGTCGCTCTTGCTGCTGGTGACTCTCAGATCCACCTCTACGCAGACGACACCATTTTGTATACATCTGGCCCTTCATTGGACACTGTGTTAACAAACCTCCAAACGAGCTTCAATGCCATACAACACTCCTTCAGTAGCCTCCAACTGCTCTTAAACACTAGTAAAACTAAATGCATGCTTTTCAATCGAACGCTGCTGGCACCCGCCCACCCGACTAGAATCACCACTCTCGACGGGTCTGACCTAGAGTATGTGGACAACTACAAATACCTAGGTGTCTGGTTAGACTGTAAACTCTCCTTCCAGACTCACATAAAGAATCTCCAATCCAAAGTTAAATCTAGAATCGGCTTCCTATTTCGCAACAAAGCCTCCTTCACTCATGCTGCCAAACATGCCCTTGTAAAACTGACTATCCTACCGATCCTTGACTTCGGCGATGTCATTTACAAAATAGCCTCCAACACTCTACTCAGCAAATTGGATGTAGTCTATCACAGTGCCATCCGTTTTGTCTCCAAAGCCCCATACACTACCCACCACTGTGACCTGTACGCTCTTGTTGGCTGGTCCTCACTACATGTTCGTCGTCAAACCCACTGGCTCCAGGCCATCTATAAATCACTGCTAGGCAAATCCCCGCCTTATCTTAGCTCATTGGTCACCATAGCAGCACCCACCCGTAGTCTGCGCTCCAGCAGGTATATCTCACTGGTCATTCCCAAAGCCAACACCTCCTTTGGCCGCCATTCCTTCCAGTTCTCTCCTGCCAATGACTGGAACGAATTGCAAAAATCTCTGAAGCTGGAGACTCTTATCTCCCTCACTAACTTTAAGCATCAGTTGTCAGAGCACCTTACCGATCACTGCACCTGTACACAGCCCATCTGAAATTAGCCCACCCAACTACCTCATCCCTATATTGTTATTTATTTTGCTCTTTTGCACCCCAGTATCTCTATTTGCACATAATCTCTTGCACATCTAGCATTCCAGTGTTAATACTATTGTAATTATTTTGCACTATAGCCTATTTATTGCCTTACCTCCATAACTTGCTACATTTGCACACACTGTATATATATTTTCTGTTGTATTTTTGACTTTGTTTTTTTACCCCATATGTAACTCTGTGTTGTTGTTATCGCACTGCTTTGCTTTATCTTGGCCAGGTCGCAGTTGTAAATGAGAACTTGTTCTCAACTGGCTTACCTGGTTAAATAAAGGTGAAATAAAAAAATACAAATAAAAAGTGAAGCAAAGTATCTGGACCATTCCGTAGGGCGAGGGTTGATCAAACTACAAGAGAAGAGCATCGATGCGATCCAGGATTGGCTCCGACCAGTGAATAAGAAACAGGTACAGGCTTTTCTGGGAATAACTGGTTATTACAGACGTTTCATCCATTATGCAATCATTTCAGGACCCCTGTGTGACCTGACACGCAAGGCTAAACCTGCCATGGTACAGTAGAACCCTGCGGCCGAAGACGCAATTCAGAAACTGAAAACGGCCCCTGTGTTGTATTCACCGGATTTCGCGAAACCTCTGATTGTACAGACAGATGCCTCGGACACTGGAATTGGAGCTGTGCTCTCGCAGGAAGTTGATGGAGAAGAACATACTGTGCTGTACATTAGCCATAAGTTGATTTTCCCGTGAAACCAAATATGCAACAGTGGAAAAGGAGTGTTTGGCAATCAAATGGGCTCTGAAGTCATTGAAATATGTTCTGGGCCGCAAGTTTGTGTTGATGACAGATTACGCTCCCCTTACCTGGATGAAGCAGAATAAGGACACCTGGATCACCCGGTGGTTCCTCAGCCTCCAGCCTTTCCACTATCGGATCGTCCACCATTCGGGTTCTAAACATGGTAATGCTGATGCCATGTCCCGTATGCATGCCATGTTTTCGTCGACTGCTCTGACCACAGGGTCAATGCTGAGGGGGAAAGTATGTAGCGGTTTGAGGGGTTGTGTGGTGGATGGATGGTATTTGCCTGCGAGGTTTCTTTGTTTTCTGGCTGCCAGGACCCCGGACAGCAATGTGAAGTATTCCCCAGAGGCAGGACCATGGACAGCTCAGGTGAAACCTTCTAGACTGCAGCAGAACAGCCACACCTGTCTCCAGTTGTAATCAGAGCCAAACTGCAGACAGGTGAAACCAATCAGTGCCTCTACTTAACCGCGCCCTGGGTTCTCTTTCTTTGTCTTTTCTTTGACCCCGGCAGGTGAATGAGTAGGAGGTTATTGGGGAGACAGAATGTACGGTGGAGGAGGATTCATGGATGAAAGGAACGTATGATTTCAACACGGATTGAACCCCCAAAGACCAAGATTGGAGGACCGTCCACTGGTGACGAAGTGTTTACTCTGTCTGTTTTGAGTTTGGTATATCAGGAACGCTGTCGAAACCTGATAGTAATAAACCGGTTGAACCCTTCACTTGGACTGGTGGTGTGTGTTTGTATGTGTAAACCTTGCCTTACAAAGATCTTGGTGTCGAAACCGCCACAGTATAATATGTACTCTTAAGATTATCTTCCATATTCAGACATGTTTGCTTTCATCATATTCAGTGATGTATTTCACAATAATAACGCACTGAGATATCACTATTGAAATGATAGCATTTATCTCAACACGAGGCAAAAAAGCATTTCACAGATCATCTGCGGCAAATGTTAAAATTTAATTTCATATAGAAATACTCTCTTGGCCTATCAATTGAGCAAGTGCGCCAGGATGATTAAGCTCTGACACACCCACACAATGTTAAAAAGTGTGTGTGTGTGTGTGTGTGTGTCTGCAGAGGTTGTAATAGGTGTAAACAGCAGATTGTTTGGAGGTGGGGGTGTCCTCCTTTCAGGGCCAAGCCAAGTATGTAGGCAGAGGCATACATCCACATATAGTCGTGAGACACTGCCCACACGTACGCACACACACATCTGCGTATGAGTCACACAGCCCAGTGTTGCAGACGGCGTCTTGTCGTCTGAGCGAGCTTGTAGATTACTCAGCAATCAGCTGCCAGGCCATAGCAAGGGACTGCACTGCCACACTGCACCCCGTCACAGACAGGCTGCCAATATACCCCCTTGGGATGGTACACACACACAATTTACTGTTATGTCTAAGTCATTTCCCCCCTCTGCTCACAAACAGAGTGATGTTCACACCTTGCCTTGATGAAATAAATCCCTTTGTTAATAATATACCATCTGCTAGCATCAGTGGCGGTCGGTGCAGTTTAAGATGAGGGAGGACGATACTTTTTTTAATGAGCATGGTCTTATTTCTATTACAGCATATTGGATGTCATTCATATTCCATTCACCCAGCTCAATGTAACATCGATAGGTTTAGGCAACTACATGATACTACAATTTCCCCTGTACCCATCATGAGGTTGCTACAACCTAGCCTGTGAATTAAAGTTTACAAAGTAGGTGCACAGGTCAAGAGAATAATTTGAGTAATCAAGGTGACAGTGACACATTAAATAGTACCTGGCACCGACGTAGATGGCGGCCTCGCGACTAGCTCTTAGGAAACTTTGCAGTATTTTGTTTTTATATGTATTATTTTTTACATTATTAGCTCAGAAAGTGTTTTGTATCATTACATACAGCCGGGGAAAACTATTGGATATCAGAGCGGCGGTAACTCACCAGCATTACGACCAGGAATACAATATTCCCGAAGCAGATCCTTTGATTGCTCTCCCCAGGGCAACTGAACTGATTCCAGCGGCTGATCCAAAACATCGCCGGCGGAGGAGAGGCACTCGGAGCGGCCTGCTGGTTCGATTTAGGAGGCGCGCACACCACCCACCGCTTCCAAGTATACTACTCACTAATGTTCAGTCTCTGGTTAACAAGTTCGACGAACTCCGGGCAAGGATTTCTTTCCAGAGAGACATCAAGGCCTGTAACATACTTTGTTTCACGGAAACATGGCTCTCTTGGGATATTCTGTCGAAATCGGTCCAGCCAGATGGGTTCTCAGTTCATCGCGCAGACAGGAATAAATATCTCTCCGGGAAGCAGAAGGGTGGAGGTGTGTGTTTCATGATTAACGACTCATGGTGTAATTGTAGTAACATACAGGAACTCGAGTCCTTTTGTTCACCTGACCTACAATATCTCACAATCAAATACAGACCGTATTATCTCCCAAGATTTTCTTTGGTTATTGTCATGGCCGTGTATATCCCCCCTCAAGCCGATACCACGACGGCCCTCAAAGAACTTCACTGGACTTTATGCAAACTGGAAACCACATATCCTATGGCTGCATTTATTGTAGCCGGGGATTTTAACAAGCAAATTTGAGGACTAGGCTACCAAAGTTCTATCAACATATCGACTGTTGTACTCGCTCTGCCAAAATCCTCGACCCTTGCTATTCGAACTTCCGGGATGGTTATAAGGCCCTCCCCCGCCCTCCTTTCGGCAAATCTGACCACGACTCCATTTTGCTCCTCCCTTCCTATAGGCAGAAACTCAAACAGGAAATACCCGTGCTAAGGACTATTCAACGCTGGTCTGACCAATCGCTTCAAACGCTTCAAGATTGTTTTGATCCCGCGAACTGGGATATGTTCCAGGTAGCTTCCGAAAATAATTTTGACGAATACACTGAAACGGTGACTGAGTTTATCAGGAAGTGTATAGGTGATGTTGTGCCCACTGTGACTATTAAAACCTACCCTAACCAGAAACTGTGGATAGATGGCAGCATTCACGCAAATCTGAAAGCGCGAACCATCGCATTCAACCATGGCAAAGTGACTGGGAATATGGCAGAATACAAACAGTGTAGCTACTCACTCCGCAAGGCAATTCAACTGGCAAAACATCAGTATAGAGACAAAGTGGAGTCGCAATTCAACGGCTCAGACACGAGATGTATGTGGCAGGGTCTACATGCTTCAAGATGGCCACCATTGTTCCTGTACCCAAGAAAGCAAAGGTAACTGAACTAAATGACTATCGCCCTGTAGCACTCACCTCTGTCATCATGAAGTGCTTTGAGAGACTAGTCAAGGATTATATCACCTCTACCTTCCCTGTCACCCTAGACCCACTTCAATTTGCTTACCGCCCCAATAGATCCACAGACGATGCAATCGCCATCACACTGCACACTGCCCTATCCCATCTGGACAAGAGGAATACCTATGTAAGAATGCTGTTCATTGACTATAGCTCAGCATTCAACACCATAGTACCCTCCAAGCTCATCATTAAGCTCGAGGCCCTGGGACTGAACCCCGCCCTGTGCAACAGGGTCCTGGACTTCCTGATGGGCCACCCCCAGGTGGTGAAGGTAGGAAACAACATCTCCACTTCGCTGATCCTCAACACTGGGGCCCCACAAGGGTGCGTGCTCAACCCCCTCCTGTACTCCCTGTTCACCCATGACTGCGTGGCCAAGCACGCCTCCAACTCAATCATCAAGTTTGCAGACGACACAACAGTAGTAGGCTTGATTACCAACAATGACGGGACCGCCTACAGGGAGGAGGTGAGGGCTCTGGAAGTGTGGTGCCAGGAAAATAACCTCTCACTCAATGTCAACAAAACAAAGGAGATGATCGTGGACTTCAGGAAACAGCAGAGGGAGCACCCCCCTATCCACATCGACGGGACCGCAGTGGAGAAGGTGGAAAGCTTCAAGTTCCTTGGCGTACACATCACCGACAAACTGAAATGGTCCACCCACGCAGACAGTGTGGTGAAGAAGGCGCAACAGAGCCTCTTCAACCTCAGGAGGCTGAAGAAATTCGGCTTGGCACCTAAAACCCTCACAAACTTTTACAGATGCACAATTGAGAGCATTCTGTCGGGCTGTATCACCGTCTGGTACGGCAACTGCACCGCCCGCAACCGCAGGGCTCTCCAGAGGGTGGTGCGGTCTGCCGAACGCATTACCGGGGGCAAACTACCGCCCTCCAAGACACATACAGCACCCGATGTCACAGGAAGGCCAAAAAGATCATCAAGGACATCAACCACCCAAACCACTGCCTGTTCACCCCGGTATCATCCAGAAGGCGAGGTCAGTACAGGTGCATCAAAGCTGGGACTGAGAAAATGAAAAACAGCTTCTATCTCAAGGCATTCAGACTGTTAAATAGCCATCACTAGCATATTAGAGGCTGCTGCTGCCTATTGAAATCACTGGCTACTTTAAGAAATTGAACACTAGTCACTTTAATAATGTTTACATATCTTGCACTACTCATCTCATATGTATATACTGCATTTTATTCTATAATATTCTACTGTATCTTAGTCCATGCCACTGTCATTGCTTGTCCATTTATGTATATATTCTTAAATTCCATTCCTTACTAGCTTTGTGTGTATTGGGTATATGTTGTGAAATTGATATTACTTGTTAGATATTACTGCACTGTTGGAGCTAGAAGCACAAGCATTTCGCTACACCCACTATAACATCTGCTAAACGCGTGTATGTGACAAATAAAATGTTGATTTGAATACCGCCTTGCACGCTCTTGCCTGCATCTAGCTGATCTAGGGTGTAATCCTTAGTCCAACAGTTGCAAACGAGAGTTTCTATTGGACAAATTCAGGTATGTTTATTCCCGTGTCGTTCCGTTTAAGAAACATTTTAAAACAGAATTGGCGGACTGAATACACCCCTGATCATACGCAAATACAGTTCATTTTCATAGAAGCCACATAAACAGCATGATCACTTAGCTAGCTCTCGCTCTCACTCTCCCTTCATTTTTGAGGAAATGTACTTGTTAAAAACTGTTCAACTATTCTCTTTCTCTCTCTTTGAGTCAACTACTCACCACATTTTATACACTGCAGTGCTAGCTAGCTGTAGTTTATGCTTTCAGTACTAGATTCATTATCTAATCCTTTGATTGGGTGGACAACATGTCAGTTAATGCTGCAAGAGCTCTGATAGGTTGGAGGACGTCCTCCGGAAGTTGTCATAATTACTGTGCAAGTGAAGGTCTACAGTAGGAACTCGAGTTTTGTATTGAAGTCAATGAACCCAGATGGAAACTAGCTGTCCCCAGGCTACACCATGGTGCTACCCTACAGAGTGCTTTTGATGCTACTGTAGACCTTCAATGCAAAACAATGTGTTTTAATCAATTATTCAGTGACGTGAATATATTTAGTATAGTTTTATCTAAAAAGGATGACTTTAATGTTTCACTATTTTTATTTTTATGAAATTCACTGAGGAGGATGGTCCTCCCCTTCCTCCTCTGAGGGGCCTCCACTGCTAGCATCCAGCTCTTCTTCTCCTCCTCCCTGTAACAAGACCGGCCATCACCTTCTGCATTTAAAGGCTTAAAAAGTACACTGAGGATAAAACTTTATAAAAATAATGTATTGTGCAAAATGAGCAAGATAAAACAATTGGGAGTATCAGGTGCTAAAATAACAGCTCAACTTTCAGACATGGACTCTCTAGAACAGGGGTATTCAACTCTTACCCTATGGAGGTCCGGCGCCTGCTGGTTTTATACCTGATCATTAATTGCACACACCTGGTGCGCCAGGTCTATATCAGTCCCAGATTAGAAGAGAACAATGAAAACAAGCAGTGGCACTAGCTTCGAGGTCCAGAGTTGAGTTTGAGGACTCTAGAACATTCTCAGCATACCTGTTATGCTGTGGCTTGAGCAATTAGTTAATTATATACACCTGTAAAGTGACCTGCCATGCAAAACTGAGCCAATACCAATCAAGACACAATTGAAACGCAATTGACCAAACAATTAACTGCATGAGGTGATACTGATTGAAAGCGCTTGAATATGGAGGGATCTGAATGGGGAATGAAAGAAACTCAACAAACACATCTTGCTCTTGAATAAATACTTGCATAAACATTTAAAAGAGTCCAATGCCTAGTGAAGAAGCATCTCCTTCACACTCACCCTCAGTAGCAGGCCTGGTTGTATGGTATCTAGAAGCTGTCACTCATCTGGTCAGGTCTTTAATGAACAAATCAAGACCTCTAAGTGTTTCTTCTTTGAAACACACACCATTCTACCAGCCTAAGCGCTGCATGCATGCATGCACATACACACTTACAGCCCTCGCCAGGCAGCATCCGTCTCCCCAAATTAGGCCCCCAGCCGTGGGTCAATTTACCAGGGCAGCTACTACTCTCCTCTCCTCTGCGTTGCTCCACCACTCCATCTCTCCCTCTCCTGCTGGGCTCTTTAATGAAACAGCCTGCTGATCAGGAAAATATCCCCCCACTGACTGACTGACTGACTGACTGTCTGACTAACTGACTGAATGTCTGACTGGCTGGCTGTCTGTCTGTCTGACTGTCTGACTGACTGAATGTGTCTGTCTGTCTGTCTGACTGTCTGTCTGTCCCTCTCATTCCACATCACATGATTACCTCATGACCTCACTACCTTCTCCATCATCAAGGCTATTCTCTCATTAGACTACCACCTGGTCCTCTCCTCATCTTCCTCTCTCTGGCCCTCCATTAACGACCCCAACACATCTCCCACTGGTCTCAGCATCAGGCTGCTGCTCAACCACCACTGTTCATTAAAGTCTACCTAGAGGGGTGTGTGGAGGGTCGGGTCTAGGTGTTAGAAATGAAGCTCAGAAGGAGAGTACGTATACGAGTGTACAGCTCAGTGCTCTCTGTGTTGCGTGGTAGTGGCTGGCCATGACAGGTCAACCAGAGACTACTTAGATCATAGCAGCCACTAGGCTCTGGTTACCATCTGACAATGTTATAAGAGTGAGTACTGAGAACAGTGACGAGTTTTCACAGGTTGTGCAACCTCTTGTCCCTTTGCACTTCTCCCTCTCACATGGACGACACAACATGTGGGTCCAAAATGGCATCTTATTCCCTATGGGTCCTGGTCCAAAGGGAATAGGGTGCCATTTGGGATGCAACCAACATCTTACAGTGCAGTGAATCTGCAAAGTAGCAACTCGGCCCTTGGCTCTGCTAAAGGAGGGCTTTGTTGTGGAAATGGCAGGAGGGTTGCAACCTGCCGAAATGTTGTAATGTTTTAGACTACAGGGGAGTTTCAACAAGTGTGGGACGGTACTTTATTCCCTCTATAAACTCCTCTAGCTTGGTGAAAAGGGTGATGAAAATATGTTGAGAAAAAATCTGTCCAATACTGCCATAGTTCAGAATCTCTAACAAGCAGTGCTTGACTTTAATTAAAATAGGTGCCGATACTAATTTGGAGTGTCGCTACTGTTTATATTTAGGTGCAGTAACTCAAACAGTAGAAAATATGAGGTGCTGGTACTCAGTTCAGATTAGCTCCTGCCCAAGTCAAGCACTGCTAACAAGCCACCTTGCTAAGATAACAGAGGGAAAGAACATGAGTAACATGACACTGCTATTCTGAAATGTATTATATTTGCTCACATGTTTATTTAGCCAAGTTCTTCTCCTCTGAGACAAACAACAACACCCTCACAAGGTAATTACAGAAAGAGTGCCACCCACCCATCCCTCCTCACACACTCATCCCTCAACACAGGAGACTCCTATAACTCCCCTAACAGATGTCTCCCAACAGCTAGGCTTTATTGTGTGAACCCACCTACTGTGAGAGCTGTTCGTTTTTTCTTTTAATAGAAACTTGATCTGATTTTTAAATACATATAGCAGACACACCTATCCAGAAACAATTATGGTTAAGTGCCTTGCTCAAGGGCACATCGACAGATTTTTCACCTAGTCAGCTCGGGGATTCGAAACAGCAACCTTTCGGTTATTGGCCCAATGCTCTTAACCACTAGGCTACCTGCCTAGACCATAGGCTGCAACATATGAATAGAATATGAATAGTTATTGATATAAAGAGGACTAAATGGTCGAAACTCAGATGGGGTAACAGACGACGGGCAGGTGTACTTCTTTCTTTAACACGATTTAGTTTCAGCCCGAAACCCCTTCCTGCGGGCTGACAGAAATGCTGGGCCGCAATATGCCATGCCATGCAATTTGAGCTATAGCCATCTGCCCAGCCTGGTCACATACACTAGACGTAACATAGTAAACGTAAATCCGGAAACTGAATTTTGAATGATATGTTAAGTTTTGTATGGTTACATAAGACAGATGGTTACTTAAGGCAAAAACAAAAGTAGGGTGGTTGGTCGGGCGTATAACGCGAATGTCTATTAACCCAAAGGTTGCGAGTTTGAATCTCATCACGGACAACTTTAGCATTTATGCTATTTAGCAACTTTTCAACTACTTACTACTTTTTAGCTACTTCGCAACTACTAAGTATGTTAGCTAACCCTTCCCCTTTAACCTAACTCCTAAACATAATCCTAACCTTAACCCTAACACCATAGCAAAGCTAACGTTAGCCAGCCAGCTCGCTAGAATTAGTAACATATCCTATGTTTTGCAAATTCGTTTCATATTGTATGTTTTGCAAATTAGTTAAAAAAATAATAATTGCAAATTCGTACAATATAATACGAATTGTAATTCGTAACATATCACACAAAATGAGTGATGGACATCCACAAATTAATACATACCATACAAAACGTTCTATATTCTACTAAAAATAGTGTCTCGGTTTTACGTATAGAATAATACAAAATGCTCTGAGACCATGTTGGTCTGCCTCAAGGCAAACTGTCACTTTATTACACATCGGTAAGTAAAATGATGTATTAAAATTAAACTTGGACTGGGGAACTTGTTTTTTGTCCCCTGTTAGCCTATGGCTGTTGGCGTCACTGTGAGCAATGTGTCACTCACTGCAGAGAAAAATAGCATGATTTTGGAGCAGTGATAAGACCCTCTATGGACGATGGGGTGAGATTGGACATTTCCCCGGTACACCATAGAAGCCGAAGTCCTTATCATTGTTAATGGTTTCGACTTTTGTAAAAAAAAAAATGTATATATAGGAAGTTTGATTGGTTATATTCGAATATAGAGAGTAGCCTAAAATGATCTTGACCTGTGCCTAAAACAAAGTTCAAAACGTATCCAACAGCAACCACAATCTTCAGCTGACGAGACTCTCACCAAGCCACTTTAGGAAAACATTAATCGAGGGATGAATTATTGAAACGGGAATGAATGGACAGTTGCATGTGTGTTCTTACCTTATATACATTCTCCGTAATACGGTGCACCTCGTCAGTCCGAGACATCGTGGAATCTTCTTCAGCCAAAACCATAGACCAGATTTCCTTTAGTGACCGGAGCTTTCCGAAGAAATACTACTGAGGAAAAACACAGAGTAGGTGGAAGGAATCGTGGTAACAAACAACAACAGAGGAAGGCGGACGCGCGTAAAATGAGACTCCGGAATCACGGGTTTTATACGAAACTCCTCTACTGCACCCACACTAGCCCACGCAGTCTGGAGGCTATACCAAACGTGTAGCGCAGAGGGAGGCTTGTCATAGGGATACCGCTGCTTGCCATTTTAAAGGGCTCTGCCTCCTCTCTCTCGAACACTGCCCACACCACTGCCTCCGCTTTGCCTACTCTGCATAAAATGAATTCATAACACCTGCATGCCTTAATGACTACAGTACACACTACAAGCGCATACACACATCTCTATACCCAACAATAATGATTTTAACAGATTGTGCTCTTGCGGTCAAGGTAAATGAACAAATTCTGGAGCGCACACATTTTATGCAAAACATACTGTAGCCTAACGCATGGTATAAAGAATGGCGTAGAACCAAGTGTATTTATCGAACATTGTACAAAACACTACAACTGAATATATATCTGTTAAAGTTGTGCCTATAGCTATTCGTGTATGAATAGGCTTAGTGAGTGGGATGTATAATGTGTGTGTGTGTAGGACAGAGTCACTTTTCTCGTATTGGCTACAGTATGTAATGTAGGCAGGGGAATACTCCACACCTCATTCAGAAAGTCACGATCTGCACTACAAGAACCTGTTGGAAAATGTCTCTAAATGTCAAGGCCTATTCTACAAGCTGGCCTTGGATAGAATACCATACCTATTTTCAGTCACCCTTCATTGAGTAGGCTAGTAATGGGGCAATTTACATTCTGGTGGAGGTGGACAATAACGTTTTTCTATTCTATTATTTTGTAATGGAGGGAAAACAGTGCTGCTGCCCTTTGTCTCCAATATTCCAGAAACATATTAGCGTTATAAAAAGGCAGAAGGGGGAAAGGTACAGTACCTTGTACAGTGTTGAGAGATACAGGGCACTCAACCCCTTGCCTGTCCACTCCACCAAGAGTTCACTGGGTTTAGCTATCTATTTTGACAACACTGCTAAGAGGGGCTCATAATTCAACTTCATAACCCATCTGAAAGCTTGAATTAAGTTTTGTTGAAAGACATTTTTCAATTTTGCCATTGCTTGTGTGATGAACAATCTATACTGAACTAAAATATAAAGGCAACATGTAAAGTGTTGGTCCCATGTTTCATGAGCTGAAATAAAAGATAACAGAAATGTTCCATATGCACAAAAAGTTTACTTCTCACAAATTGTTTGCACACATTTGTTTACATCCATGTTAGTGAGCATTTCTCCTCTGCCAAGATAATCCATCCACCTGACAGGTGTAGCACATCAATAATCTGATTAAACAGCATGATATTTACACAGGTGCACCTTATGCTGGGGACAATAAAAGGCAACTCTAAAATGTGCAGTTTTTTCACACAACACAATGCCTCTAATATCTCAAGTTTTGAGAGAGTGTGTAATTGGCATGCTGACTGCAGGAATGTACACCAGTGCGGTGACCAGAGAATTGAATGTTCATTTCTCTACCATAAGCCACCTCGAACACCGCTTTAGAGAATTTGGCAGTAAGTCCAACCGGCCTCACAACTACAGATCACGTGTAACCATGCCAGCCCAGGACCTCCACATCTGGCTTCTTCACCTGCGGGATCGTCTGAGATCAGCCACCAGACAGCTGATGAAACTGTGGGTTCGCACAACCAAATAATTTCTGCACAAACTGTCAGAAACCGTCTCAGGGAAGCTCATCTGTATGCTCATCGTCCTCACCAGGATCTTGACCTGACTGCAGTTCAGCGTCGTAACCGAATTCAGTGGGCAAATGCTCATCTTCTATGGCCACTGGCATGCTGGAGAAGTGTGCTCTTCACAGATGAATCCCAGTTTCAACTGTACCGGGCAGATGGCAGACAGCTTGTATGGCGTCGTGTCGGCGAGTGGTTTGCTGATGTCAACGTTGTGAACAGAGTGCCCCATGATGTCGGTGGGGTTATGGTATGGGCAAGCATAAGGTATGGACAACGAACACAATTCAATTTTATCGATCACAATTTGAATGCACAGAAATACCGTGACGAGATCCTGAGGCCCATTGTCGTGCCATTCATCCACCGCCATCTCCTCATGTTTCAGCATGATAATGCACGGCCCCACATTGCAAGGATCTGTACACAATTCCTGGAAGCTGAAAATGTCCGTGTTCTTCCATGGCCTGCATACTCACCAGACATGCCACCTATTGAGCATATTTGGGATGCTCTGGAACGACGTGTACGACAGCGTGTTCCAGTTCCCACCAATATCCAGCAAATTCGCGCAGCCATTGAAGAGGAGTGGGAGAACATTCCACAGGCCACAATCAACAGCCTGATCAACTCTATGCAAAGGAGATGTGTTGCACTGCAAGAGGCAAATGGTGGTCACACCAGACACTGACTGGTTTTCTGATCCAATGCCCTACCTTTTTTTAAGGTATCTGTATTCTCAGTCATGTGAAATTCATAGATTAGGGTCTAGTACATTTATTTCAATTGACAGATTTCTTTATATGAACTGTAACTCAGTAAAATCTTTGAAATTCTTGCATGTTTCATTAATATTTTTGTTCAGTGTAGTTGGCCGAAGTGGTTTCCATAATTAAAAAAAATTAAATGTTATTTGTCAGATGCTTTGTAAACAACAGGTGTAGACTAACAATGCAGAGTTAAAGATAAAACATTAAATAAAAAAATAGAAATAGTGACATGAGGAATAAATACA
The DNA here is from genome assembly GCF_964263955.1 of Coregonus lavaretus. Classification (NCBI taxonomy): domain Eukaryota; kingdom Metazoa; phylum Chordata; class Actinopteri; order Salmoniformes; family Salmonidae; genus Coregonus; species Coregonus lavaretus. Next base: position 22,020,301 of record NC_139988.1, read on the forward strand.
GTGAATAACAATAACGAGTAAAAATAACATGGCTATATACATGAAGTAGAAAATAACATGGCTATATACAGGAAGTAGAAAATAACATGGCTATATACAGTAAGTAGAAAATAACATGGCTATATACAGGGAGTAGAAAATAACATGGGTATATACTGGGAGTAGAAAATAACATGGCTATATACAGGAAGTAGGCAATAACATGGCTATATACAGGGAGTAGAAAATAACATGGCTATATACAGGGAGTAGAAAATAACATGGCTATATACAGGGAGTAGAAACTAACATGGCTATATACAGGGAGTAGAAAATAACATGGCTATATACAGGGAGTAGAAAATAACATGGTTATATACAGGAAGTAGAAAATAACATGGCTATATCCAGGGTGTAGAAAATATCATGGCTATATCCAGGGTGTAGAAAATAACATGGCTATATCCAGGGAGTAGAAACTAACATGGCTATATACAGGGGGTAGAAAATAACATGGCTATATATAGGGAGTAGAAAATAACATGGCTATATACAGGGAGTAGAAACTAACATGGCTATATACAGGACGTAGAAAATAACATGGCTATATCCAGGGTGTAGAAAATAACATGGCTATATATAGGGAGTAGAAAATAACATGGCTATATACAGGAAGTAGAAAATAACATGGCTATATATAGGGAGTTGAAAATAACATGGCTATACTGTGAGGGAAAAAAGTATTTGATCCCCTGCTGATTTTGTATGTTTGCCCACTGACAAAGACATGATCAGTCTATAATTTTAATTGTAGGTTTATTTGAACAGTGAGAGACAGAATAACAACAAAAAAATCCAGAAAAACGCATGTCAAAACTGTTATAAATTGATTTTCATTTTAATGAGGGAAATAAGTATTTTACCCCCTCTCAATCAGAAAGATTTTTTATGGGATTAAGGTCTGGAGACTGGCTAGGCCACTCCAGGACCTTAATATGCTTCTTCTTGAGCCACTCCTTTGTTGCCTTGGCCGTGTGTATTGGGTCATTTTCATGCTGGAATGCCCATCCACGACCCATTTTCAATGCCCTGGCTGAGGGAAGGAGGTTCTCACCCAAGATTTGACGGTACATGGCCCCGTCCATCGTCCCTTTGATGCGGTGAAGTTGTCCTGTCCCCTTAGCAGAAAAACACCCCCAAAGCATAATGTTTCCACCTCCATGTTTGACGGTGGGGATGGTGTTCTTGGGGTCATAGGCAGCATTCCTCCTCCTCCAAACACGGCGAGATGAGTTGATGCCAAAGAGCTCGATTTTGGTCTCATCTGACCACAACACTTTCACCCAGTTCTCCTCTGAATCATTCAGATGTTCATTGGCAAACTTCAGACGGCCCTGTATATGTGCTTTCTTGAGCTGGGGGACCTTGCGGGCGCTGCAGGATTTCAGTCCTTCACGGTGTACTGTGTTACCAATTGTTTTCTTGGTGACTATGGTCCCAGCTGCCTTGAGATCATTGACAAGATCCTCCCGTGTAGTTCTGGGCTGATTCCTCACCGTTCTCATGGTCATTGCAACTCCACAAGGTGAGATCTTGCATGGAGCCCCAGGCCGAGGGAGATTGACAGTTATTTTGTGTTTCTTCCATTTGCGAATAATCGCACTAACTGGTGTCACCTTCTCACCAAGCTGCTTGGCGATGGTCTTGTAGCCCATTCCAGCCTTGTGTAGGTCTACAATCTTGTCCCTGACATCCTTGGAGAGCTCTTTGGTCTTGGCCATGGTGGAGAGTTTGGAATCTGATTGATTGATTGCTTCTGTGGACAGGTGTCTTGTATACAGGTAACAAGCTGAGAATAGGAGCACTCCCTTTAAGAGTGTGCTCCTAATCTCAGCTCGTTACCTGTATAAAAGACACCTGGGAGCCAGAAATCTTTCTGATTGAGAGGGGGTCAAATACTTATTTCCCTCATTAAAATGCAAATCAATTTATAACATTTTTGACATGCGTTTTTCTGGATTTTGTTGTTGTTATTCTGTCTCTCACAGTTCAAATAAACCTACCATTAAAATTATAGACTGATCATTTCTTTGTCAGTGGGCAAACGTACAAAATCAGCGGGGGATCAAATACTTTTTTCCCTCACTGTATATAGGGAGTAGAGAATAACATGGCTATATATAGGGAGTTGAAAACAACATGGGTATATACAGGAAGTAGAAAATAACATGGCTATATATAGGGAGTTGAAAATAACATGGCTATATAAAGGGAGTACCAGTACAGAGTCGATGTGCAGGGGTACGAGGTAATTTAGGTAGCTATGAACAGTACATAGGTAGGGATAAAGTTACTGGGCAACAGAATAGATAATAGACAGTAGCGTATGTGGTGAGTGTGAAAGTGTGTGTGTGTGTATGTGTGTGGCGTCAGTATGCATGTGTGTGCATGTTATATGTGTGTGGGCATATGTTGTGTGTGTGTGTGTGTATGTATGTGTTGGGGTGTCAGTGTACTGTAAGTATGTGTGAGTGTATGGGTAGTCCAGTGTGTGTGCATAGTCAGTGCAAGAGAGTTAGTGCAAAAAAAGGTAAATGCAGGTAGTCCAGGTAGCCATTGATTAGCTGTTTGGCACTCTTATGCCTTGGGGCTAGAAGCTGTTCAGGGTCCTGTTGGTTCTAGACTTGGTCCACTGGTGCTGCTTGCCATGCTGCAGCAGAGAGAACAGTCTATGTCTTGGGTCACTGGAGTCTTAATTGTTTGGAGGCCTTCTCTGATACTGCCTCGTATAGAGGTCCTGGATGGCAGGGAGCTCGGCCCCAGTGATGTACTTGGCCGTACTCACCCTCTGTAGCGCATTGCGGTCGTTGCCTTGCAGTTGCCGTTCCAAGCGGTGATGCAGCCAGTCAAGATGCTCTCAATTGTGCAGCTATAGCACTTTTTGAGGATCTGAGGGCCCATGTCAAATCTTTTCAGCCTCCTGAGAGAGAAGAGGCGTTGTCGTGCCCTCTTCACAACTGTGTGGGTGTGTGGACCATGTTCATTCCTTAGTGATGTGGACACTGAGGAACATGAAGCTCTCAACCCGCTCCACTACAGCGCTGTCGATGTGGGTGGGGGCGTGCTCGCCCCTCCGTTTCCTGTAGTCCACAATCAGCTCCTTTGTCTTACTGACATTGAGGGAGAGATGGTTGTCCTGGCACCAGACTGCCAGATCTCTGACATCCTCCCTATATGCTGCCTCATCGTCGCCGGTGATCAGTCCTACCACAGTTGTTGGCAGCAAACTTGATGATGGTGTTGGAGTCGTGCGAGGCCACGCAGTCGTGGGTGAACAGAGAGTACAGGAGGGGACTAAGTACACACCCCTGAGGATCCCCTGTGTTGATGGTCAGCGTGGCGGATGTGTTGTTGCCTACCCTCACCACCTGGGGGCGGCCCTTCAGGAAATCCAGGATCCAGTTACAGAGGGAGGTGTTCAGTCCCAGGGTCCTGAGCTTGGTGATGAGCTTGAATGGGACTATGGTGTTGAATGCTGAGCTGTAGTCAATGAACAGCATTCTTACCAGTGGAGGCTGCTGAGGGGAGAACGACTCATAATAATGGGTGGAACGGAGCGAATGGAATGGCATCAAACCATGTGTTTGATACCATTCCACTGATTCCGCTCCAGCCATTACCACGAGCCCGTCCTCCCCAATTAAGGTGCGGGGGTGGGGCTAGTCAGTCACTGTATGATAATAAAGGGGGGACAGTGTGTGGCATTCTGCTACCTTTGCCAGATATATTTGGCAGCAAGGGGACAGACACACACAATCCCTGCCTCCCATATCCCCCAGATCATCATTACGGCGCCTTCCTCTGCAGACCAGGCTCTTTCTCAGGAGCACTTGAAACAGCCTCCTCTCCTCCTACACATCCCACTCACTCCATTTTCCCTGCCTGTAACAGTCTCTCAGGTTTAAATCTCCCTTTTGTGAATCATTGAGCACAGTTACTTGCTCTGTCATTAATGTTCCCTTACTGCCTTTGCCTTTTCCCACCCACTTCCAGTCTCCCACACTGTCATTGGCTTGACGGGAACTATCAGCGACATAATGCAGCAAATTCATTCAACGGAACATCAGCGTTCACTTATGAAAAGGTGAAGTACTTTTCCCATAAAGATACTAATCGTTTCACGGATTTCCCCCAAAGATGTGGGCCATACAGGAGATAAGACCTACCACTTACTCCTTACTTGGCATCTTTAGTCATAGGTTGCTGTATTACAATTCTCTGTGTCCCACTATGGAATGATTTAAGAGGACCTCAGTATAATCCAAGGATGCTGTATACAGTTACATTTCATTCATCACATGAAGTTGGGTATAATGTACAGCAAAAGGCTGATCTTATATGATTCTCCCCATAGCTAAGTAGTTACTGTCCCATATACATGCACAGTACACAGAATAAAAACATGAGACAGCACCCCAATCCACACAATACATTCACTAACCAATGTATGCTGAGGTGCAGTTCATGAACAGGAAAAACATACGCTGCTATTTGCTGCCCTCTAGTGGTTGTTTATATCAACATACCGAGTAAAACCAGGCTGGCCAAGGACTACTTTTAAAAATGCTTGTATTGTTACAGAATAAGAAGATATTTCGTATAGACACGCCACAGGTTTGTCAATAGGATATAACTGGGAAATGGTCTCCACAGTTATTGTCAAGAGCATCTCAGAGAGACTTACAGATTAGAGAACAGTAATACTTTTTATACCATACATATCTGGTCTGATAAGCCACTTACATATATCAAATATGGGTAGTGCTTCTCTTTTATATGTAGGCCCTCCATTTCAGATAAAGAAATAATTAGCCAATGCTCTAAGAGAATCATGATATGATATGCCAGTAAAATATTACAGACCCAGGCAGCTAACAATCCAATATCACACTTCATAGTAAGACAGACCTAATTTCATAATACTCACTGGAAAGATAGCTAGGGCATCAGGCTCTGTGAGGGCGTCTTGGACTGAAATCATAGTCAAATCTAGCCATCCGATGAGAACACCAGTGTTGTCTGGTGTTGTCTGTGAGGTACAGAGGTAAGTAAGCCCACTGACAATATACGATTAGCTCTTCCTTTCTCCAATGACACTGAACTAATCCCCAAGCCAAAATGAACTGGAGCATTAGATTGGCTAAACAGCTCGACAGCGAGGAAGAAAATGAATATACATGAAATGGCTGCTTTAGCAAATAGGTCAGTACTGTTATAACGATTCTGTCCCCAAATCAACAAGTTGAAACCAAAGCTAAAAGTCAAATCGATTCTTGACAGTTTGGCAGGAATAAAGGCATTTTGAACTATGATTTGGCATCTAAACAGGTCAAGATTCTGAAAATAGTCCAAATAGTCATGATTTTGAAAGACATAAATGTAGACTATTCCTACCAAAGAGAATGTGCTCTGTGGTCAGATAACAGGCATAAGTCACAAAAGGTTGAAGAGAAATAAAGAAATAAAAGTGACACTCATTCATTTGTCTGTTAATCACATAATTTGTTCACAGAAGATTTAAAAAACACACACCTGTCAAGGGACTTAGGCAATAGGCACAATGTAAATAGGCCCTAAACATAAAAAGGATAGGAGAGAACCTGCAGGCAATGACCTGAAAAATAAGGTCCATGTCCATGGTTGGAGTGATGGGGTTGTTGAGTCCAGAGGAGGCCTATAGAGCCCTAGTTGGGCTCACAAGGCCAAGGCTTAGCAGGGCACCAGGAGCATCAGTCTTGGCGGTGAGGGACTGGAAGAGATGCTTCAGCTTCCAGTGAGTGAAGATAATCTTTCTGTGGTTGTGTGTGGTGGTTGGGGCATGAGACCCCCACGAGGGGGATATAGTGGCCGGCGTACCAAGTCCATTGGCAAACAAGCATTTCTAGACAGCCAACATCTCTCGTTCCTGCTTCTTCCTCTGTCTCCCCCTCTCTGAAATAAAGACAACCAGACAGTCTTCAACCTAAATCTGAATCCAAATCTGCTGAACACATTCTCTCAACATGAAATTAACCCTCAATGTAATTCAGCATGATGACATATGACATGATGCCATATCTGAGGAGTCTTACCTTGACCTGGTTCTCCCTCAGCTGCCTCTGGGACCTCAGGCTGGGACTCATCAGGTACCTCTGGTAGGTCAAGGTCTCCCTACACATACAAAAACAAATCCAAGGTTATAGAGAAAGGAATAGTAAGAAAGAGCGAGACCGGGAGAAATGGAGGAGGGACTTGAGCAGAGAGCATAGAAATGTACGTTCTATTCTACGAAATAGAACATTCTATTTGTATGAAAAAGAACATTCTATTTGTATGAAATATAACATTATATTGATATTGGATAGATACTGTCCAGGTGGACAGTCTCATGATGAGATGGTTTCTGCCTTTCCAGCCAGTGTTGTTGTTGAGTCATTCAGACTGACCTGAGTGATGGCCTCCAGTTCAGCCAGTACAGCATCTTCATCCTCCTGTGTCAGGGAACCTGCCAGCATCTCGTCTATTTCCTGAAGAGAGATAAAAGGGTACAAATAAATAAACAAAACACAGTAATTTCAATAAGATATCAACGCCTCTGTAAAAAGAAACAGTGGGGACCTTACCCTCTGGTATTCAATGGCTTCTTGGGTCTCATCCATAATTCTCTCCACATCCTCGATAGACATCGCCTGATACGAAAAAACAAAAAACAGTAAGTACAGGGAAGCCAATGTTATATTCATGGCTTATTCATGCAGAATGCAATTTGGTTTGCAGATGCACTGAAGGTAACTAAGGGCGCTTTCACATATCCCCTGTATGATCCAGATCCTGGAGCATTTAGTACCCTGATCCGCGCTATATAGCAAACGAACCCTGGCTGAAACTAATCCTGGACCAGCATGAGCAGCGGGTCCAAGATCCAGGACAAGAGTACCAGGTATTAGACTCGGCAGCGCAATTCAAGTGAAACATTTTGCCTGTTGTAAACAAGCTAGCTCGCTAATGTCATGTAGAAGGTGCGTCTCGCAAATCGTATCCTGAAACTGTTATTTTCAGGTGTTGTGAAAGCGAAACGTATTCTGTAGAATTCTCACAAACGCTCAGAGAAACCGAACCAGGGTACCGAACTCCATATGTGAAAATGCCCTAAGCAACCTATTTATCTTACTGATGGCTTATGGAAAAGAGAAACACATACAGTATGCTACTTTCCTGTGTCATAGGGAAATTGCATAGAGAACAAACATAGATCTCTGATACCCTCACATACCTCATGCAATGACTTCAGGCAGTCGTTTCCAACTTTAAGTCCTTCAATGACCTTCATTTCAATCTGGGCAAACTCAATGTCTTGACACTGTAAAGAAAACAAGATCAGAAAGCATTAGTTGAGTACAGGGGTGTATTCACTAGGAACCAAAAATAACCAAATGAAAGAAAACAGAATGAAATGGAGAGGGACCTAAATTTGTCCAATAAAAACAATTGTTTTCATTGCAAAGCGTTTTCCGTTTAGAGTAAACGTTTTCTGTTGCAAAACGTTTTGCTATGGTACAAAATGTTGACAAATGTGTTAACTATTTACCATGTGCTCCAGGTTGCTAATCTGGTTTTCCGTCTTGTCCAGGAGCTGGTCCTGGTATCTTTTCTTTTTGAGCAAGAGGAGGGCCTTCCTGTTTGAAAACAAAATACAGAAAGGTAAGAAAATGCAAATATCCTACGTTTGTAATTAACAGAGTATATACAGTTGAAGTCGGAAGTTTACATACACCTTAGCCAAATACATTTAAACTCATATATTTGGAGACCCTTTCTCTCTGTTGGGACAGACGCGAACTGGCTGAATCGATTCAGTGGCTAGCTTTGCACTTAACTGGCTAACAGTAGCTACTAAGGGTAAGTTCTATATCGTGGAGCTCCGCCCCATAGGGGAGCTCTGCTCCTAGTGGTTTACCCTCTGCCCTAAGGCAGCAGCAGCCTGAGACAAAATTATGCACACACCTACAGCCAATAGGAGTACAGGTGTCCCTATAAGAGGGGATGCCTCCCCTCAATCAGCCTCCCTTTTTCTTCAGCGACTGGACTAGACTGAAGAAGCCAAGAAGAGACGAAGAGAAGACTCAGGACGAAGAAAACGCAGTCGATTTTCCAGATCATCGACGTCGTCCTACAATGAGCACACCAAGCTTATCCATAGGGTAAGTATTTAACAAAAGCTCTTTTCAGAGCTCAATGTCGCTGTTCCCCTTGGCGGCTGTCGACCCCCCCGACATATGTTTCGTGGGTTGAGGGACACAGCACGCCGGGGACAGCTTCATTAATCCCCCACTATGCGCCAGCTGCGCCCTCCTTTTTTGAAGGAGTGGAAGCAGCGTTGGGCATTTTTAGGGAGGATATTCCTCTTGAGGATGTGCTATCAGTGTTAGTCTCAGCTTCTGAGGCATCATCTGAAGGCGCTGACTCAGGAGATGACAGGGCTATTGGGGAAGAAATGAATATTCTATTGGAACAATTCATTACACTGACCCAGATGTTTAACACCCCTTTTCCTTCGGGAAATTGTGAGGTCATTACATCCCTGGATGATGACGCCACAGCCTCTCTGTGCCTGAATTCTCAGGTCTCATTGAGTGGGCTGCTAAACAGCGGGAGATTAAGCTGCCCCCCATTCCCTCCAACCCGGAAGTGGATATGAGGAAGGGCGGCCGTTACTCTCGCTACAGCTTGGCGTCAGACGGCGGCCTCCAGCAGCAAGGAAGCGGGCCTCGCCCCCCCCCCCTGCAGCGCCAGAGGTGCCGGCGAGAGAGGTCATTAAAGCGTCATCCTGGCATCACCCGAAGGGCGGCCAGAAGAGACGCCGTTTATGACAGGCGAGGGGGAGAGAACGGAAGACGGCACAGCGCCTGCTGTGACCGAGCCCACTGCCCCCCCCCACTCTACCGTTGAGTGTATGGAGGAGAATGTTTTTTGTTGATGTGTGTAATAAAGAGTTGGCTCTACTTGACACTGTCAAAAAATAGCCCCTTTTCCATAATACATCCGAGAGCGTTCGACCTTCCTCACTCTCGCTCTCTCTCTTACCACTATGAGTGCAGCTCAGCCCACCATGGTGCGTTGCTGAATGCACACATAAGGCAGGTATATAAAAGGTATTAAGTGTACCTTATAAAGACCTCACTTTACAGACTCCTAGGAGTGCTGTAGTGAGTGTCTCACATAGCAGGCTGCAGTCTCAGCCAGATAATGGCATGATGACGCGACCGCTATTCGGGACGGCGCTCTGTCTCAGGCTAACGCCTCAGTCAGTGCAGTTCAGACCCGTGCTGCGTTCACGGAGGGCCTGATTACTACGGTTACGGGCGTAACCAACGTATCGGCGCCCCCGTTTCTCTCAGAATGCGCTGATAATAACCACATTGGGGATGGCGCACTATCACAGACTAAGGTCTCTGTTAGTACGACCCAGACCCATGCTGCGTTCAAGAAGGGCCCGATTACCACGGTCACGAAGGTGCCCCCACCTTTTTCTGAACGCGCCCAGGCTCACCACACTGAGTGTAGTTCAGCCCACCAGAGGTGCAGAGCTGAACGCACACAGGAGGTGAAAGGAGGAATAATACCTAGACGCCGTCTTGGTTTATCTCAAAGAGACCTCACATTACAGACTCCAAGGAGTACTGTAGTGAGTGCCTCTCATAGCAGGCTGCAGTCTCAGTCAGGAGACATGATGACGCAGCCGCTATTTGGGGATGGCGCACTATCGCAGACTAAGGTCTCGGTTAGTGCGATTCAGACCCATGCTGCGTTCACGGAGGGCCCGATTACCACGGTGACGAAGGTTCCCAGTGTATCGGCGCCCCCACTTCTTTCTGAACGCGCTAATACTCACCACACTGAGCGTAGTTCAGCCCACCAGAGGTGCAGAGCTGAACGCACACAGGAGGTGAAGGGAGGAAAGATACCAAGACACCGTCTTGGCTTATCTCAAAGAGACCTCACATTACAGACCCCAAGGAGTACTGTAGTGAGCGTCTCTCATAGCAGGCTGCAGTCTCAGTCAGGAGACATGATGACGCAGCCGCTATTTGGGGATGTCGCACTATCGCAGACTAAGGTCTCGGTTAGTGCGATTCAGACCCATGCTGCGTTCACGGAGGGCCCGATTACCACGGTCACGAAGGTGCCCAGTGTATCGGCGCCCCCACTTCCCTTTGAACGCGCTAATACTCACCACACTGAGCGTGACTCAACCCACCAGGGGTGCAGAGTTGAACACACACAGAAGGTGAAAGTTAAGAAGGTATCAAGGCGCCGCCTTGTTTTACCTCATAGAGACCTCATACTACAGACTTCTAGGAGTACTGTAGTGAAGGGCTCTGATAGCGAATTGCAGTCACCTAAGATGACGCAATCGCTTGCTGGGGATGGTGCCCTGCCGCAGGCTGTGGCCTCGGTCAGCGCAATTCAGACCCGCGATGCGTTCAAGGAGGGCAGGAATACGACGGTTACGGGTTTAACCGATGTCCCTACTCCTCTTTCTTTCTCAGAACGCATTTCCTCTCCCTTTCACGGGAGGCCCACCTTGGGCTGTTCCACCACTTCAATGTTGGGGAACAGTGGCGGTAAGGGCCATAGAGGAATACAGGTCCTTCCTACTGGATGCACCACAGCTTCGCGCCCAGCCACTTTCTCTGCATTGCTGGCAGTGGCGAAGAAGCTGCACCCTCTCACGCTGGCTAGAACAGACGTTGCAGAAGGGTTATGCTCTCCAATTCTACCGGACCCCACCCCCGTTCAGGGGAGTGGTGGAGACGGTGATGAAAACGCCAGACAAAGTGGCCGCTCTGATGACAGAGATTACGGAACTTTTGGCGAAGGAAGCGGTGACAGTAGTTCCCCAGGAGCAAAGGAACAAAGGGCTATATTCGCCTTATTTCCTAGTGCCCAAAAAGACGGGGGGAGTGAGGCCGATTTTGGATTTACGCATTCTCAACGAGAGCATAACCAAACGGCCCTTCCGAATGCTAACGACAAAACGTCTGCTGGAATGTGTCCAGAGAGGGGACTTTTGTATGAGCATAGACCTAAAGGACGCGTACTTTCATGTGCCGGTTCAGCCGCGTCACAGGAAGTTTCTGCGGTTCGCCTTTCAAGGGGTGGCGTACGAATACACGAGGATGCCATTTGGGTACGCCCTGGCACCTCGCACATTTTCCAAGTGTGTGGAGGCGGCATTGGAACCGTTGCATCGTCAGGGAATACGGCTACTAGCCTACCTGGACGACCTACTGGTTCTCGCCCCGTCAGCAGAGCTGGCGATCACTCACACAACACAGACAGTGATGCATCTCACAAGTCTGGGGTTTGCTGTGAATTGGAAAAAGAGCGCGCCCTGGCCCACTCATCAGATTGTCTACCTGGGGATACAGCTAGACACTGTGAGGATGAGGGCTCGAATTTTGGACCCCCGAAGGGTAGCCTTGTTGCTAGCCCTAAGGAAGTGTCGTCCGAATCACACGGTGACGGCGCTGTCGATCATGTCACTTTTGGGTCTCATGTCGTCAGCCCACTCTGTGGTTCCGCTGGGACTCCTGCACATGCGCAGGACGCAGCGATGGTTCGCCCAACTAAGACTAGACCCATTGCGTCAACGTCATCGGTTGGTGGTGGTTCCCCTCTCGCTCAGTGCAGACCTAAACTATTGGAGAAACTCGCGCGTTCTCACGCACGGAGTCCCGATAGGAAAGGTGTCCTCTCACATCCCAGTATTCACGGATGCGTCCCTGACGGGATGGGGAGGGACATGTCAGACACAAGCGATAGGAGGTGTGTGGCCTCAATCAGGTCGTCACATCAACCTCCTGGAGTTGGAAACGGTTCGACTGGTTCTGACCCACTTCGCGTCTACCCTTCAGGGTCGCGATGTGCTGGTCTGGTCAGACAACCGGACCACAGTAGCCCACATAAATCGCCAGGGAGGAGTCAGGTCTTCTGCTCTCCATCGGGCGGCAGAGGAATTGTGGCTGTGGGCTCACGAGCACCTTCGCTCATTGAGAGCAGCACACATTCCGGGCTACTTGAACGTAGGAGCAGACCTCATGTCAAGAGGGGGTCCTCGAGACGACGAGTGGTGTCTGCATCCAGACATTGTTCTCCAGATTTGTGAACAATTCGGGAGAGCCGATGTGGACCTATTCGCGTCACGCGTGAACGCGCAATGTCCTCTGTGGTTCTCTCTGAGGGAACAGGACGAACCGCCACTGGGAAGGGACGCCTTTGCGCACCAACCGTGGCCGAGAGTTCTCCTGTATGCATTCCCTCCGCTGTCCTGCATTCTCCCACTGCTAGCCAGGGTGAGGTCAGGAGGGCTGTCAGTGATACTGATAGCGCCCGATCGCCCGAGGGCTCCGTGGTTTGCGGAGATGAGTCAGATGTTGATTGCGCCACCTTGGCCAATTCCACATCGACGGGACGCGTTGTCTCAGGCGGTTGGCACGATAGGGAAATTGCCCATAATCGGCCAACCACTGAAGGCCTGGCTGCTGAGAGGGACAGGCTAGAGCGCCGTGGGTTATCTGATGCAGTGATCAGGACCATACAGGGTTCACGTGCCAGTTCCACTTCTAAGATGTATGCCAGTAGATGGAACGTGTTTTCACGATGGTGTGTCACACAAGGTGTGGACCCCATGAGCTGTCAGGTGGAGAGTATTCTCTCTTTTCTACAGCTCATGTTTGATAAGAAAAAATCGCCTGCCACGATTAGAGTGTTTGCAGCAGCGATTTCAGCTTGTCATGAGGGTTTTGGCAGAGACAATGTCTTTAGCCACCCTCTAGTGAAACGCTTCCTATTAGGAACGCGGCGACTTAGGCCAACACCTAGAGTCACGCTTCCTCAGTGGGATTTGGCTTTGGTACTCGAAGCGCTATGTAAGTCGCCGTTCGAGCCATTGAATCAAATACCCCTCAAGATGCTGTCTATAAAGACAGCACTGTTGCTCGCTTTGACTACAGCTAAGCGGGTCAGTGATTTGTGTGCTCTTTCGACGAGACCTGACTGCTTGGCCATCAATGGTGACCTGAACAGAGCAGTGTTACGTCCTAACCCGGCATTTGTGCCGAAGGTTATTAAGAGTTCATATAGGTCACAGACCGTGGAGCTGTGGGATTTTTCTCCTCCTCCTCATAGAGAGAGGAGTGAGGAAAAGCTCCATCGCCTGTGCCCGGTATGCGCTTTGGCGTGTTACGTCGAGCGCACAGCAGCGATTAGGTCATCGCCTCAGTTGTTTGTGTGTCACGGTGCGGCTGCACTAGGTAGACCACTTTCAAAACAGAGGTTGTCTCACTGGCTTTGTGAAGGCATTGAGACAGCTTATGAGGTAGCAGGGCGGCAATTGCCTCAGGGTATCAGAGCTCACTCCACTCGTGGAGTAGCGGCTTCTACTGTCCTTTTCAGAGGAACAGGAGTAGAGGATATCTGTAGAGCAGCATCCTGGTCGACGCCGTCTCCATTTATCCGTTTCTATCTCTTAGATATGTCTTCTAATTCTCTGGCTCGATCTGTACTCAGCGTGGCTAAAGGACGATTTTGAGCAAGAAAGAGAGGAGAAGCAGGACTGTGGACACAGGTTTCCATCAGGTCCGCTTTGGTTAGGAAGACGTGTTTTTGACAGATGTGTTTTCTAACTCTTTGGCTCGGTCTGTACTCAGCATAGCTGAAGGGAGATCTTGAGCTAGGAAGAGAGGGAAAAGCAGGACTATGGACAGGGTTTCCATCAGGTCCGCTTTGGATAAGAAAACATATTTTGTGGCATGAATCCTGACTGACAGGGTCAGTACAGTAGAGGCATGCGTTGATTAACAGAATGTGAGGTCATCTATCTGCTTGTTCAGTTAGTATGACTCATGTTTTTGTTCCTGCCCACTAATCTCTGGGATTCCATTGAGTGAGTGAGGCGGTCTACCGCGTTCACAATGTAGAGTGATACTTGATGTCATTCCATTAGTGGTCGGTAGTGTTTTCACAGGATATTGAGGCACATCTATCTGCTAGTACAGATTAGTATGGCTTCTATTCTGGTGATCTGCCCACTAGTCATTGGCATTGCCATTGGACGAGGTGGGGCGGGTCTTTTAACCGATGACGCGGTATATTGTGACGCCCGTAGGGGTTTTTAGTTGCAGTACTGCGGGACTTGGTTGCAGCCATTGCTGGGCCTGACTTTCTCGTTTCGATGGGAAGTGTTAGGCTCGGCAGGGAGTACATTTTGGAGAGCTACGCTCCGCCTTAAACCACTAGGAGCAGAGCTCCCCTATGGGGCGGAGCTCCACGATATAGAACGATTAGTTACCGGAGTGTAACTCCAGTTCTATGAGTGGAGCGGGAGGCTGATTGAGGGGAGGCATCCCCTCTTATAGGGACACTTGTACTCCTATTGGCTGTAGGTGTGTGCATAATTTTGTCTCAGGCTGCTGCTGCCTTAGGGCAGAGGGTAAACCACTAGGAGCAGAGCTCCCCTATGGTGCTCCGCTCCACTCATAGAACTGGAGTTACACTCCGGTAACTAATCGTTATAACCTACATTTATTTTATTTTCTGGTAACAAGAGTCGTTCAAGGGAATTCGGGACATGGGTGACTAGTTAACGTTAGCTTGGCTCTCTCTGTGTGTTTCGTGCCGTTGGAGGAGGGGTGGTTCGTTGGCAGAGAGCAATGGCTAGCTAGTATGCTAACTATTCTAGCTAACTAACTGGCTGAATAAGTTGATGACGTACTCACTCAAACTGTCAAAACTAACCCAAAACTTTACACAACGTTAGACACGGACACAAATGATCTGTTTGGCGTGTTAACACACTGGTTTGTTGTAACCGAGTATTGGTGCTAAACCGTGTTATTGGAGGCTGGCATGCTAGTTGGCTATGGCGTCATAGGATTCGGTGCCCTGGACGGTTTTCACGGAAGAATACTGTACCAAGTTAGCTAGCTGAATAAACTAAGTTAGAGTCTATTCCTAGAAAACATTGAACCGCTGTAGTTTACAACAATTATAATTTCTAACGTGGAAGTTGGGAGAGTTATATTTGAGTGTTTCAGTGAAACGTAAGTGAGGGAGGCCCCGCTCTCTTGCTTTCCCAGATGTTTAGTTCATTTCATTTCGATCTCCTTTGCATTATTGTAGCATTTTTCTGTAGCCTGTCAACTATGTGTCTGTCTATCCCTGCCATACAAACGCTTCACACCGCGTGGCTGCTCCCACTCTAATCTGGTGGTCCCTGTTAGCACGACCCACGTGGAGTTACAGGTCTCCGGCAGCCTCTGGAACTGCCGTTCTGCGGCCAACAAGGCAGAGTTAATCTCAGCCTATGCTACCCTCCAGTCCCTTGAGTTCTTGGAGCTGACGGAAACATGGATTACCACAGAAAACACTGCTACTCCTACTGCTCTTTCCTCGTCTGACCATGTGTTCTCGCATACCCCGAGAGCATCTGGTCAACATGGCGGTGGCACAGGAATCTCTCCCAAGTGGACATTCTCTCTTTTTCCCCTCACCTATCTGTCTATCTCCTCATTTGAATTCCATGCTGTCACAGTCACTAGCCCATTCAAGCTTAACATCCTTGTCATTTATCGCCATCCCAGGTTCCCTTGGAGAGTTCATCAATGAGCTTGACGCCTTGATAAGTTCCTTTCCTGAGGATGGCTCACCCCTCACAGTTCTGGGTGACTTTAACCTCCCTACGTCTGCCTTTGACTCATTTCTCTCTGCCTCCTCCTTTCCACTCCTTTCCTCTTTTGACCTCACCCTCTCACCGTCCCCCCCTACTCACAAGGCAGGCAATACGCTTGACCTCATCTTTACTAGATGCTGTTCTTCTACTAATCTCACTGCAACTCCCCTCCAAGTCTCCGACCACTACTTTGTATCCTTTTCTCTCTCGCTGTCCTCCAACACTACTCACTCTGCCCCTACTCCGATGGTAATGTGCCGTCGCAACCTCCGCTCTCTCTCTCCCACTACTCTCTCCTCTTCCATCCTATCATCTCTTCCCTCTGCTAAATCCTTCTCCCTCTGATCTCCTGATTCTACCTCCTCAAACCTCCTCTCCTCCCTTTATGCATCTTTTGACTCTCTACGTCCCCTATCCTCTCGGCCGGCTCGGTCCTCCCCTCCTGCTCCGTGGCTTGACGACTCATTGCGAGCTCACAGAAGAGGGCTCTGGGCAGCCGAGCGGAAATGGAGGAAAACTAGACTCCCTGCAGACCTGTCATCTTTTCACTCCCTCCTCTCTACATTCTCTTCCTCTGTTTCCGCTGCTAAAGCCACTTTCTACCACTCTAAATGTCAAGCCTCTGCCTCTAACCCTAGGAAGCTCTTTGCCACCTTCTCCTCCCTGCTGAATCCCCCTCCTCCTCCCCCATCCCTCTCTGTCGATGACTTCGTCAACCATTTTGAAAAGAAGGTTGACGACATCCGATCCTCATTTATCAAGTCAAATGACACCACTGGTCCTGCTCACACTGCCCTACCCTAAGCTTTGACTTCTTTCTCCCCTCTCTCTCCAGATGAAATCTTGCGACTTGTGACGGCCGGCCACCCAACAACCTGCCCGCTTGACCCTATCCCCTCCTCTCTTCTCCAGACCATTTCCGGAGACCATCTCCCTTACCTTAACTCGCTCATCAACTCATCCTTGACCGCTGGCCATGTCCCTTCCATCTTCAAGAGAGCGAGAGTTGCACCCCTCCTCAAAAAACATACTTGATCCCTCCGATGTCAACAACTACAGACCAGTATCCCTTCTTTCTTTTCTCTCCAAAACTCTTGAGCGTGCCGTCTCTAGCCAACTCTCCTGCTATCTCTCTCAGAATTACCTTCTTGATCCAAACCAGTCAGGTTTCAAGACTGGTCATTCAACTGAGACTGCTCTTCTCTGTGACACGGAGGCTCTCCGCACTGCTAAAGCTAACTCTCTCTCCTCTGCTCTTATCCTTCTAGACCTATCCGCTGCCTTTGATACTGTGAACCATCAGATCCTCCTCTCCACCCTCTCCGAGTTGGGCATCTCCGGCGCTGCTCACTCTTGGATTGCGTCCTACCTGACAGGTCGCTCCTACCAGGTGGCGTGGCGAGAATCTATCTCCGCACCACATGCTCTCACCACAGGTGTCCCCCAGGGCTCAGTTCTAGGCCCTCTCCTATTCTCTCTATACACCAAGTCACTTGGCTCTGTCATATCCTCACATGGTCTCTCCTATCATTGCTACGCAGATGACACACAATTAATTTTCTAATTTCCCCCTTCTGATAACCAGGTGGCGAATCGCATCTCTGCATGTCTGGCAGACATATCAGTATGGATGTCGGATCACCACCTCAAGCTGAACCTCGGCAAGACGGAGCTGCTCTTCCTCCCGGGGATGGACTGCCTGCTCCATGATTACATTTACATCATTTAGCAGACGGTTGATCTCGCCATCACGGTTGACAACTCCATTGTGTCCTCCTCCCAGAGTGCAAAGAACCTTGGCGTGACCCTGGACAATACCTTGTCATTCTCCGCTAACATCAAAGAGGTGACCCGATCCTCCAGGTTCATGCTCTACAACATTCGCAGAGTACGACCTTACCTTACACAGAAAGCGGCACAGGTCCTAATCCAGGCACTTGTCATCTCCTGTCTGGATTACTGCAACTCGCTGTTGGCTGGGCTCCCTGCCTGTGCCATCAAACCCCTTCAACTTATCCAGAACGCTGCAGTCCGTCTGGTGTTCAACCTTCCCAAGTTCTCTCATGTCACCCCGCTCCTCCGCACAATCCACTGGCTTCCAGTTGAGACTCGCATCTACTACAAGACCATGGTGCTTGCCTACGGAGCTGTGAGGGGAACGGCACCTCCTTACCTTCAGGCTCTGATCAGACCCTACACCCAAACGAGGGCACTACATTCATCCACCTCTGGCCTGCTAGCTCCCCTACCTCTACGGAAGCACAGTTCCCGCTCAGCCCAGTCAAAGCTATTCGCTGCTCTGGCACCCCAATGGCGGAACAAGCTCCCCCACGACGCCAGGACAGCGAAGTCACTGACCACCTTCCGGAGACACTTGAAACCCTACCTCTTTAAGGAATACCTGGAATAGTATAAAGTAATCCTTCTTCCCCCACCCCCCATAAAATAAAAAAATTAAAAGTGGTTGTCCCACTGGCTATCATAAGTTGAATGCACCAATTTGTAAGTCGCTCTGGAGAAGAGCGTCTGCTAAATGATGTAAATGTAAATCATTTTCCTTCCGAATGATGCCATCTATTTTGTGAAGTGCACCAGTCCCTCCTGCAGCAAAGCAACCCCACAGCATGATGCTGCCACCCCCGTGCTTCACGGTTGGGATGGTGTTCTTCGGCTTGCAAGCCACCCCCCTTTTCCTTCAAACATAACAATGGTCATTATGGCCAAACAGTTCTATTTTTGTTTAATCAGACCAGAGGACATTTCTCCAAAAAGTACGATCTTTGTCCCCATGTGCAGTTGCAAACCGTAGTCTGGCTTTTTTATGGCGGTTTTGGAGCAGTGGCTTCTTCCTTGCTGAGCGGCCTTTCAGGTTATGTCGATATATGACTTATTTTTACTGTGGATATAGATACTTTTGTACCTGTTTCCTCCAGCATCTTCGGAAGGTCCTTTGCTGTTGTTCTGGGATTGATTTGCACTTTTCGCACCAAAGTACCTTCATCTCTAGGAGAAGGAACGTGTCTCCTTCCTGAGCGGTATGACGGTTGCGTGGTCCCATGGTGTTTATACTTGCGTACTATTGTTTGTACAGACTTGTGGAGGTCTACAATTTGTTTTCTGAGGTCTTGGCTGATTTCTTTTGATTTTCCCATGATGTAAAGCAAAGAGGGACTGAGTTTGAAGTTAGGCCTGGAAATACATCCACAGGTACACCTCCAATTGACTCAAATTATGTCAATTAGTCTATCAGAAGCTTCTAAAGCTGTGACATCATTTTCTGGAATTTTCCAAGCTGTTTAAAAGGCACAGTCAACTTAATGTATGTAAACTTCTGACCCACTGGAATTGTGATACAGTGAATTATAAGTGAAATAATCTGTCTGTAAACAATTGTTGGAAAAATTACTTGTGTCATGCACAAAGTAGATGTCCTAACCGACTTGTCAAAACTATAGTTTGTTAACAATACATTTGTGGAGTGGTTGAAAAATGAGTTTTAATGACTCCAACCTAAGTGTATGTAAACTTCCGACTTCAACTGTGTATATACAGTATATATATATATATATATATATATATATATATATATATATATATATATATATATATATATATATATATATATATCTCATGACAGCTTTCAATCTCAAATTATTTAAAGTGACAACCTTCACTTTAGGCAGATAGGTCTTATTTATGATGAGAGAAACAAGTCCTTACTCTTTCTTGCCATCTTTCAGAAGCTGCTTGGCCAGATTCCTCTCTTTTTCCAGCTGCAGAGTGATTCTCTTCTGGTACTGCTTCAACTTATCTCTCTGCTGTTTCAGTTGCTGGAATTGAGCAGACAGACATTTTAATGTGATTGTTGGAATACCACTCGTTTCAACACTAAATCGCTTCAGTTTGCTGTCTAGCTTGCCAGTACAGTAGTCAATTGAATTTGGTGTGTTAGCCCTGGCTAGTATGGGTTGTCAGACTGCCCCTATCCCACCTGTGTGTCATAAACAACAGTGTGAGGAACAATAGTGGAATCAGTGGTTCATCTTCAAAATAAAAGCAACTCATTAAATATGATGCAAATACAAATAGTGAAATCATGCCATATTTGGACTAGATAATGCTAAATAAGGTTGGAATGTTGTTATATAAACTAAACAAGAAAACAATTTGTTAATTTTACAAAATAAATGTTATAATCAGTTGAAATCACACTGTGGATGTATTAGACTTCATAATTGCATTGGGGCATACTTATATTTCACTGTACAACCTTACCTATGGATTGTGGATCAATGAAATGGGGTATCAGTCTACTCAGTGACACCCACAGAACATAACTGTAAAGAGTATACACAAATATTAGTGTTGTAGCTCTTATTGCAGGACTTTGACTGTGGGAAATCACCTCACTATCCAGCCTATTGTGCATATTGACATGTGGGTGTCACTTGAGTAGCCTGATACCCCCTTTTCATTGAGTATTAAGTATGCCCAATATGTAATTCTGCAGTCTAATACATCCACAGTGCGATTTCAACAGATTTTAATTTTTTTGTCAAATTAACTCATTGGATTTTGCTGAATTTATTTAACCTCATTCCAACCTTGTTTAGCATTATTTTACAGAAGAGTTTTAGAGCCAAGTAAAGAGAAAAATAAATAAACAGCGATGGGTGGTAGTACTTTTTTTTTATATTTAGAGAATAAACTCTAAATTTAGAGTTTATTTTTATTTTTATGACAAATAAAGTTGGAGTTATATTTCAAGATTAATGTAGGGGATTGGTTAACTGCATGTCTCCCTGGCTCCCTTTTGCTGTGCGCACCACCATTGAAATGCCTGCAGTTAGATGACCTGGTGAAACAATACTTTAGAATTGGCTTTAGTAACAAGGAAATCCTTTCTATTTTAGCACATAACAATATTATTATATACTGAACAAAAATACAAATGCAACATGTCAAATGTTGGTCCCATGTTTCATGAGCTAAAATAAAAGATCCCCGAAATGTTCCATACGCACAAAAAGCTGAAAAAAAAAAAAAAGTGGACAAATTTGTTTACATCCCTGTCAGTGAGCATTTCTCCTTTGCCAAGATAATCCATCCACCTGACAGGTGTGGCATATCAAGAAGCTGATTAAACAGCACGATCATTACACAGGTGCACCTTGTGCTGGGGTCAATAAAAAGCCACTCTAAAATGTGCAGTTTTGTCCCACAACACAATGCCACAGATGTCTCAAGATTTGAGGGAGTGCGCAACTGGCATGCTGACTGCAGGAATGTCCACCAGAGCTGCTGCTAGAGAATTTAATGTTAATTTCTTTACGTCGTTTTAGAGAATTTGGCAGCACGTCCAACCGGCCTCACAACCGCAGACCACGTGTAACCGCGCCAGCCCAGGACCTCCACATCGGGCTTCTTCACCTGCGGGATCGTCTGAGACCAGCCACCTGGGCAGCTGATGAAACTGATGAGTATTTCTGTAATAAAGCCCTTTTGTGAGGAAAATCTCATTTTGATTGGCAGGGCCTGGCTCCCAGTGGGCGGGCCTCCCATTATAAGTATTACGATCTGGAAAAGGATGTGCCAGAGATTATTTTCAGAAGGCGCAACCGTTGTTACATACATAGGTAGAGACGGGCGGATTGTGTGTGTATGCAGGTGTGTGTGGGCGGTAAAAAGTAGGGGCAAAACAAACAAATGGCCATCAATCTAATGATCTAATACACTCGTTCAAATAGGCGTCACTGCTCATTCACACTTATCAATCTAATGTTCTAATAACTTGCACGCACGCGCACACACACACACACACCAAGTTTCCCCCTGGCAATGTTAGACTATAGGCATACACTCTTCTAACGGCCATGGTGCGTTTTGAAGACAAACAAAAAACGTTCAAGTCCTTTCCGTCTGCCCTACGAATTCGCTACAACGTTCTGCTGTGTAGCCTAGGCAACTACTTGAGCACACCCAATAAAACTAATTATCTTGGGATCCTGGAGACCGGGGGCTATGCGTGTGTATTTGTCTTATGTCAAAACCACTATTATGCAGCCCATTATAAACCTAAAGCGGCCAACTAGATTGAGTATCCTAACCTTTAGGCTAATTGTACGTTACAGTAGGCAAGTGAAAGTAAATTATAGGCCTATCCAACGACTGCGGGAGGAATTAACAATGAAGCAGGGGTTTTATGCAAGTGTCTGGGAGGAGAGGCAACTCAACGACCACTCCTGCATGCGCATACCAGCTAATCTGAGGCACTGTTTGAATATATTCATGGTAGATAATCCCTTTCTTTAAATAATAATTGATCGAAATATAGGCCTATTAGATCAATGATGATAGGCTATATAGGCTATAAAGAACTAATCACTTATCTGACATGACTTGGTAGCCTAGCGTAACATCTCCTTTCACTATCCATCTATCAGTGATGTCTTACAGGATGGGAGGAATGAAGGAGGTTATCCCAAAACTGGGGCATCGTCTCCGTTACAGGCCATTTGTCTCAGCTATACCGCTAACTTAGGCTACCACTGGTCCACCTTGTAGAGGCTAGTGGCTAGACCGGTTAGCTGTTAGGTTATAATAATGGAATGTAACATTACTGTCTCAGATGGGGCTTTACCCAAACGCCTGCCCCGTGGCTATGCAAGGTCCATGACAGAGGTTTGGGGTTAGCCCTTGAGCCCGACAGGGACCCGCAATCCAACTCCACGCAATCTGTGACCTACATTCAAAAGATAATAAGCACAGGCCTATGACGCTACTTAATTGGAAGTGTAGCCTACATAAAACACCATGCCTCTACGCACACATTTGTAAGTTAACCTTTCGACATATAGGCTGCTAATCTAGCTGTTACTCTATAATATACTATGCACGGTGTTGACATACGCAGGGGATTGAGGATTACATTGTAGCGAATTGGAAGGGCACCATGACAGGGACTGATGCACGCAGACTCTTCACAGTCTAACAATACATGGCCGTTAGAATGGTATTGCTTTGGGGACACTGTGTGTGTGTGACGCCTGTTTGGACAAGTGTATTAGACCCACTCACCCTCCCCACATACACACACACCTGCAAACACACAACCCACATGTCTCTACATATGTACAGTACAAGTCAAAAGTTTGGACACACCTTCTCATTCAAGGGTTTTTCTTTATTTTTACTATTTTCTACATTGTAGAAAAATAATGAAGACATCAAAACTATGAAATAACACATCTGGAATCATGTAGTAACCCAACAAGTGTTAAACAAAATATATTTTATATTTGAGATTCTTCAAAGTAGCCACCCTTTGCCTTGACAGCTTTGAACACTCTTGGCATTCTCTCAACCAGCGAATACTTTTTTACTATCGTTTTTTCTTCTTCTTCTCTTCCCTAATACTCTTCCGTATTATCTAGTCCAAATATGCCATGATTTTACCATTTGTACCCATTTGCATCGCTTTCAATTAGGGAATGTTAATGTTCCAACATCTAGTGGAAAGCCTTCCCAGAAGAGTGGAGGCTGTTACAACAGCAAAGGGCGGACCAACTCCATATTAATGCCCATGATTTTGGAGTGAGATGTTCGAGGAGCAGGTGTCCACATACTTTTGGTCATGTAGTGTACTTTGCTGATCTAACATTAGGTCTATACATGAAATGATTCCCTATCTAACTGGGTACAGTGTGGGTAGAGTGTCAACTGGAACATGTTGGTAGCTAGCTAGCTATGTTAGCAGACTGACTTGCTAGATAGTTGGCTAAGGTAACATTAGACAACTCACCAAAACTGCTCTGTCCTGCTCTGTGACTCGCGTGCGTCTCTTTCTGCCGAAAATGTTTCCCATTTTGATTCCGCATACCCACCACTCTGTGCAACTAAAGAGTCGACTTGTAAACAAGTCTATTTCTCAGAAGAACATTGCGTAAGCCTACACTTAGTTTGTGGATCGGTCGTCTGGCTAGGTATCGTATTACTTTGCTATTTTACTTCAGTGAAGCTAATGCTAAAAATCACACCCTTAACATCAGGAAGTACGGCATTCAGGTATTGGACAATACAAATAGTGGGGTTTTCTCAATTGGGCAAAAGTCTGTCCTGCGCCTCCTTGTTCTTCTTCTTTTGGGATTGGGTTGGCGGATCGCATCCAACGTTTAAGGTACATACACCGCCACCTACTGTACTGGAGTGTGAGGCCTACCTACATTAAATTATCTTCCTTTCATTTCATTTCATTTTACAGACGCTCTTATCCAGAGCAATTAGGGTTAAGTGCCTTACTCAAGGGCACATCAACAGATTTTTCACCTAGTCAGCTCAGGGATTAGAACCAGCGACCTTTCGGTTACTGGTACAATGCTCTTAACCACTAAGCTACCTGCCGCCCCGGTAAGGGAACCAGGTTTTCCTCTAGGATTTGCCTTTGATAGCTCTATTCCAAATATAGTGCATTCGGAAAGTATTCTCTCGACCCAATTTTCATATCATGTGGGTCGTGACCCCTAATTTGGGAACCGCTGGCCTATGTTGTCTGATTGTTTCCTAATCTTCTACCCAGCCTGCTGAGCTCAGCCAGGTCACCCGTGATACAAGTGGCTATTCGACGTCCATCCATGTCTGAGGACGTTGGGCGATGACGTGTAAACCGGTCACTAGGGGCAACAGTGAGCGCTATTACCTTCAAGTAGGTTTGGGTTTTGCTAGGGTTAGGGTTAGCGTAAGCATCTGTCTGTGGTGCCAAAGGTTGCATGTTCGAATCCAGCGATAGAAAGTTGTTTGAACGTCTAATTCTGACGTGAGACTGTAAGAGCTTGTTGGCTGAGCTACCTTACCTGGGGTATGCATTATTATTTATATTTTTTTGTCATTTAGCAGACGCTCTTATCCAGAGCGACTTACAGTTAGTGAGTGCATACATTATTTTAAAAAAAAATGTCATACTGGCCCCCCGTGGGAATCGAACCCACAAACCCACAACCCTGGCGTTGCAAACGCCATGCTCTACCAACTGAGCTACATCCCTGCCGGCCATTCCCTCCCCTACCCTGGACGACGCTGGGCCAATTGTGCGCCTCCCCATGGGTCTCCCGGTCGCGGCCGGCTGCGACAGAGCCTGGATTCAAACCAGGATCTCTAGTGGCACAGCTAGCACTGCGATGCAGTGCCTTAGACCACTGCGCCACAAGTAAATTGGTAAATAAGGTGTCTAGTAGAGGTCAGTGTTTGAATGCGACTTGGCGTCGAAGAAAGCACCGGCACCAGTGGGATCTCGCATTTGCAACACACGGATCAAAAAGGCATGTGATCAAACAAAGCTCCGTCATTGATAATGCAACTTTGAAACGAGCAACTGCATCTTTATGCGAGAAACCTACTTTCTACATCAAGTTTACACATTTACAAAAGACAGTGGCTCCATTGCATGATTTAGATGTAAAACAGGAAATGCTTATCAAAATTAATAATTTAAAAGTTTGAAATACAATGTAGCCAGTGTTTCAAGAAATCTATTTTCTAAAAAAATATAATCTGTCTATACAGGAACTCCACAGGATGAGAATCTCACTGACCGCAGCTCTGTCAAGTGAGATTGTGAGAAGAATATCTAGAATAAGTTTGTTAATTGTGACTAGCAGAGGTTGATGTTTTGAAAGCCACAACGGGATCAAACAGAAGCTTCGTAAGTCATTTATCACATGGTAACTGCCTGTCAACTTTGCTTGGAACTTGAATTAAACTTTTTCAACTCACTTTGACATATTAACAAAAAACTTTGGATCCACAATTTGATAATGACCAATAACAACTAGCTATAGAGCTGTTTCATAAACAATCTCTGCTTGAGGGAGAGAAACAAACGAAATAGGCTCTCTCAAGATTCAATAGCGCTGTCCTGTGATTTCAATATACACTACATGACCAAAAGTATGTGGACACCTGCTTGTCCAAAATCATGGGCATTAATATGGAGTTGGTCCCCCCTTTGCTGCTATAACAGCCTCAACTCTTCTGGGAAGGCTTTCCACTAGATGCTGGAACATTGCTGCGGGGACTTGCTTCCAATCAGCCACAAGAGCATTAGTGAGGTTGGTCACTGATGTTGGGTGATTAGGCCTGGCTCGCAGTCAGTGTTCCAATTCATCCCAAAGGTGTTCAATGGGGTTGAAGTCAGGGCTCTGTGCAGGCCAGTCAAGTTCTTTCACACCGATCTTGCTCAGCTGGTAGAGCACAGCGCTTGTAACGCCAAGGTAGTGGGTTCGATCCCCGGGACCACCCATACACAAAAAATGTATGCACCCATGACTGTAAGTCGCTTTGGATAAAAGCGTCTGCTAAATGGCATATTATTATTTATTATTAAACCATTTCTGTATGGACCTCGCTTTGTGCACGGGGACATTGTCATGCTGAAACAGGAAAGGGCCTTCCCCAAACTGTTGCCACAAAGTTGTAAGCACAAAATCATCTAGAATGTCATTGTAGGCTGTAGAGTTAAGATTTCCCTTCACTGGAACTAAGGGGCCTAGTCCGAAACATGAATAACATCCCCAGACCATTATTCCTCCTCCACCAAACATTACAGTTGGCACTATGCATTTGGGTAGGTAGTGTTCTCCTGGCATCTGGTGATGCGTGATTCATCACTTCAGAGATCGCGTTTCTACTGCTCCACAGTCCAATTGCGTCGAGCTTTACACCCTCCAGACGACTCTTGGCATTGAGCATGGTTTGTGTGCGGCTGCTTGGCCATGGAAACCCATTTCATGAAGCTCCTGAGGAACAGTTCTTGTGCTGATGTTGCTTCCAGAGGCAGTTTGGAACTCGGTAGTGAGTGTTGCAACTGAGGACAGAATAGTTTTACTCGCTACACGCTTCAGCACTCGGCGGTCCCGTTCTGTGAGCTTTTGTGGCCTACCACTTCGCTGCTGAGCCGTTGTTGCTCCTGGATGTTTCCATTTCACAATCACAGCGCTTACAGTTAACCAGGGCAGCTCTAGCAGGGCAGACATTTGACTAACTGACTTGTTGGAAAGGTGGCATCCTATGATGGTGCCACGTTGAAAGTCACTGAGATCTTCAGTATGGCCATTCTACTGCCAATGTTTGTCTATGGAGATTGCATGGCAGTGTGCTCGATTTTATACAACTGTCAGCAACGAGTGTGGCTGAAATAGCCGAATCCACTAATTTGAAGGGGTGTCCACATACTTTTGTATATATAGTGTATCTTCTTTTGCTGTGTGATTCTTTACCCTGTGCTATCTCTTCACTCAGCAATAAGGTGAAATGTGTAGATAAAAATAAAAAGATTCCAGCAGAGGTCGGTGCTCTCTGTTGGCACTTTGACAAGACACATATCACAGAGAGCCAAGCCTATGGGTTCGTAGCTTCAACCCCGCAGCACACACACACACACACACACCAATTGATTAATGGACTGCTGAATGTATATTTTGTTCTCTTGCTTTGTTTGCTCTTTCCAGTATTATGTCTATCTCTGATAAGCTACCCAGGAAAGGGCTGAAAATAGCCCATATTAATATATGTAGCCTAACATCAGATAAAATTCATATATTAGCCATTTCTGCGACTCACAGATAATTCATTTGATGATACAGCTGTAGCAATACAAGAATATAACATCTATAGAAGAGACAGAAATGCTTATGGGGGAGGTGTTGCTGTATATATTCAGAGCCATATCCCTGTAATGCTTAGAGATGTCAAGTGTTATTGAAGTGTTGTGGTTGCAGGTTCACTTGCCACATCTAAAGCCTTTTCAAGTGCGAACATTCAGTATTTAAATATGTGTGAAATGCTTGATAGTGTATGTGATATAAACAGAGAGGTCTACTTTCTTGGGGACCTGAATATTGACTGGTTTTCACCAAGCTGTCCGCTCAAGAGGAAGCTTCTTATTGTAACCAGTGCCTGTAATCTGGTTCAGGTTATTAATCAACCTACCAGGGTGTTTACAAACACTACAGGAACAAGATCATCCACATGTATCGATCACATTTTTACTAATACTGTAGAACTTTGTTCTAAAGCTGTATCCGTACCCATTGGATGCAGTGATCACAATATAGTGGCTATATCCAGGAAAGCCTAAAATAGTGTATACGAGATCATACAAAAGATTTAGCTGTGACTCGTATGTGGATGATGTAAAAAATATTTCCAGATGATGCACTTGATTAATTTATTAAATTGGTTCTTCCCATTATTGATAAACATGCACCTGTTAGGAACTGTTAAGGCTCCATGGACTGATGAGGAATTGAAAAAGTGTATGGTTGAAAGAGATGGGGCAAGTCTGGCTGTACATCTGACTGGTTGACTTACTGCAAATTGAGAAATTATGTGACTAAACTCAACAAAAAGAAGAAGAAACTGTATTATGAAGCCAAGATCAATGATATAAAGAATGATGGGAAAAAAACTTTGGAGTACTTTAAATTAAATTATGGGTAGAAAGACAAATTCAACTCCATCTTTCATTGAATCAGATGGCTTATTCATCACAAAACCATTTGATGTTGCCAATTATTTTAAGGATTACTTCATTGGCAAAGTGGGCAAATTTAAGCTGATCTACCCCCCCCCCCCCCCCCCCCAAAAAAAGCCATCGTATTCATGCATAAAAAAGCAAACAATGAAAGAAAAGCATTGCAAGTTTGAAATTTGTAAAGTTAGTGTGGGAGAGGTGGAAAAAGTATTGTTATCGATCAATAATGACAAACTTGCTGGCATTGACAATTTAGATGGAGAGGATGGTAGCTGACTCTATAGCCACTCCTTTCCTATCTGTCATATCTTTAATCTGAGCCTAGAGGAAAGTCTTTGTCCTCAGGCCTGGAGGGAAGCCAACGTAATTCCGCTACCCAAGAATGGTAAAGCAGCCTTTACTGGTTCTAACAGCAGACCTATAAGCTTGCTGCCATCTCTTAGCAAACTGTTGGAAAAAATTGTGTTTGACCAAATACATATAGGGAAGCGCATGTACACAACATGTACTGCACTGACACAAATTACGATTACGATGATTGGTTGAAAGAAATTGATAATAAGAAGATTGTGGGAGCTGTACCATTAGATTTCAGTGCAGGCTTTGATATTATTGACCATAACCTGTTGTTGAAAAAACATGTGTTATGGCTTTTCAACCTCTGCCATATCGTGGATTCAGAGCTATCTATCTAATAGAACTCAGAGTTTTCTTTAATGGAAGCTTCTTTAATGGCAAACATGTAAAGTGTGGTGTACCACAGGGCAGCTCTCTAGGCCCTCTACTCTTTTCTATTTTTACCAATGACCTGCCACTGGCATTAAACAAAGCATGTGTGTCCATGTATGCTGATGATTCAACCATATACGCATCAGCAACCACAGCTAATGAAGTCACCGAAACCCTTAACAAAGAGTTGCAGTCTGTTTTGGAATGGGTGGCCACTAATAAACTGATCCTGCTGAATCTGGTAATGAATGGTGTGGCTATTGATCATGTTGAGGAGACTAAATTACTTGGCGTTACCTTAGATTATAAACTATCATATAGATTCAATGGTTGTAAAGATGGGGAGAGGTCTGTCCGTAATAAAGAGATGCTCTGCTTTTTTGACACCACACTCCAAAAAGCAAGTTCTGCAGGCTCTAGTTTTGTCTAATCTTGATTATTGTCCAGTCGTGTGGTCCAGTGCTACAAGGAAAGCCTTAGTTAAGCTGCAGCTGGCCCAAAACAGCACGGCACGTCTTGCTCTTCATTGTAATCAGAGGGCTGATATAAATACTATGCATGCCAGTCTCCCTTGGCTAAGAGTTGAGGAGAGACTGACTGCATCACTTCTTCTTTCCACTAGATGTTGGAACACAGCTCTGACACACACACTTACCCCACCAGACATGCCACCATGGGTCTTTTCACAGTCCCCAAATCCATAACAAATTCAAGAAAGCGTACAGTATTATATAGAGCCATTATTGCATGGAACTCCGTTCCAACTCATATTGCTCAAATAAACAGCAAACCTGGTTTCAAAAAACAGATGAAGCAACACCTCACGGCACACCGCCTCTCCCCTATTTGACCTACTGTAGATAGTTTGTGTGTATGTATTGATATGTAGGCTACGTGTGCCTTTACAAAAAATGTATGTAGTTCTGTCCTTGAGCTGTCTATTAATATTCTGTATTATGTCATGTTTCATGTTTTGTGTGGAACCCAGGAAGAGTAGCTGCAGCTTTTGCAACAGCTAATGGGGATCCTAATAAAATACCAAATACCAATACATGATCAAATGAACCTCCGGATGTCATATTGACAAACACAAGTTTGATAGAAACGGCCTACTATTTATAATGGATAATGAGGTCAAGACTATAGTTCTTATAGCCTAGGCCGTAGACTGGCCTAGTTTAATATGTTTAATGTCAAATATTAATTTATGCAAAACTAGGCCTATAGGTGATTAAGTGAAGTTAAACTAAAGGTGATCAAGTTAAAAAATATATTTTTAGTGGGTTGGTGTGGATCAGTAGCAGCGTGTGGGTAAAGTCACCGGGAAGCCAAGCCAGAAAAAAAAGCCATATTACAACCCACTGAATGTGTTGTGATAATTGCTCTACAACCTGTTAGTTCATATGCCTTGACACATTGATATATAGGCCTAAGGCTGAGACAATAAGAAGACACAGTGGCAGAATAAATTCAACTACACATTTGTTTAATTACAAAACCGGACAGCAACATCTGTCCGGTGAAGTCCACAAAACATATTGCATGTAACAAACAGTTACATAACCTACAGCATGGTGAAGCAAGGTAATGTTTCCCACATTTTCGGACTACTAAACAACTATTGATTTAGAACCATGGAGAGTTACCGCAAGTCACAAAGAAAACAGGAGCTGCCTCCACTATTCCAGCACCATTTCAACTTCAACATTTCAACATCATCTAATCACCTACAGTGAAAAAAAGAATTTAGTCAGTCACCAATTGTGCAAGTTCTCCCACTTAAAAAGATGAGAGAGGCCTGTAATTTTCATCATAGGTACACGTCAACTATGACAGACAAATTGAGAATTTTATTTCCAGAAAATCACATTGTAGGATTTTTAATGAATTTATTTGCAAATTATGGTGGAAAATAAGTATTTGGTCATCTACAAACAAGCAAGATTTCTGGCTCTCACAGACCTGTAACTTCTTCTTTAAGAGGCTCCTCTGTCCTCCACTCGTTACCTGTATTAATGGCACCTGTTTGAACTTGTTATCAGTATAAAAGACACCTGTCCACAACCTCAAACAGTCACACTCCAAACTCCACTATGGCCAAGACCAAAGAGCTGTCAAAGGACACCAGAAACAAAATTGTAGACCTGCACCAGGCTGGGAAGACTGAATCTGCAATAGGTAAGCAGCTTGGTTTGAAGAAATCAACTGTGGGAGCAATTATTAGGAAATGGAAGACATACAAGACCACTGATAATCTCCCTCGATCTGGGGCTCCACGCAAGATCTCACCCCGTGGGGTCAAAATGATCACAAGAACGGTGAGCAAAAATCCCAGAACCACACGGGGGGACCTAGTGAATGACCTGCAGAGCGCTGGGACCAAAGTAACAAAGCCTACCATCAGTAACACACTACGCCGCCAGGGACTCAAATCCTGCAGTGGCAGACGTGTCCCCCTGCTTAAGCCAGTACATGTCCAGGGCCGTCTGAAGTTTGCTAGAGTGCATTTGGATGATCCAGAAGAGGATTGGTAGAATGTCATATGGTCAGATGAAACCTAAATTTAACTTTTTGGTAAAAACTCAACTCGTCGTGTTTGGAGGACAAAGAATGCTGAGTTGCATCCAAAGAACACCATACCTACTGTGAAGCATGGGGGTGGAAACATCATGCTTTGGGGCTGTTTTTCTGCAAAGGGACCAGGACGACTGATCCGTGTAAAGGAAATAATGTATCGTGAGATTTTGAGTGAAAACCTCCTTCCATCAGCAAGGGCATTGAAGATGAAACGTGGCTGGGTCTTTCAGCATGACAATGATCCCAAACACACCGCCCGGGCAACGAAGGAGTGGCTTCGTAAGAAGCATTTCAAGGTCCTGGAGTGGCCTAGCCAGTCTCCAGATCTCAACCCCATAGAAAATCTTTGGAGGGAGTTGAAAGTCTGTGTTGCCCAGCGACAGCCCCAAAACATCACTGCTCTAGAGGAGATCTGCATGGAGGAATATGCCAAAATACCAGCAACAGTGTGTGAAAACCTTGTGAAGACTTACAGAAAACGTTTGACCTGTGTCATTGCCAACAAAGGGTATATAACAAAGTATTGAGAAACTTTTGTTATTGACCAAATACTTATTTTCCACCATAATTTGCAAATCAATTCATTAAAAATCCTACAATGTGATTTTAATTTTGTGTGTCATAGTTGACGTGAACCTATGATGAAAATTACAGGCCTCTCTCATCTTTTTAAGTGGGAGAACTTGCACAATTGGTGGCTGACTAAATACTTTTTTCCCCACTGTATGCTTAGTCTAATAAGCGACAATTAATACAGTGACAACTAAAACATTTAGTCCAATCAACGTAAGCTAAATATGATGTGGCTGTCCATGATACTGATTTATGTGTGTGTGTGTGGTGTGTGTGTGAGTGCATGCAGGTATAATTTTTTTTTGACTCACCCTATTTGTAGAGAAATGCCAACGCCATCCTCCTCTTTCATGTTGCCTAAACGGTCTCTGTCATACATTACACGCTTTTAGTTTATGTTGTCCTAGGCTACCTGGCTAAAATACTTGCTCGCTAGCCTAACTTCCTTTCATGGGCAATGATATGCCAGGCCACCTAGTTAACATTAGCATACTACATCTAGCTACATGTGGAACTTCCATCCTCTCAGGCCATGGGCACAATGTATTAATTTATGGTTGGATCTGAATCGTCAATATAATCATGGGCCAGTACGGAGAATTAAGTAAGACCACATGTCCAAATCCCTATCTCCATCCATGGCTAATTTAGGAAAGGGACGATTTTAGCTAGCTAGCCACCGGAGGACAATGACACAAGATGCAACAATTAATGATTTTTTTCTTTCCCAATGACGTTTGGCTTCTGATGTGATGTGATTGGTCTGAAGCCAAATCCAAGCTGGCTTCCCTTGACACTTTTTTTTGGGTGCGCCAGGACCATTCACAGCTGAGCTCACTCAGTTCAGCTCAAAGCTGATTGGCTATTATTATTAATTTTTTTATCAAGGGAGGCCAAACGCTTGCTGGCTTCCCTTGCATTCAAAGCTAGGGGCGGCAACAATATCATACTTATTTTGACCAGACAGCATCAGATAGAAACGTTACACATACTGAGACAGAGGTGCACTGTTTCGTTCACTCGGATACGTTTTCTGGTGAGATACATTTAGCCTCTTGTGAATTGAAGGACATGTATGAAACACAGAGAGATTAAAGATACATTATTCAATATGTTTTTGTATTTTTTCCTTGGTACATTTTTGGGGGAAGCCTAGCTTCCCTTGGCATCCATGAATACACACCACTGGTGGGGAGTTTTAAATTAGGATGTTAGGGAATGTGCTTGTGATAGAAACTTAGGCATCAAAGGCCTCAACATTTTTATTGAGGGAAAAAATATATTCCAATGTGTTGGGGTTTAGACGGTTTCTCTTTTTGGAGATGATTTCTCCTGCCATGGTGAAGACTCTCTCACATGGCACAGACAATGCTGGTGCACACAGATAATATTTGGCCAGGTCATGTAGGTGCAGATAAATCCATGGTAGAATCCACATTACAGTATAAGTTTTGTGAGAGGTATTGACACGTTGAATGCACCGAGCTGTCTGTTGAATGCCCCAAGCTGTCTGTTTGAACTACTGGCACACAGCTCAGTCACCTATGCATACCCCACAAGACATGCCACCAGAGGTCTCTTCACAGTCCCCAAGTCCAGAACACACTATGGGAGGAGCACAGTACTACATAGAGCCATGACTACATGGAACTCTATTCAAATCAAATCAAATTGTATTTGTCACATGCGCCGAACACAACTTTACCTTGAAATGCTTACTTACAAGCCCTTCACCAACAATGCAGTTCAAGAAAATATTTTGTTAATAAACTAAAGTCAAAAATTAAATAAAAAGTAACACAATAAAATAACAATAACGAGGCTATGTACAGGGGGTACCGGTACCGAGTCAATGTGCGGGGGTACAGGTTAGTCGAGGTAATTTGTACACGTATTTAGGGGTAAAGTGACTATGCATAGATAGTCCACATCAAGTAACTGATGCAAGCAGTAAAATTAGATTTAAAAAACTGAAAAAATACACCTTATGGAAAAACAGGGACTGTGAAGCAACACAAACATAGGCACAGACACATGCATACACACACGATAACATATGCTCTATACACACACATACACATGGATTTTGTGTTGTAGATATGTGGTAGTGGAGTAGGGGCCTGAGGGCACACACTTAGTGTGTTGTGAAATCTGTTGTGAATGTACTGTAATGTTTCGAAAGTTGTATAACTGCCTTAATTTAGCTGGACCCCAGGAAGAGTAGCTGCTGCTTTGGCAGCAGCTGATGAGGATCCACAATAAATACAAAGAAGTGCCCAGAAAACATATTATTTTCTTACTTACAATAAAAGTGACTCCAAAATGACACAATACATTATTTACCATTCATTTCTATTGGCACTAAATAATCTGAAACACAACCAAAACAAGCTGCAAATGCATCCAAAAAGTTTGTAGAGTCACAAGCTTGATGTAGTCATTGCATCCTAGGAATATGGGACCAAATACTAAACTTTTGACTACTTTAAATACTTTAAATCACATATATTTTTCGTAGCTGTCTATTTACCACCACAAACCGATGCTGGCACTAAGACCGCACTCAATGAGATGTGCCACAGGCGGCGCTCCTAGTGGCAGTGGACTTTAATGCAGGGAAACTTAAATCCATTTGAACCTAATTTCTACCAGCATGTTAAATGTGCTACAAGAGGGAAAAAAACACAGCCACGTGCTGCCCAGTGACACAAGCCTACCAGACAAGCTAAATTACTTAGCTTCAAGGCAAGCAACACTGAAGCATGCATGAGAGCATCAGCTGTTCCGGACGACAGTGTGATCATGCTCTCCGCAGCTGATGTGAGTAAGATCTTTAAACAGGTCAACCTTCACAAGGCCGCAGGGCCAGACGGATTTCCAGGACATGTACTTTGAGCATGTGCTGACCAACTGGCAAGTGTCTTAACTGACATTTTCAACCTGTCCCTGACTGAGTCTGTAATACCAACATGTTTCAAGCAGACCACCACAGTCCCTGTGCCCAAGAACACTAAGGTAACCTGCCTAAATGACTACCGACCCGTAGCACTCACATCTGTAGCCATGAAATGCTTTGAAAGGCTGTTCATGGCTCACATCAACACCCTTGTCCCAGAAACCCTAGACCCACTCCAATTTGCATACCGCCCCAACAAATCCACAGATGATACAATCTCTATTGCACTCCACACTGCCCTTTCCCACCTGGACAAAAGGAACACCTACGTGAGAATGCTATTAGTTGACTACAGCTCAGCGTTCAACACCATAGTGCCCTCAAAGCTCATCACTAAGCTAAGGATTCTGGGACTAAACACCTCTCTCTGCAATTGGATCCTGGACTTCCTGATGGGCCGCCCCCAGGTGGTAAGGGTAGGTAACAACACATCTGACACGCTGATCCTCAACACGGGGGCCCCTCAGGGGTGCGTGCTCAGTCCCCTCCTGTACTCCCTGTTCACCCATGACTGCATGGCCAGGCACGACTCCAACACCATCATTAAGTTTGCTGACGACACAACAGTGGTAGGCCTGATCACCGACAACGATGAGACAGCCTATAGGGAGGTCAGAGACCTGGCCGTTTGGTGCCAGGATAACAACCGCTCTTATTTTTTACTTATCTATT
This sequence comes from Coregonus lavaretus, assembly GCF_964263955.1. Taxonomy (NCBI): domain Eukaryota; kingdom Metazoa; phylum Chordata; class Actinopteri; order Salmoniformes; family Salmonidae; genus Coregonus; species Coregonus lavaretus. The sequence goes on from NC_139988.1 coordinate 22,056,085, forward strand.
TTTTACTTAACACTTATTTTTCTTAAAACTGCATTGTTGGTTAAGGGCTTGTAAGTAAGCATTTCACTGTTCTATTCAGCGCATGTGACAAATAAAAATTGATTCAATTTGATTTGATATAAGTGAAATTTGTCTGAATTATTTTGGTTTCCTAAAATAGGGGGACTATCTACAGAAAGTGCTGTAATTTCTAAATGGTTCACCCGATATGGATAGCAATACCTTCAAATTAAAGCTGACAGTCTGCACTTTAACCTCATAATCATTTCAAATCCAAAGTGCTGGAATACAGAGCCAAAACAACAAAATATCTGTCACTGTCCAAATACTTTTGGACCTCGGAAAGTGCCTTCGGAAAGTACTCAGACCCCTTGACTTTTTCCACAGCCTTATTCTAAAATGGATTAAAAAATAATAATCCTTAGCAATCTACCCCATAATGACAAAGCGAAAACAGTTTTTTTCGATTTCTTTGCAAATGTATTAAAAATAAAAAAACATAAATACCTTATTTACATAAGTATTCAGACCCTTTGCTATGAGACTCGAAATTTAGCTCAGGTGAATCCTGTTTCCATTGATCATCCTTGAGATGTTTCTACAACTTGATTGAGTCCACCTGTGGTAAATTCAATTGATTGGAAAGGCACACACCTGTCTAAATAAGGTCCTACAGTTGACAGTGCATGTCAGAGCAAAAACCAAGCCATGAGGTCGAAGGATTTGTCCGTAGAGCGCTGAGACAGGATTGTGTCGAGGCACAGATCTGGGGAAAGGTACCAAAACATTTCTGCAGCATTGAAGGTCCCCAAGAACACAGTGGCCTCCATCATTCTTAAATTGAAGAAGTTTGGAACCACCAAGACTCTTCCTAGAACTTTCTGCCCGGCCAAACTGAGCAATTGGGGGAGAAGGGCCTTGTTCAATGATGTAATCAAGAACACGATGGTCACTCTGACAGAGCTCTAGAGTTCCTCTGTGGAGATGGGAGAACCTTCCAGATGGACAACCATCTCTGCAGCACTCCACCAATCAGGACGGAAACCATTCCTCAGTAAAAGGCACATGATAGCCAGCTTGGAGTTTGCCAAAAGGCACCTTAAGATTGTCAGAAAAAAAAGATTATCTGGTCTGATGAAACCAAGATTGAACTATTTGGCCTGAATGCCAAGCGTCACCTCTGGAGGAAACCTGGCACCATCCCTACGGTGAAGCATGTTGGTGGCAGCATCATGCTGTGGGGATGTTTATCAGCGGCAGGGACTGGGAGACTAGTCAGGATCGAGGGAAAGATGAACAGAGCAAAGTACAGAGAGATCCTTGATGAAAACCTGCTCCAGAGTGCTCAGGACCTCAGACTGGGGGCGAAGGTTCACCTTCCAACAGGACAATGACCCTAAGCACACAGCCAAGACAATGCAGGAGTGGCTTCGGGACAAGTCTCTGAATGTCCTTGAGTGGCCCAGCCAGAGCCCGGACTTGAACCCGATCGAACATCTCTGGAGAGACCTGAAAAGTGAGGCATTTTCTCAAAGAAATATTAGCAGCCAAATCTAAACTAGAAATGAATGAACAGAATTATAGAACACTACGCAATTATGCAATTAAATTAAATCTTAAGAATAAAATGTTATTTTATAAAAATACTTTTATTGATTGTAAAAATGATTCAAAACAGGTATGGAATACAGTTAAGTGCTTCCTTGGTACATCTATCTCATCATGCCCATCTAGTGTGGAGGTTGATGGGAGAACAACAACAAAACCAGCTGATATTGCCAATCATTTTGCTGATTTTTTTTACAAAGTAAATGAATTTATTTAGCGATAATGTAAACACCCATTCTTCCAAACAAGATATTGTCCAATTGATTGATGATCATATTATGAGCAAAAAAACCTGCTCTTTTAGTCTACAAATGGTGTCAGTAGAGGACGTGTTAAACCTATTGAAGTCATTTGTCACGCTCTGGCTCCGGGACTGTGTATTTTGAGCCAGGGTGTGTTCATTTGGTTGTGTTGTATTTGGTTGTGTTTCATTGTTTGGTCGTGTGACTCCCAATCAGTGGTAACGAGTGTCAGCTGTCGGCTCGTTATCTCTGATTGGGAGCCATATTTAAACCGTCATTGTTCACCTTGGGGTTGTGGGTTTTTGTTCTATGTTCAGTCGTTGTCACTGAGGACTTCATGATCGTCATTTGTTTGGTTGTTTTCGTGTTTAGGGTTTTATTGAATAAAGTCATGTTCACCTTCAACGCTGCGCATTGGTCCTCTCTCGTAGACGATCGTGACAGAAAAACCCACCAAGATGGGACCAAGCAGCGTGTCCAGGAGCCGTCGCCAGGGAGATCCCTCACAGATCTCCTTCGCCTCCTGGACTGGGTCAAGCCGAGTGAGGAGGAGAAGGGCTTGACACTATGGCAGACGGGCGAGAGGCTGGCGAGGGATATGGAGACATGGTCCACGGGTAGGAGAGACGCCCCAAAATTTTTTAGGGGGGGGCTCACGACGTCGGACCAGCAGGAGGCCGCGATAGAGCGGCCCAGTGGGTTGCCGGAGAAGGCCGCCGGGTTACGGGGGCCACTGGTCGAAGAGGGGATGGAGGAAGTAGAGGCACGGCGAGAGGTACTGGCGTGTGTTGCCAGTCCGGTCCGGCCCGTTCCAGATCCCGGTGTAGGACCAGTGGTGTGTGTCCCCAGTACAGTCCGGCCCATCCAAGCTTCCCGCACCAAGCCAGTGGTGTGCGTCGTCAGTCCGGCACGGCCCGTGCCTGCTCTCCGCATCAAGCCTGTGGTGCGTCTCGTCAGCCCGGCTCTGCCCGTTCCTGCTCTCCGCACCAGGTCTGTGGTGCACGTCGCCAGCCCAGTCCGACCCATTCCTGCCACTCGTACCAAGTCAAGGGTGCGAGTCGTCAGCCGGATTCAGCCCATTCCTGCTACTCGCAACAAGCCAAGGGTGCGAGTCGTCAGCCGGATTCAGCCCATTCCTGCTACTCGCACCAAGCCTAGGGTGCGAGTCGTCAGCCGGATTCAGCCCATTCCTGCTACTCGCACCAAGCCAGGGATGCGAGTCTTCAGCCTGGTGAGGCCTGTTCCGGCTCCACGCACCATGCAAAGGGTGCGTATCGTCTGCCAGGTCCGGTCCATTCCTGCCTCACGCGCCAAGCCAGGGGTGCGCGTCGGCAGTCCTGATCCAGCTAACTGGGTCAGATCGGACTGGGGGCACTACGGGGGGATTGTAATAGGGTGGTGGTCAAGCCCGGAGCCGGAGCCGCCTCCGAGGAACAATACCCACCCAGCCCTTCCCTATTTGGGGTGTAGGCGCGGTCGGAGTCCGCGCCTTTAGGGGGGGGTACTGTCACGCTCTGGCTCCGGGACTGTGTATTTTGAGCCAGGGTGTGTTCATTTGGTTGTGTTGTATTTGGTTGTGTTTCATTGTTTGGTCGTGTGACTCCCAATCAGTGGTAACGAGTGTCAGCTGTCGGCTCGTTATCTCTGATTGGGAGCCATATTTAAACCGTCATTGTTCACCTTGGGGTTGTGGGTTTTTGTTCTATGTTCAGTCGTTGTCACTGAGGACTTCATGATCGTCATTTGTTTGGTTGTTTTCGTGTTTAGGGTTTTATTGAATAAAGTCATGTTCACCTTCAACGCTGCGCATTGGTCCTCTCTCGTAGACGATCGTGACATCATTACCCAATGGTAATGATCTTATGGACCATTTTTTACTTTGCTATGCTGCTCCCCAGATTGCAGCTCCACTGAAATACATATTGAATTGGTCACTGGAAAAGGGCAATTTCTAAATGTATGGAAGCATGCTAAACTGTGTCCAATCCCGAAAGACAGCAAATAACCCATTACTCCTGCCAATAGTAGACCAATCAGTCTACTCCCTTCACTCAGTAAAATATGGGAGGGTATTGTGAGTAGACAAATATGGTAGTACATGGAAAAGACTGATCTGATCACAGCCAATCAGCATGCTTATCACAAAAAACATTCCACTACTACTGCATTGGTTGACATGACTGACCAGTGGCTCAATGCTATGGATAATGGCAGGTTTGTGGGTGTACTATTTTTGAAAACACTGCTACTCCTACTGCTCTCTCCTCGTCTGACCATGTGTTCTCGCATACCCCGAGAGCATCTGGTCAGCGGGGTGGTGGCACAGGAATCCTCATCTCTCCCAAGTGGACATTCTCTCTTTTTCCCCTGACCCATCTGTCTATCTCCTCATTTGAATTCCATGCTGTCACAGTCACTAGCCCATTCAAGCTTAACATCCTTGTCATTTATCGCCCTCCAGGTTCCCTTGGAGAGTTCATCAATGAGCTTGACGCCTTGATAAGTTCCTTTCCTGAGGATGGCTCACCCCTCACAGTTCTGGGTGACTTCAACCTCCCTACGTCTACCTTTGACTCATTTCTCTCTGCCTCCTTCTTTCCACTCCTCTCCTCTTTTGACCTCACCCTCTCACCGTCCCCCCCTACTCACAAGGCAGGCAATACGCTTGACCTCATCTTTACTAGATGCTGTTCTTCTACTAATCTCACTGCAACTCCCCTCCATGTCTCCGACCACTACTTTGTATCCTTTTCTCTCTCGCTCTCCTCCAACACTACTCACTCTGCCCCTACTCAGATGGTAATGCGCCGTCGCAACCTTCGCTCTCTCTCTCCCGCTACTCTCTCCTCTTCCATCCTATCATCTCTTCTCTCTGCTCAATCCTTCTCCCTCCAATCTCCTGATTCTGCCTCCTCAACCCTCCTCTCCTCCCTTTCTGCATCCTTTGACTCTCTATGTCCCCTATCCTCCCGGCCGGCTCGGTCTTCCCCTCCTGCTCTGTGGCTTGACGACTCATTGTGAGCTCACAGAAGAGGGCTCCGGGCAGCCAAGCGGAAATGGGGGAAAACTAGACTCCCTGCGGACCTGGCATCTTTTCACTCCCTCCTCTCTACATTTTATTCATCTGTTTCTGCTGCTAAAGCCACTTTCTACCACTCTAAATTCCAAGCATCTGCCTCTAACCCTAGGAAGCTCTTTGCCACGTTCTCCTCCCTGCTGAATTTTCCTCCCCACCCCTCCCTCTCTGTGGATGACTTCATCAACCATTTTGAAAAGAAGGTTGACGACATCCGATCCTCGTTTGTTAAGTCAAATGACACTGCTGGTCCTGCTCACACTGCCCTACCCTATGCTTTGACTTCTTTCTCCCCTCTCTCTCCAGATGAAATCTTGCGACTTGTGATGGCCGGCCGCCCAACAACCTGCCCGCTTGACCCTATCCCCTCCTCTCTTCTCCAGACCATCTCCGGTGACCTTCTCCCTTACCTCACCTCGCTCATCAACTCATCCTTGACCGCTGGCTATGTCCCTTCCGTCTTCAGGAGAGCGAGAGTTGCACCCCTTCTCAAAAAACCAACACTCGATCCCTCTGATGTCAACAACTACAGACCAGTATCCCTTCTTTCTTTTCTTTCCAAAACTCTTGAGCGTGCCGTCTTTAGCCAACTCTCTTGCTATCTCTCTCAGAATGACCTTCTTGATCCAAACCAGTCAGGTTTCACGACTGGTCATTCAACTGAGACTGCTCTTCTCTGTGTCACGGAGGCTCTCCGCACTGCTAAAGCTAACTCTCTCTCCTCTGCTCTTGTCCTTCTAGACCTGTCTGCTGCCTTTGATACTGTGAACCATCAGATCCTCCTCTCCACCCTCTCCAAGTTGGGCATCTCCGGCGCGGCTCACTCTTGGATTGCGTCCTACCTGACCGGTCGCTGCTACCAAGTGGCGTGGCGAGAATCTGTCTCCGCACCACGTGCTCTCACCACTGGTGTCCCCCAGGGCTCAGTTCTAGGCCCTCTCCTATTCTCGCTATACACCAAGTCACTTGGCTCTGTCATATCCTCACATGGCCTCTCCTTTCATTGCTACGCAGACGACACACAACTAATCTTCTCCTTTCCCCCTTCTGATAACCAGGTGGCAAATCGCATCTCTGCATGTCTGGCAGACATATCAGTGTGGATGACGGATCACCACCTCAAGCTGAACCTCGGCAAGACGGAGCTGCTCTTCCTCCCGGGGAAGGACTGCCCGTTCCATGATCTCGCCATCACAGTTGACAACTCTGTTGTGTCCTCCTCCCAGAGTGCGAAGAGCCTTGGCGTGACCCTGGACAACACCCTGTCGTTCTCCGCTAACATCAAGGCGGTGACCCGATCCTGTAGGTTCATGCTCTACAACATTCGGAGAGTACGACCCTGCCTTACACAGGAAGCGGCACAGGTCCTAATCCAGGCACTTGTCATCTCTCGTCTGGATTACTGCAACTAGCTGTTGGCTGGGCTCCCTGCCTGTGCCATTAAACCCCTACAACTCATCCAGAATGCCGCAGCCCGTCTGGTGTTCAACCTTCCCAAGTTCTCTCACGTCACCCCGCTCCTCCGCACACTCCACTGGCTTCCAGTTGAAGCTTGCATCTGCTACAAGACCATGGTGCTTGCCTACGGAGCTGTGAGGGGAACGGCACCTCCGTACCTTCAGGCTCTGATCAGTCCCTACACGCAAACAAGGGCATTGCATTCATCCACCTATGGCCTGCCCCAATGGTGGAACAAGCTCCCTCACGACGCCAGGACAGCGGAGTCACTCACCACCTTCCGGAGACACTTGAAACCCCACCTCTTTAAGGAATACCTGGGATAGGATAAAGTAATCCTTCTACCCCCCCTTACCCCCCCCCCCCCCACCCCCCCCAAAAAAAAAAACATATTGTAAAGTGGTTATCCCACTGGCTATAAGGTGAATGCACCAATTTGTAAGTCGCTCTGGATAAGAGCGTCTGCTAAATGACGTAAATGTAAATGTAGTAAAATAACTAAAAGCTGAAATAAATCATTCTCTACTATTATTCTGACATTTCACATTCTTAAAATAAAGTGGTGATCCTAACCGACCAAAGAAAGGGAATTTTTACTAGGATTAAGTGTCAGGAATTGTGAAAAACTGAGTTTAAATGTATTTGGCTAAGGTGTATGTAAACTTCCGACTTCAACTGTACCAACGACCTTGCTTATGCCTTATCTGAAGCTCAAGCTACTATATTTGCAGATGATACTACAATTTATACAGCAAGACAAATTGAGGAAGTGTCAGAAACCAAACTACTAGGGGTGCAGCTAGACAACTACTTATCATGGTCGTCTCAAATAACTAATCTATGTAAAAATTAAAATAAAGTAAACTGCATGCATGATCAGAAGGAGAGCTATATATTTACCCGGAAAGATTCTTAAGCAAACAACCCAAGCATTAATTGGGAGTCAGGTGAACTACTGTTCTGTGGTCTGGGAAAATGCATCAGCAAGTGAAATTAGGAGGCTGCAGATTGCACAGATCAAAGCAGCAAGGATTGTTTTAAGGTGGAGATATGGTTCTTATGTTGTAGTCATGCACAATGCTCTTGGTTGGTCATCAATTAACAAAATAATTAAAAAAAAAGTAATGCTTATTTGATTTCTCAATGTACACCATTTTAAAACGGCCAAACTCTATTCACAACAGTATTCAGTTGGTAAGAGACAGACATTCAGTAAATACTAGGAATAGATTGTTAACCATCTACGCGTTATCCAGACAGAAAAGAGAAATAGGCAAAATAACATTTCGATTTAGAGCAATAAAGAAATGAAATAATGTATCTAAGCAAACCAGAAACCTTTCAATACATACATTCAAACAATACTTTAGAACCATTTCAATATAATAAATTGGAAGATTGTGCAGGACTATGGTAGATGAAGCAATTAATCTATCTTTTCAGACTGTTAGAGTATTTATCTGGTCAATATGTCAGTGTATTATGTTTGTTTGTAACAGTGTGTTATATGTGAAAATGTGATCGTATTATAATGTTTAAGGACTCTTGGAAGATTAGTCCAAATGAGGACTAAAAGAGATCCTAATCAAATAAATAAAAAATAGCTGTGCAGCAACGCTCCCCATCCAACCTGACAGAGCTTGAAAGGATCTGCAGAGAAGAATGGGAAAAACTCCCCAAATACAGGTGTGTCAAGCTTGTAGCGTCATACCCAAGAAGACTCAAGGCTGTAATCGCTGCCAAGGGTGTTTCAACAAAGTACTGAGTAAAGGGTCTGAATACTTACGTAAATGTAATATTTCCATTTTTTATTTTAGATACATTTTTCAAAAAAAATCTAAAAAACTGTTTTTGCTTTGTCATAATGGGCTATTGTGTGTAGTTTGATGAGGGGAAAAAAATTATTTAATCCATTTTAGAATAAGGCTGTAACGTAACAAAATGTGGAAAAAGTCAAGGGGTCTGAATACTTTCAGAATGCACTATACACTGTATACAGTGCCTTCAGAAAGCATTCACACCCTTTGACTTTTTCCACATTTTGTTGTGTTACAAAGTGGGATTAAAACTGATTGAATTGTCATTTTTTGTCAACAATCTACATAGAATACTCTAATGTCAAAGTGGAAGAATAATTCTAACATATAACACTAATATATCTTGATTAGATAAGTATTCAACCCCCTGAACCAGCACATGTTAGAATCACCTTTGGCAGCGATTACAGATGTGAGTCTTTCTGGGTAAGACTCTAAGAGCTTTCTACACATGGATTGTACAGTGGCTTGCAAAAGCATTCACCCCCCTTGGCATTTTTCCTATTGTGTTGTCTTACAACCTGGAATTAAAATTGATTTTTGGGGGGTTTGTATCATTTGATTTACACAACATGCCTACCACTTTGAAGATGCAAAATCTTTTTTCTTGTGAAACAAACAAGAAATAAGACAAAAAACTGAAAACTTGAGCGTGCATAACTATTCACCCCCCCCAAAGTCAATACTTTGTAGAGACAACTTTTGCAGCAATTACAGCTGCAAGTCTCTTGGGGTATGTCTCTGTAAGCTTGGCACATCTAGCCACTGGGATTTCTGCCCATTCTTCAAGGCAAAACTGCTCCAGCTCCTTCAAGTTGGATGGGTTCCGCTGGTGTACAGCAATCTTTAAGTCATACCACATATTCTCAATTGGATTGAGGTCTGGCCTTTGACTAGGCCATTCCAAGACATTTCAATGCTTCCCCTTAAACCACTCGAGTGTTGCTTTAGCACTATGCTTAGGGTCATTGTCCTGCTGGAAGGTGAACCTCCGTCCCAGTCTCAAATCTCTGGAAGACTGAAACAGGTTTCCCTCAAGAATTTCCATGTATTTAGCAACATCCATCATTCCTTCAATTCTGACCAGTTTCCCAGTCCCTGCCGATGAAAAACATCCCTACAGCATGATGCTGCCACCACCATGCTTCACTGTGGGGATGGTGTTCTCTGGCTGATGAGAGGTGTTGGGTTTGCGCCAGACATAACATTTTCCTCAATTTTAGTCTCATCTGACCAGAGTACCTTCTTCCATGTTTGGGGAGTCTCCCACATGGCTTTTGGCGAACATCAAAAGTGTTTGGTTATTTTTTTCTTTAAGCAATGACTTTTTTTCTGTCCGCTCTTCCGTAAAGCCCAGCTGTGGAGTGTACGGCTTAAAGTGGTCCTATGGACAGATACTCCAATCTCAGCTGTGGAGCTTTGCAGCTCCTTCAGGGTTATCTTTGGTCTCTTTGTTGCAGACTCTGGGGCCTTTCAGAACAGGTGTATATATGCGGAGATCATGTGACAGATCATGTGACACTTAGATTGCACACATGTGGACTTTATTTAACTAATTATGTGACTTCTGAAGGTAATTGGTTGCACCAGATCTTATTTAGGGTCTTCATAGCAAAAGGGGTGAATACATATGCACACACCACTTTTCCGTTATGTATTATTTTGAATTTTTTGAAACAAGTTATTTTTTTCATTTCACTTCACCAATTTGGACTATTTTGTGTATGTCCATTACATGAAATACAAATATAAATCCATTTAAATTACAGGTTATAAATGCAACAAAATAGGAAAAACGTTCAAGGTTTGTTCTTGAACAAATGATAGTTCCACTATGTGCAAACCAGATAGGATTGCGTATCTCTGCAGAATGCTGGGGTAGCCATGAAGGTTAAGTGTGCCTGAATTCTAAATAAATAACAGACAATGTCACCAGCAAAGCACCCACACACCATAACACCTCCTCCTCCATGCTTTACAGTGGGAACTACACATGCGGAGATCATCCGTTCACCCACACCGCGTCTCACAAAGAAATGGCGGTTGGAACCAAAAATCTCAAATTTGGACTCCAGACCAAAGGACACATTTCCACCGGTCTAATGTCCATTGATTGTGTTTCTTGGTCCAAGCAGGTCTCTTCTTATTATTGGTATCCTTTAGTAGTGGTTTCTTTGCAGCAATTCAACAATTAAGGCCTGATTCACACAGTACCATCTGAACAGTTTATGTTAAGATGTGTCTGTTACTTGAACTCTGTGAAGCATTTACTTGGGCTGCAATTTCTGAGGCTGGTAACTCTAATGAACTTATCCTCTGCAGCAGAGGTAACTCTGGGTCTTCCATTCCTGTGGCGGTCCTCATGAGAGCCAGTTTCATCATAGCGCTTGATGGTTTTTGCGACTGCACTTGAAGAAACGTTCAAAGTTCTTGAAATATTCCGTATTGACTGACCTTCATGTCTTAAAGTAATGATGGACTGTCGTTTCTCTTTGCTTATTTGAGCTGTTCTTGCCATAATATGGACTTGGTATTTTACCAAATAGGGCTATCTTCTGTGTATATCCCCCCTACCTTGTCACAACACAACTGATTGGCTCAAACGCATTAAGAAGGAAATAAATTCCACAGATTAACTTTTAAGATGGCACACCTGTTTATTGAAATGCATTCCAGGTGACTACCTCATGAAGCTGGTTGAGAGAATGCCAAGAGTGTGCAAAGCAGTCATCAAGGCAAACGGTGGCTATTTGAAGAATCTCAAATATAAAATATATTTTGATTTGTTTAACACTTTTTTGGTTACTACATGATTCCATATGTGTTATTTCATAGTTTTGATTTCTTCACTATTATTCTACAATGTAGAAATAGTAAAAATAAAGAAAAACCCTGGAATTGGGGCGGCAGGTAGCTTAGTGGTTAAGAGCGTTGTACCAGTAACCGAAAGGGCACTGGTTCTAATCCCCGAGCCGACTAGGTGAAAAATCTGTTGATGTGCCCTTAGGAAGGCACTTAACACTAATTGCTCCTATAAGTTGCTCTGGATAAGAGCATCTGCTAAATAACTAATTTAATGAGTAGGTGTGTCCAAACTTTTGACTGGTACTGTAAATCTGCACGGGTTCAAGGCTTAGAACTAGCATTGGCCAGATTGTTTCATGGGATAGGCATTTTGGTAGATCTTATTGATGTCCTGATATATTCAAAGCACGTTTCTCTATAAAGGCAAAGGTTCAACAACATGAGATAAGGGTCATATAATTCCTTGGGTAAACTTGAGCAATGTGGTGTAAGAAAAAGACAGTTTATGATTCTGTCCTTGGTCAAGCGTAAATTAATTTCCTCAACAATTAAACTTTGTGTTGTTGAACATTGATTATTAAACTGTTAACAGTTGATGACAAATAAAGACTCACTTTCATGTGATCAAAATATCTTTCTCTATTATGAAGCCAAAAGTCTAAAAGAGTAATATAATTCCATTGTTAAACCCACGTAATGGGGAAAAGGAAATGTTTATAATTCTGTCCAAGTAGCATTCACGTTTTGAGTATCCTATGTTGTTCTGCACATTGTAAATAAATTATAAACTGCAAACTTTTTGGTAACAGAACTTCAATGCATGCCATCAAGACGGTATGAAGAGAGTTTGTTCTGACCACATGACCTGATGAGGAAAATGTATGCCCGTCTCCTGAGCAGCGTGAATAAAGAATAACAATGTAGTACTGTTAGGACACTGTTTCGGCACACTCACCCCATTGATGACGTATCTATAGTAACCACCAGTATGAAAATGTATGCAATCACTAACCTTAAGTCGCTCTGGATAAGAGCGTCTGCTAAATGACTAAAATGTAAATGTAAAATGTATCCTTGATCAGCGAAGAGAATCAGGGGCAGGAGGCGAGGGTGGTTACTATAGTGAAGCCTACCAGGCATATCCTCGTTTCCTATATACGTGCAGGTGAGCGTGGCCCCTTTTCAGGGCCTGGTACACCTTCTCCAGCATTCCCTCTCTGGGAAGAAGCATTCCTGTTGGTCCATAATCCACCAGTTGGAACTTGATATCCCGGAAGTCAAATCCCGGAATCTCGGACAGGATGATCTCGTCGACCAGGCCATTCCGGAGCATCGTGGTAATTCCGTGATCAGCAGTGATGATGATGTTGAGCCGATCGGAGAGGCCGTGATTCCGGTGGCATCACGGATGTATCCCACAGTCCGGTCCACTTGTCGGACCATCTCCCTGCGCTCCGGGGAATCTGGTCCATACTTGTGTCCCGTTGTATCTGGTTCACCGAAGTACAAAGACACAAAGTCCAGGTCCTCCTCGGAGAACCACTGACCAATCACCTTGTCGATGTTGATCCTCCAGTCCGTCTCATTGTTGTGCTCATAGAAAGGAGGTTCCACCTGGCTGACCTTTACTCTCTCACCTTTGGTGGCGGCGGCTGTGCCGGGGAAGTGGAGTGAGCCCGCCTTCAGACCCTCCATCAAATCAAATCAAATTTGATTGGCCACATGCGCCGAATACAACAGCTGCAGACATTACAGTGAAATGCTTACTTACAGCCCTTAACCAACAGTGCATTTATTTTTTATAAAAAAGTAAAATAAAACAACAAAAAAGTGTTGAGAAAAAAAGAGCAGAAGTAAAATAAAATAACAGTAGGGAGGCTATATATACAGGGGGGTACCCGTGCAGAGTCAAAGTGCGGGGCACTGGCTAGTTGAGGTAGTTGAAGTAATATGTACATGTGGGTAGAGTTAAAGTGACTACGCATAAATAATTAACAGAGTAGCAGCAGCGTAAAAATATGGGGTGGGGGGTGGGGGTGGGGGGGCAGTGCAAATAGTCCGGGTAGCCATGATTAGCTGTTCAGGAGTCTTATGGCTTGGGGGTAGAAGCTGTTGAGAAGTCTTTTGGACCTAGACTTGGCACTCCGGTACTGCTTGCCGTGCGGTAGCAGAGAGAACAGTCTATGACTAGGGTGGCTGGAGTCGTTGACAATTTTGAGGGCCTTCCTCTGACACCGCCTGGTATAGAGGTCCTGGATGGCAGGAAGCTTGGCCCCAGTGATGTACTGGGCCGTACGCACTACCCTCTGTAGTGCCTTGCGGTCGGAGGCCAAGCAGTTGCCATACCAGGCGGTGATGCAACCAGTCAGGATGCTCTCGATGGTGCAGCTGTAGAATTTTTTGAGGATCTGAGGACCCATGCCAAATCTTTTCAGTCTCCTGAGGGGGAATAGGCTTTGTCGTGCCCTCTTCATGACTGTCTTGGTGTGTTTGGACCATGATAGTTTGTTGGTGATGTGGACACCAAGGAACTTAAAGCTCTCAACCTGTTCCACTACAGCCCTGTCGATGAGAATGGGGGCGTGCTCAGTCCTCTTTTTTTTCCTGTAGTCCACAATCATCTCCATTGTCTTGGTCACGTTGAGGGAGAGGTTGTTATCCTGGCACCACACGGCCAGGTCTCTGACCCTCTGTCAGGGACATGTTGAAAATGTCAGTGAAGACACTTGCCAGTTGGTCAGCACATGCTCAGAGTACACGTCCTGGTAATCCGTCTGGCCCTGCGGCCTTGTGAATGTTGACCTGCTTAAAAGTCTTACTCACATCGGCTACGGAGAGCGTGATCACATAGTCATCCGGAACAGCTGGTGCTCTCATGCATGCTTCAGTGTTGCTTGCCTCGAAGCGAGCATAGAAGTGGTTTAGCTCGTCTGGAAGTATTGTGTCACTGGGCAGCTCGCGGCTGTGTTTCCCTTTGTAGTCTGTAATAGTTTTCAAGCCCTGCCACATCCGACGAGCGTCAGAGCCGGTGTAGTACGATTCAATCTTAGTCCTGCATTGACTCTTTGCCTGTTTGATGGTTCGTCAGAGGGCATAGCGGGATTTCTTATAAGTGTCCGGGTTAGAGTCCCGCTCCTTGAAAGCGGCAGCTCTACCCTTTAGCTCAGTGCGGATGTAGAAGGAGAAGGGTAGAAGGATTACTTTATCCTATCCCAGGTCTTCCTTAAAGAGGTGGGGTTTCAAATGTCTCCGGAAGGTGGTGAGTGACTCCGCTGTCCTGGCGTCGTGAGGGAGCTTGTTCCACCATTGGGGTGCCAGAGCAGCGAACAGTTTTGACTGGGCTGAGCGGGAACTATGCTTCCGCAGAGGTAGGGGAGCCAGCAGGCCAGAGATGGATGAACGCAGTGCCCTCGTTTGGGTGTAGGGACTGATCAGAGCCCGAAGGTACGGAGGTGCCGTTCCCCTCACAGCTCCGTAGGCAAGCACCATGGTCTTGTAGCAGATGCGAGCTTCAACTGGAAGCCAGTGGAGTGTGCGGAGGAGCGGGGTGACGTGAGAGAACTTGGGAAGGTTGAACACCAGACGGGCTGCGGCATTCTGGATGAGTTGTAGGGGTTTAATGGCACAGGCAGGGAGCCCAGCCAACAGCGAGTTGCAGTAATCCAGACGGGAGATGACAAGTGCCTGGATAAGGACCTGTGCCGCTTCCTGTGTAAGGCAGGGTCGTACTCTCATGCCTGTTAACTTGCTTTAGCGATATTATACACTGGGTATACCAAATATTAGGAACACCTTCCTAATATTGAGTTGCACACCCCCTTTTGCCCTCAGAACAGCCTTTGTTGGGGAATGGACTCTACAAGGTGTCGAAAGCATTCCACAGGCATGCTTGCCAATGTTCCCTCAAATTTGTTTGGGCACAAAGTAAATTTCAGGTCTGCTGAGTGTAAACTTGAACATTGTGAAAATTCTGTGAACACTGAGGCTACCCACCTTAAATTACAAGTAGGCTACTATGGGTATTTGATCATAATGTAGGCCTACCAGAGGGGCCTACTATCAAAAACAATGGAGAAAAAAGCATCACATAACATGTTAACATGGAATTAGCTGTTCTATCATTCAACCAACAGTAGCAGCCAATGTGTGGTGTTCAATGCTAACATTCCATTAGACTTGAAAACAAAAACAGGCCGGGCTTGACATTAACCTGTGTATCCACTTGTCCTTCAGACATGGAGGTGACTGAAAATGTTGTGTTTGATGCAAGTAATCACTGTACAAAATAAAATTCATTATTATTCCCATACCATTATTACAGAGAATCAGGCAAATTATGCAACTCTATTGGCTACTTAGCTTATTCAAGACCGTCTTAAAATACAACAAATTCCCCTTGAAGACATAAAAAAGCTCTTTACCTGACTCGCTTTTCAAAGATGGCTTGGAATGCACACATTTTGTGCTCTTGTAGGAAGCAACCACTCCCCCATTATTGACTAGAAATTAGCTATAACTGGGCTAATAAATCACTAACTAGCAAATAATATGAGGAAATGTGCACACGTGGCTACATGCAGCTCTCACTTTGATCTCAAAACAAGCGCATCTACTCGTGACCACTCATACTGTAGCCTAAACACAGTCCAGTTCAAAGTGAATGGCACAGATCCATATATGGCAATGGCTGTTTGCATATAGGCCTACTGCAGCTCTGATTGGTTATGGCGCACTGGTCTGTGTAGAGTTTTGCTCTGTGTAGTGTACCAGCATGAGTCATGCCTGTCAATGCAATAGAATCCTATTCCAATGCAGGGTACATTTCCATTTTAGTCATTTAGCAGACACTCTTATCCAGAGCGACTTACAGTTAGTGAGTGCATACATTTTCATACTGGGCCCCGTGGGAAACAAACCCACAACTCTGGCGTTGCAAGTGCCATGCTCTACCAACTGAGCTACAGGGGACTGTAGGGTACCAGCTTGAGTCATGCCTGTCAGTGCAATAGAATCCTACTTCAATGCAGAGTACCAGCCTGAGTCGTGCCTGTCAATGCAATAGAATCCTACTCCAATGCAGAGTACCAGCCTGAGTCGTGCCTGTCAGTGCAATAGAATCCTACTCCAATGCAGAGTACCAGCCTGAGTCGTGCCTGTCAATGCAATAGAATCCTACTCCAATGCAGAGTACCAGCCTGAGTCATGCCTGTCAATGCAACAGAATCCTATTCCAATGCAGGGTACCAGCCTGAGTCATGCCTGTCAGTGCAATAGAATCCAATGCGCTCTGCCTACAAGAAAATCTCTTGCACAGTTAGTTTTGCATACCAAATCTTGCATAGTTTGTTTTGTTTCGGTATATCCTCATTGAAAGTGGCTAATATTTCATTGATTCGATCAAAATTCCCACAGTAGAGCGAAAGGTTTATAGTGTTAACTAAAGGGGAAAACTGTAGAAAGTTGAGTGAAGTTCAATCTCATGCTTCTCTGCACAGGCTCATATTTCTTCTGAGCAGCAGTCAGAGGGGAGCTGGCACCCGTGCACGCGCACAGCTTAGAGAGGGACCATTGATGCTGGCCCATGTTGACTCCAATGCTTCCCACAGTTGTGTCAAGTTGGCTGGATGTCCTTTGGGTGGTGGACCATTCTTGATACACACAGGAAACTGTTGAGAGTGATAAACCCAGTAGCGTTGCAGTTCTTGACACAAACCGGTGCGCCTGGCACCTACTACCATACCCCGTTATAAGGCACTTTTGTCTTGCCCATTCACCCTCAATGCACACCTACACAATCCAAGTCTCAATTGTTTCAACGCTTCAAAATCCTTATTTAACCTGTCTCCTCCCCTTCAGATACACTGATTGAAGTGGATTTAACAAGTCACATCAATAAGGGATCATAGCTTTCACCTGAATTCACCTGGTCAGTCTATGTCATGGAAAGAGCAGGTGTTCTTAATGTTTTATATACTTAATGATTTGTAGCAAACAATTTGCTTGTGGGTAGATACGGAGGAAAACAGTTCACAGGCACATCGCCACAAGGCCTATTTGACCAGAATAAGAAGCCATTCAGCAATTGGTTTTGCCTTAGAAAATAATTGTATGTTTATGTTTAGGTGATTTGGGTAGACTGGCCTAATTAGCTACTGGCCTACTTAGGCTATAGACAATGCTTCACTGTGTGTTTCTTTCAGGGCTATCACCTGTAGTAGAACAATCCACAAGTCAAACAACTGTTAAGACTTTTTACACCAAAACGTTTTCATCAGGGAGTTACTTTTGGACGTCTATGTTGATACATTGTTGCAGACAGTGGTTACAAGCAATTGTAAAGCCCAGTGTTACATGTTGCCACCCTTCCTCCCTGCTTCTCACGCCTGGGGTGTATTCAATCAGTTGATTCTGTTACAAAACTTTTCTTAAACGAAAGCAAACAGAACAAAACATGAATTTGTCCAATAGAAACTCTTGTTTAGCTCTGTTGGCTTCTATTTGGTTCTTAAACGGTAAACGGTTTACGTAATGAATACACCCCAGGCTTGTGAAGAAGTTGCTTGCGGGTCTCAACGGTGCATGCGCATGCTCCATGTAGAAGCGTTGTATTTCGTCCTGTCGGTAAATCTTAAAAATTAAACATTGTTTCCAATTTTGATAGTAGACTTTTGATTGTGGCTAAACTGTTACGCCAGCATTGTTCTCCTTATTTGCTCAAATTACAGATTGAATACTTTTTACGAATGAATGGGAAAAACCAGTGATTTGTATAAGGCCCAGTGTGCATTTTTTTTTTTAGAAGGTACAAATCAATGGTGGACTATAATGTCTGTGTGCGTTGTATTGCGTGTGGCACTGGCAGTAGGCTACACTCTTTAGAAGCAATACGTGTTGTTCTGTGATTAGGGTGAAGTTGGTTATGTAAGTTAGCAGTGTGTGTAACAGTTGTGCATGTGTGTAGCAATAGCTTACCTGTGAGCAGGGTGAAGTGTGTGGGGCTGGTGATGGTGAGGTAGGGGGGTGTGACATAGGCAGCATTGACCCCGCCCCGGCCCATCGTGTCCAGGTGAGGGGTGTCCACGTCCCTGTCATAGTCCCATCGGAACCCATCGAACGAGATGAGCAGCAGCTTGTTGTTTCTGGAGCTCCTGGCGCAGGGCCCACTGTGGGGAGAATCCACTCCAGGAAGGGAGCCTCGGTGTGGGGCAGCCAGAGAGGGAGAGAGGGCCAGTAGGCTGAGGAGATCCAGCCTTAGCAGCATGACTTGTGCTTCACGGTCACCTCATGATCACAGTCAATGGTGATATGTCCCACAATATGTAATATCTCCCACTACTCTCTCCTCTTCCAGCCTATCATCTCTTCTCTCTGCTAAATCCTTCTCCCTCCAATCTCCTGATTCTGCCTCCTCAACCCTCCTCTCCTCCCTCTCTGAATCTTTTGACTCTCTATGTCCCCTATCCTCCCGGCCGGCTCGGCCCTCCCCTCCTGCTCCGTGGCTTGACGATTCATTGCGAGCTCACAGAACAGGGCTCCGGGCAGCCGAGCGGAAATGGAGGAAAACTAGACTCCCTGCGGACCTGTCATCTTTCCACTCCCTCCTCTCTACATTCTCTTCCTCCATTTCTGCTGCTAAAGCCACTTTCTACCACTCTAAATTCCAAGCCTCTTTGCCACCTTCTCCTCCCTGCTGAATCCTCCTCCTCCTCCCCCTCCCTCCTCCCTCTCTGTGGATGACTTTGTCAACCATTTTGAAAAGAAGGTTGACGACATCCGATCCTCATTTATTAAGTCAAATGACACCCCTGGTCCTGCTCACACTGCCCTACCCTATGCTTTGACTTCTTTCTCCCCTCTCTCTCCAGATGAAATCTTGCGACTTGTGACGGCCGGCCGCCCAACAACCTGCCCGCTTGACCCTATCCCCTTCTCTCTTCTCCAGACCATTTCCGGAGACCTTCTCCCTTACCTCACCTCGCTCATCAACTAATTCCTTGTCCGCTGGCTATGTCCCTTCCATCTTCAAGAGAGCGAGAGTTGCACCCCTCCTCAAAAAACCTACACTCGATCCCTCCAATGTCAACAACTACAGACCAGTATCCCTTCTTTCTTTTCTCTTCAAAACTCTTGAGCGTGCTGTCTATAGCCAAATATCCTGCTATCTCTCTCAGAATGACCTTCTTGATCCAAACCAGTCAGGTTTCAAGACTGGTCTTTCAACTGAGACTGCTCTTCTCTGTGTCACGGAGGCTCTCCGCACTGCTAAAGCTAACTCTCTCTCCTCTGCTCTCATCCTTCTAGACCTATCTGCTGCATTTGATACTGTGAACCATCAGATCCTCCTCTCCACCCTCTCCGAGTTGGGCATCTCCGGAGCGGCTCACTCTTCGATTGCGTCCTACCTGACAGGTCGCTCCTACCAGGTGGCGTGGCGAGAATCTGTCTCCACACCACGTGCTCTCACCGCTGGTGTCCCCCAGGGCTCAGTTCTAGGCCCTCTCCTATTCTCTCTATACACCAAGTCACTTGGCTCTGTCATATCCTCACATGGTCTCTCCTATCATTGCTACGCAGATGACACAAAATTAATCTTCTCCTTTCCCCCCTTCTGATAACCAGGTGGGGAATCGCATCTCTGCATGTCTGGCAGACATATCAGTGTGGATGTCGGATCACCACCTCAAGCTGAACCTCGGCAAGACGGAGCTGCTCTTCCTCCCGGGGAAGGACTGCCCGCTCCATAATCTCGCCATCACGGTTGACAATTCCGTTGTGTCCTCCTCCCAGAGTGCAAAGAACCTTGGCGTGACCCTGGACAACACCCTGACGTTCTCCGCTAACATTAAAGCGGTGACCCGATCCTGTAGGTTCATGCTCTACAACATTTGCAGAGTACGACCCTACCTTACGCAGGAAGCGGCACAGGTCCTAATCCAGGCACTTGTCATGTCCCATCTGGATTACTGCAACTCACTGTTGGCTGGGCTCCCTGCCTGTGCCATTAAACCCTTACAACAACTCATCCAGAACGCTGCAGCCCATCTGGTGTTCAACCTTCCCAAGTTCTCTCACGTCACCCCGCTCCTCCGCACACTCCACTGGCTTCCAGTTGAAGCTTACATCTGCTACAAAACCATGGTGCTTGCCTATGGAGCTGTGAGGGGAACGTCACCTCCTTACCTTCAGTCTCTGATCAGTCCCTACACCCAAACGAGGGCATTGCGTTCTTCCACCTCTGGCCTGCTGGTCCCCCTACCTCTGCGGAAGCACAGTTCCTGCTCAGCCCAGTCAAAACTTTTCGCTGCTCTGGCACCCCAATGGTGGAACAAGCTCCCTCATGATGCCAGGACAGCGGAGTCACTGACCACCTTCCGGAGACACTTGAAACCCTACCTCTTAAGGAATACCTGAAACCCTACCTCTTTAAGGAATACCTGGGATAGTATAAAAGTAATCATTCTACCCCCCCCCCCCCCCCTACCCCACCCCCACAAAAAACATAAACAAACAAATATATATATATTTTTTATATATATATATATATATATATATATATATACAGTGAGGGAAAAAAGTATTTGATCCCGTGCTGATTTTGTACGTTTGCCCACTGACAAAGAAATGATCAGTCTATAATTTTAATGGTAGGTTTATTTGAACAGTGAGCGACAGAATAACAACAAAAAAATCCAGAAAAACGCATGTCAAAAATGTTATAAATTTATTTGCATTTATTATGAGGGAAATAAATATTTGACCCCCTCTCAATCAGAAAGATTTCTGGCTCCCAGGTGTCTTTTATGCAGGTAACGAGCTGAGATTAGAAGCACACTCTTAAAGGGAGTGCTCCTAATATCAGTTTGTTACCTGTATATTAGACACCTGTCCACAGAAGCAATCAATCAATCAGATTCCAAACTCTTCACCATGGCCAAGACCAAAGAGCTCTCCAAGGATGTCAGGGACAAGATTTTAGACCTACACAAGGCTGGAATGGGCTACAAGACCATCACCAAGCAGCTTGGTGAGAAGGTGACAACAGTTGGTGCGATTATTCGCAAATGGAAGAAACACAAAAGAACTGCAATCTCCCTCGGCCTGGGGCTCCATGCAAGATCTCACCTTGTGGAGTTGCAATGATTATGAGAACGGTGAGGAATCAGCCCTGACCTACACGGGAGGATCTTGTCAATGATCTCAAGGCAGCTGGGACCATAGTCACCAAGAAAACAATTGGTAACACACTACGCCGTGAAGGACTGAAATCCTGCAGCGCCCGCAATGTCCCCCTGCTCAGGAAAGCACATATACAGGCCCGTCTGAAGTTTGCCAATGAATATCTGAATGATTCAGAGGAGAACTGGGTGAATGTGTTGTGGTCAGATGAGACCAGATTCAAGTTCTTTGGCATCAACTCAATTCGCCGTATTTGGAGGAGGAGGAATGCTGCCTATGACCCCAAGAACACCATCCCCACCGTCAAACATGGAGGTGGAAACATTATGCTTTGGGGGTGTTTTTCTGCTAAGGGGACAGGACAACTTCACTGCATCAAAGGGACGATGGACGGGGCCATGTACCATCAAATCTTGGGTGAGAACCTCCTTCTCTCAGCCAGGGCATTGAAAATGGGTCGTGGATGGGTATTCTAGCATGACAATGACCCAAAACACACAGCAAAGGCAACAAAGGAGTGGCTCAAGAAGAAGCACATTAAGGTCCTGGAGTGGCCTAGCCAGTCTCCAAACCTTAATCCCATAGAAAATCTGTGGAGGGAGCTGAAGGTTCGAGTTGCCAAACGTCAGCCTTGAAACCGTAATGACTTGGAGAAGATCTGCAAAGAGGAGTGGGACAAAATCCTTCCTGAGATGTGTGAAAACCTGGTGGCCAACTACAAGAAACGTCTGACCTCTGTGATTGCCAACAAGGGTTTTGCCACCAAGTACTAAGTCATGTTTTGCAGAGGGGTCAAATACTTATTTCCCTAATAAAAATGCAAATCAATTTATAACATTTTTGACATGCATTTTTCTGGATTATTTTGTTGTTATTATGCCTCTCACTGTTCAAATAAACCTACCATTAAAATTATAGACTGATCATTTCTTTGTCAGTGGGCAAACATACAAAATCAGCAGGGGATCAAATACTTTTTCCCCCTCACTGTGTGTGTATATATATATATATATATATATATATATATATATAAAACAAATGAAAATTAAAAATATACTCTAAAAATTAAAAATGTAAACATTTGAAAAATAAAAATAAATCAATTTTAAAGTGGTTGTCCCACTGGCTATCATAAGGTGAATGCACCAATTTGTAAGTCGCTCTGGATAAGAGCGTCTGCTAAATGACGTAAATGTAAAATGTAAAATGTCCAAAACACTTTGGAGTCGCACCAGAGTCCAAGCAAAACTCCCAACTCTAAGCCGTCTGACTCTAACCTCTAGCTCACTACTCTGAGTACCTGCACTACAGACTGACAGACTGTCCTGTAGCTTCCTCCTCTTCAACTGACTATGTGCAATCACACTTCCTACCTACCGTGATAAAGAGCGAACACACACACTCCGTGCTGAGAGAGATAAGATGTTATTTTGCCTATCTCTCCTCACCCTATTGCTATCACAGCATAAATCCACCTATTGAGGTTTATTATACAGGCCCTGTTCTACCGCCTCCTGTCTTATCTTCTCATCACCACTATTACAGTTATATGGTTCATCTAAATTGATCTGAGGTCATGTGTGTGTGTCTGTGTGTGTTGATTTTGTGTATATGAATTATTTTTATGACCAAAAGTTGGATTTTCTTGTTTTTCTAATAACCTCTATTGCCCACCAGGTGGGGACAGTACTTCATTGATGATACATGGGATGCTGTTGAACTCTGCAGTCTGTCAGCTGTAACTGGAACTCACTGTTGGAGTTTCTTATCTGGGGTGCATTTAGTAGTCGCAGACCGTAGCAAAACTTTTTGCAACAGAAACCGTTTACTCCAAATGGAAAGCGTTTTGCAACGAAAACAATAGGTTTTTTTTGGACAAATTCAGCTAGGTCTCTCCCTGTTTCTTTCTGTTTGCATCCTTTTGTTTATGTTTGGTTCTGTTTGGTTGCTAGTGAATACACCCCAGGTATTTCCCACCTCCTCCCAGATATCCTCAACTCCTTACAGCTATTTTTCTCCATCTTTGAACTCATCCCTCTATTCTATATCTCCCCCTCTCTGTTCTTCTCATTCCCTCTCTTTCCGGTCATGCTTGACTTGGCAAATGTATGACATTATCATATATTAATATATAGAAATGTAATGTTTGTATGAAATGTAATGTAATGTATGTACCCCTGCAGAGAGAGAGAATATGTTAAATATGATTTAAATGATAATTGTATCATTTACATCTGTCATAACCGGCTTATAAGTGGAAACCAGCACGAGCTAAAGTTCATTTCAAGATTTAATAGTTGAGTTATTTGGCATTTATGGGTTTGCTGTGTCAACTGTGTACTCAAATGCCTTTTTATGGAGTGTGTATGTGTGTGTGTGTATCATACAGGTTGGAAGGAATTGGCTAAATCCTTTTGCTAAGCTATCTTTATTACCTTGTAAAATGGGAGGAAGTTGATACAAGTTATTTTCCTAAAATAAATGTAGGTTGTTTAATGTGTTTTATTCATCATCAACTAACTGTAACCTGGTTGCTTTAGAGTTATGCTTGAAAACAGATATATTTACATTTTTTTCGATACCTATTCTGTGTTTCCATATCTGTGAAAGAGAGGGGACAAATGAAGGAGAGGAGACAAGTGAAGTAATGCCTACTTCACCCATGCTCTACCAAGGTTTTCCAGCACACACCTACAACAGTAGCTGTGAAGGGTCTATTACTTCAAACAATATGTATGCAGGTTGTTTAGGATTCAAACCTCAAACAGCCTAATTCATACTCTTAGAGGTGCATCCATAATAATGTGATTTGTACCGCGTACAAGTTAAAAGTATTTGATTCTTCACACACCAGTGCTCCAGTACAGAAGGTGGTGGTAATGCACCATAACGTTGGATGCCAACCGCCGATAAACCACACAGAAGAAGAGGCGTAGGCGACAATACCGGTAGCTAGCTAGAGACAACAATTGACAGTGTCCTTTGCCCCCGCCTGTTGGGCACTGGAGTGAAGGACACTGTGTGCTAGCTATTTAGCTAATTGGCTAGCTAGCTAGGAGGACGCTGGTACACAGCAGGCAGGAGGCGGGGTTGACACCGGTAGCTATCTAGCTAGCTAGTTAGGACACTGGTAGACAGTATACTTCCCCCCTGAAAACTCAGATAATACTTGTATATCCCTTTTCTTTTGACACACATTTTAATCGCATAGAAAATCAGGGGAAATCCAGAATATGCAGGAACCAATGGGATGCTCGAGGGGGGTGGGGGTGGTGGGCATTCCTGCAGATTAATGCCTACATGCAGGAATGCCCCTAATTGCGGGCCACAATCACACACTATTGGGAAGACGCATGCAGTAGCACACACACCAAAGTCTCTGTCCCATTGCTTCAATTATGCTCTTTTAAGACCCATCTAATAATTGAAAATAAGCGCACTCCGTGCGTGTGCGGGCCAGTGTGTGTGTGTGTTGGGACTGGAAGGGGGTGTCAAAACTATACACAAGAGAATACCTCCTCGAGGCGAACCTAGGACATTCTGATCCAATGGTGGTGACGTTAATGCTTACGCTACGAACCCTGTCATGAACGCATTGTCTTGACCGTTTAAATGGACAGTCTGGTGATGACAGGAAGCGTTTGTTTTTGTTAATTCACTCAGTACTGATTGAATGTTTATTTCTCTTAAAATAAATAGTCTAAAACAGTTGATGTGTAGAAAATTGTCACATTGCTTACCAAGCTAGCGAGCATGGCGTTTTCTTTTGATGTTGGTGTTGTTTAGCCTGGGTGCACCCCCCTGGCTACTTTTTACTTGGATGGTGACTTCAGGTTTTCGGGAATATATTGAAAAGTAAATTGACACTGTGTTAATCAGTCAGAACAAATTTGGATTATGATGATAAAAAGAAAATTGCTTTTACCGAAGAGGGAGCGTACTGAATCAATGCATAAGGTAAGGGATGTAACGTTAGCCAGCTACATTACTATGCAAGCCAGGTTGACTATTGTATGAAGTAACGTTAGCAGACGTTAAATTAGCAATGCCCATTGCATGTATTATTCATTAGCAGTGTGGCAGTTTCCCAAAGTTTGGTGTTGATTATGAACTTTACTTAGCTAGCTAGCTGTGCTTTGTGGAATAATGTGGAAGACACTGTCAACATTGAGTGCCGGTGCATCGTGATCTGTCCAAACAGCTAATGTTACAGCCTTGTTGGCTTGTAGCTAGATAGATAACGTTACTGGTTAACATTAGTTGGCTAGCTAATTGGCCAACAAGACATAACTTAACTAGCTAACTCTCTTATTTATGCTTATTTGTTTGTGCTCTGATTACACGTAAGGCACACAATTTACACAGATTACTTCAGCCAAGTGACAAACCTTCTATAGCAGAATATACCTAGCTTTGTTTGTGGCTTGTCTATTTCCGACTGGTGTTAACTACAAGCGCTGTTGATGTGCAACCCAAGTGTTTTGGTCTGGTCTTAGAACTGAGATTTGGCTGAAAGAATGTTAGCATTGTCAGAAATGCTACAAAAAGGTAGCACAAAACCCTACACATGTATTCAGTCTGAATGGTCTAATGGTCACATTATGGACACTGTATTCTCGTTCTTATCTAAAGCCTAGATATTGAGCTAGGTCGGGGCAAGAAATTATAATTTTTCCCTAATGCTATTGACCCTGTTAAAAATCCGGTATGTGGTTCTCGGTAATGTGTACCTCCAATCAATTTGATTTGCGCATTTTAATCGACATTGGTTTCACATTGGTTTAGATATTGATGTTAGAGAGATTTGAATTTAACATTAAGCTTCAACCAATGCATATACTATTGTGGGGCGGTACTAGAAGCCAGGTAAGAAGATCGAAATGCAGCCATAGTATTTATGATGCCTTAGTTAACTGTCCATCATAGTGTTTGATAGCGGTCTCATTGATTTGTTGTCTGCCCGTCAAGGCCTTGGTCTACCGTACAAGTTCAAGTAGAGGCTCTAATCTAGGAGCAGATAAGATACAGCAGAGTTCACTACTTCTACATATTCATCAGCAGGAGCTGCTAGTCACTCAGTAAACTCAGAGTTATACGGCAGTCTTCTGTTTCAGTTGTATTTATTCACACAGGAGAGAGGGGGATGAGGAGAGAAAGGGAAGGAAGAGAGAGAGGGATGAGGGGCGAGAGGGATGAGGGGCGAGAGGGATGAGGGGCGAGAGGGATGAGGGGTGAGAGGGATGAGGGGCGAGAGGGGATGAGGGGAGAGCGAGGGGATGAGGAGAGGGAGAGGGGATGAGGAGAGGGAGAGGGAGAGGGAGAGGGACGAGGAGAGGGAGAGGGACGAGGAGAGAGAGAGAGGGACGAGGAGAGAGAGAGAGGGACGAGGAGAGAGAGAGGGACGAGGAGAGAGAGAGAGGGACGAGGAGAGAGAGAGGGGACGAGGAGAGAGAGAGGGGACGAGGAGAGAGGGATGAGGGGCGAGAGTGGGATGAGGCACGAGAGGGGATGAGGGGCGAGAGTGGGATGAGGCACGAGAGGTTATGAGGAGAGAGCGAGGGGACGAGGAGAGACAGAGGGAAAGGGACGAGTAGAGAGAGGGGGGGACGAGTAGAGAGAGGGGGGGATGAGTAGAGAGAGGGGGGGACGAGTAGAGAGAGAGGGGGGGACGAGTAGAGAGAGAGGGGGGGACGAGTAGAGAGAGAGGGGGGACGAGTAGAGAGAGAGGGGGGGACGAGTAGAGAGAGAGGGGGGGACGAGTAGAGAGAGAGAGGGGGACGAGTAGAGAGAGAGGGGGGGACGAGTAGAGAGAGAGAGGGGGACGAGTAGAGAGAGAGAGGGGGACGAGTAGAGAGAGAGGGGGACGAGTAGAGAGGGCGGATGAGGAGAGAGAGAGGGGATGAGGAGAGGGAGACGGGGAGAGAGGGGGATGAGGAGAGAAAAGGGATGAGGAGAGAGGAGATAAGGAGAGAAAGAGAGTGGGATGAGCAGAGAGATGTGATGAGGAGAGGGGGTTGTGGAGAGAGGGAGATGAGGAGAGGGGGCTTGAGAGAGAGGAATGAAGAGGGGGACGAGGAGAGAGAGGGGGACGAGGAGAGAGAGGGGGACGAGGAGAGAGAGAGGGGGACGAGGAGAGAGAGAGAGATGAGGAGAGAGAGAGGGGGACGAGGAGAGAGGGGGAGATGAGGAGAGAGAGAGGGGATGAGGAGAGAGAGAGGGGATGAGGAGAGAGAGAGGGGATGAGGAGAGAGAGAGGGGATGAGGAGAGAGCGAGGGATGAAGAGAGAGAGGGATGAGGAGAGAGAGGGATGAGGAGAGAGAGGGGGACTAGTAGAGAGAGGGGGACTAGTAGAGAGAGGGGGACAAGTAGAGAGAGGGGGACAAGTAGAGAGAGGGGGACAAGTAGAGAGAGGGGGACAAGTAGAGAGAGAGGGGGACGAGTAGAGAGAGAGGGGGACGAGTAGAGAGAGAGGGGGACGAGTAGAGAGAGAGGGGGACGAGAGAGGGCGGATGAGGAGAGAGAGAGGGATGACGAGAGAAATGGGATGATGAGAGAGAGGGGATGATGAGAGAGAGGGGATGAGGGGAGAGCGAGGGGATGAGGAGAGGGAGAGGGGATGAGGAGAGGGAGAGGGAGAGGTAGAGGGACGAGGAGAGGGAGAGGGACGAGGAGAGAGAGAGAGGGACGAGGAGAGAGAGAGAGGGACGAGGAGAGAGAGAGGGACGAGGAGAGAGAGAGGGACGAGGAGAGAGAGAGGGGACGAGGAGAGAGAGAGGGGACGAGGAGAGAGGGATGAGGGGCGAGAGTGGGATGAGGCACGAGAGGGGATGAGGGGCGAGAGTGGGATGAGGCACGAGAGGTTATGAGGAGAGAGCGAGGGGACGAGGAGAGACAGAGGGAAAGGGACGTGTAGAGAGAGGGGGGGACGAGTAGAGAGAGGGGGGGATGAGTAGAGAGAGGGGGGGACGAGTAGAGAGAGAGGGGGGGATGAGTAGAGAGAGAGGGGGGGACGAGTAGAGAGAGAGGGGGGACGAGTAGAGAGAGAGGGGGGGACGAGTAGAGAGAGAGGGGGGGACGAGTAGAGAGAGAGAGGGGGACGAGTAGAGAGAGAGGGGGGAACGAGTAGAGAGAGAGAGGGGGACGAGTAGAGAGAGAGAGGGGGACGAGTAGAGAGAGAGGGGGACGAGTAGAGAGGGCGGATGAGGAGAGAGAGAGGGGATGAGGAGAGGGAGACGGGGAGAGAGGGGGATGAGGAGAGAAAAGGGATGAGGAGAGAGGAGATAAGGAGAGAAAGAGAGTGGGATGAGCAGAGAGATGTGATGAGGAGAGGGGGTTGTGGAGAGAGGGAGATGAGGAGAGGGGGCTTGAGAGAGAGGAATGAAGAGGGGGACGAGGAGAGAGAGGGGGACGAGGAGAGAGAGGGGGACGAGGAGAGAGAGAGGGGGACGAGGAGAGAGAGAGAGATGAGGAGAGAGAGAGGGGGACGAGGAGAGAGGGGGAGATGAGGAGAGAGAGAGGGGATGAGGAGAGAGAGAGGGGATGAGGAGAGAGAGAGGGGATGAGGAGAGAGAGAGGGGATGAGGAGAGAGCGAGGGATGAGGAGAGAGAGGGATGAGGAGAGAGAGGGATGAGGAGAGAGAGGGGGACTAGTAGAGAGAGGGGGACTAGTAGAGAGAGGGGGACAAGTAGAGAGAGGGGGACAAGTAGAGAGAGGGGGACAAGTAGAGAGAGGGGGACAAGTAGAGAGAGAGGGGGACGAGTAGAGAGAGAGGGGGACGAGTAGAGAGAGAGGGGGACGAGAGAGGGCGGATGAGGAGAGAGAGAGGGATGACGAGAGAAATGGGATGATGAGAGAGAGGGGATGATGAGAGAGAGGGGATGAGGAGAGAGAGAGAGGGGACGAGGAGAGAGAGGGGGGATGAGGAGAGATAGAGGGATGAGGAGAGATAGAGGGATGAGGAGAGAGGGGGAGATGAGGAGAGAGGGGGAGATGAGGAGAGAGGGGGAGATGAGGAGAGAGGGAGGGGAAGAGGAGAGAGGGAGGGGATGAGGAGAGAGGGAGGGGATGAGGAGAGAGGGGGGAAGAGAGGGGAGAGAGGGGAGAGAGGGGAGAGAGGGAGGAGAGGAATGAGGAGAGAGAGGAATGAGGAGAGAGAGGAATGAGGAGAGAGAGGGATGAGGAGAGGGATGAGGAGAGAGAGGAATGAGGAGAGAGGAATGAGGAGAGAGAGAAATGAGGAGAGGAATGAGGAGAGAGAGAGATGAGGAGAGAGAGAGCGAGATGAGGAGAGAGAGATGAGGAGAGAGAGATGAGGAGAGAGAGAGAGGGAGATGAGGAGAGAGAGAGGGAGATGAAGGGGGAGAGAGGGGAGAGAGGGGAGGGATGAGGAGAGGAATGAAGAGAGGGGATGAGGAGAGAGCGAGGGAGATGAGGAGAGAGCGAGGGAGATGAGGAGAGAGCGAGGGAGATGAGGAGAGAGCGAGGGAGATGAGGAGAGAGCTAGGGAGATGAGGAGAGAGCGAGGTAGATGAGGAGAGAGCGAGGGAGATGAGGACAGAGCGAGGGAGATGAGGAGAGAGCGAGAGGGAGATGAGGAGAGAGCGAGGGAGATGAGGAGAGAGCCAGGGAGATGAGAGAGTGAGGGAGATGAGGAGAGAGCGAGGGAGATGAGGAGAGAGCGAGGGAGATGAGGAGAGAGCGAGGGAGATGAGGAGAGAGCGAGAGGGAGATGAGGAGAGAGCGAGCGAGATGAGGAGAGAGCGAGAGAGATGAAGAGAGAGATTGAGGGAGATGAGGAGAGAGCGAGGGAGATGAGGAGAGAGCGAGAGGGAGATGAGGAGAGAGCGAGCGAGATGAGGAGAGAGTGAGAGAGATGAGGAGAGAGCGAGAGAGATGAGGAGAGAGCGAGAGAGATGAGGAGAGAGAGTGGGAGATGAGGAGAGAGAGAGCGGGAGATGAGGAGAGAGAGAGCGAGATGAGGAGAGAGAGAGCGAGATGAGGAGAGAGAGAGCGAGATGAGGAGAGAGAGAGCGAGATGAGGAGAGAGAGAGCGAGATGAGGAGAGAGAGAGAGCGAGATGAGGAGAGAGGGAGCGGGAGATGAGGAGAGAGGGAGCGGGAGATGAGGAGAGAGCTTGAGCGGGAGATGAGGAGAGAGCGCGAGCGGGAGATGAGGAGAGAGCGCGAGCGGGAGATGAGGAGAGAGCGAGCGGGAGATGAGGAGAGAGCGCGAGCGGGAGATGAGGAGAGAGAGCGAGCGGGAGATGAGGAGAGAGAGCGAGCGGGAGATGAGGAGAGAGAGAGCGGGAGATGAGGAGAGAGAGAGAGGGAGATGAGGAGAGAGAGAGAGGGAGATGAGGAGAGAGAGAGAGGGAGATGAGGAGAGAGAGAGCGGGAGATGAGGAGAGAGAGAGCGGAGATGAGGAGAGAGAGAGAGGGAGATGAGGAGAGAGAGAGAGGGAGATGAGGAGAGAGAGAGAGGGAGATGAGGAGAGAGAGAGAGGGAGATAAGGAGAGAGAGAGGGAGATGAGGAGAGAGAGAGAGGGAGGTGAGGAGAGAGAGAGGGAGATGAGGAGAGAGAGAGAGAGATGAGGAGAGAGAGAGAGGGAGATGAGGAGAGAGAGAGAGAGATGAGGAGAGAGAGGGAGAGAGAGGGAGATAAGGAGAGAGAGAGAGGGAGATGAGGAGAGAGAGAGAGATGAGGAGAGAGAGGGAGAGAGAGGGAGATGGAGAGAGAGGGAGATGGAGAGAGAGGGAGATGGAGAGAGGGAGATGGAGAGAGATGAGGAGAGAGAGAGATGAGGAGAGAGAGGAATGAGGAGAGAGAGGGATGAGGAGAGAGAGGGATGAGGAGAGAGAGAGGGATGAGGAGAGAGAGGGATGAGGAGAGAGAGGGGGACTAGTAGAGAGAGGGGGACTAGTAGAGATGAGGAGAGAGAGAGCGAGATGAGGAGAGAGAGAGCGAGATGAGGAGAGAGAGAGCGAGATGAGGAGAGAGAGAGAGCGAGATGAGGAGAGAGGGAGCGGGAGATGAGGAGAGAGGGAGCGGGAGATGAGGAGAGAGCTTGAGCGGGAGATGAGGAGAGAGCGCGAGCGGGAGATGAGGAGAGAGCGCGAGCGGGAGATGAGGAGAGAGCGAGCGGGAGATGAGGAGAGAGCGCGAGCGGGAGATGAGGAGAGAGAGCGAGCGGGAGATGAGGAGAGAGAGCGAGCGGGAGATGAGGAGAGAGAGAGCGGGAGATGAGGAGAGAGAGAGAGGGAGATGAGGAGAGAGAGAGAGGGAGATGAGGAGAGAGAGAGAGGGAGATGAGGAGAGAGAGAGCGGGAGATGAGGAGAGAGAGAGCGGGAGATGAGGAGAGAGAGAGAGGGAGATGAGGAGAGAGAGAGAGGGAGATGAGGAGAGAGAGAGAGGGAGATGAGGAGAGAGAGAGAGGGAGATAAGGAGAGAGAGAGGGAGATGAGGAGAGAGAGAGAGGGAGGTGAGGAGAGAGAGAGGGAGATGAGGAGAGAGAGAGATGAGGAGAGAGAGAGAGGGAGATGAGGAGAGAGAGAGAGAGATGAGGAGAGAGAGGGAGAGAGAGGGAGATGAGGAGAGAGAGAGAGGGAGATGAGGAGAGAGAGAGAGATGAGGAGAGAGAGGGAGAGAGAGGGAGATGGAGAGAGAGGGAGATGGAGAGAGAGGGAGATGGAGAGAGGGAGATGGAGAGAGATGAGGAGAGAGAGAGATGAGGAGAGAGAGGGATGAGGAGAGAGAGGGATGAGGAGAGAGAGGGATGAGGAGAGAGAGGGATGAGGAGAGAGAGGGATGAGGAGAGAGAGAGGGATGAGGAGAGAGAGGGATGAGGAGAGAGAGGGGGACTAGTAGAGAGAGGGGGACTAGTAGAGAGAGGGGGACAAGTAGAGAGAGGGGGACAAGTAGAGAGAGAGGGGGACGAGTAGAGAGAGGGGGACGAGTAGAGAGAGAGGGGGACGAGTAGAGAGAGAGAGGGGGACGAGTAGAAAGAGAGGGGGACGAGAGAGGGCGGATGAGGAGAGAGCGAGGGATGACGAGAGAAATGGGATGATGAGAGAGAGGGGATGATGAGAGAGAAAGGGGATGAGGAGAGAGAGGGGATGAGGAGAGAGAAAGGGGATGAGGAGAGAGAGGGGGGATGAGGAGAGAGCGAGGGAGATGAGGAGAGAGCGCGAGTGGGAGATGAGGAGAGAGCGCGAGCGGGAGATGAGGAGAGTGCGCGAGCGGGAGATGAGGAGAGAGAGAGCGGGAGATGAGGAGAGAGTGAGCGGGAGATGAGGAGAGAGAGAGCGGGAGATGAGGAGAGAGAGAGCGGGAGATGAGGAGAGAGAGAGAGGGAGATGAGGAGAGAGAGAGGGAGATGAGGAGAGAGAGAGAGGGAAATGAGGAGAGAGAGAGAGGGAGATGAGGAGAGAGAGAGAGGGAGATGAGGAGAGAGAGAGGGAGATGAGGAGAGAGAGAGAGAGAGATGAGGAGAGAGAGAGAGAGATGAGGAGAGAGAGGGAGAGAGAGGGAGATGGAGAGAGAGGGAGATGGAGAGAGGGGGAGATGGAGAGAGAGATGAGGAGAGAGAGAGATGAGGAGAGAGAGAGATGAGGGGAGAGAGATGAGGAGAGAGAGAGATGATGAGAGAGGGATGAGGAGAGAGAGTGGGACTAGTAGAGAGAGGGGGACTAGTAGAGAGAGGGGGACAAGTAGAGAGAGGGGGGGACGAGTAGAGAGAGAGGGGGACGAGTAGAGAGAGAGGGGGACGAGTAGAGAGAGAGGGGGACGAATAGAGAGAGAGGGGGATGAGTAGAGAGAGAGGGGGACGAGAGAGGGCGGATGAGGAGAGAGCGAGGGATGACGAGAGAAATGGGATGATGAGAGAGAGGGGATGATGAGAGAGAGAGGGGATGAGGAGAGAGAGAGGTGATGAGGAGAGAGAGAGGGGATGAGGAGAGATAGAGGGATGAGGAGAGAGGGGGATGAGGAGAGAAAAGGGATGAGGAGAGAGAGGGAGATGAGGAGAGAGGGGGAGATGAGGAGAGAGGGAGGGGATGAGGAGAGAGGGAGGGGATGAGGAGAGAGGGAGGGGATGAGGAGAGAGGGAGGGGATGAGGAGAGAGGGGGGAAGAGAGGGGAGAGAGGGGAGAGAGGGAGGAGATGAGGGGGAAGAGAGGGATGAGAAGAGGAATGAGGAGAGAGAGGGATGAGGAGAGGAATGAGGAGAGAGAGGAATAAGGAGAGATAGGGATGAGGAGAGGAATGAGGAGAGAGAGAAATAAGGAGAGATAGGGATGAGGAGAGGAATGAGGAGAGAGAGGGATGAAGAGAGAGCGAGGAGAGAGAGAGATGACGAGAGAGAGAGCGAGATGAGGAGAGAGAGAGCGAGATGAGGAGAGAGAGATGAGGAGAGAGTGATGAGGAGAGAGAGAGAGGGAGATGAGGAGAGAGAGAGGGAGATGAGGAGGAGAGAGAGAGGGAGATGAGGAGAGAGAGAGGGAGATGAGGAGAGAGAGAGGGAGATGAGGGGGGAGAGAGGGGAGAGAGGGGAGGGATGAGGAGAGGAATGAAGAGGGGAGGGATGAGGAGAGAGCGAGGAGATGAGGAGAGAGCGAGGGAGATGAGAAGAGAGCGAGGGAGATGAGGAGAGAGCGAGGGAGATGAGGAGAGAGCGAGGGAGATGAGGAGAGAGCGAGGGAGATGAGGAGAGAGCGCGAGCGGGAGATGAGGAGAGAGTGCGAGCGGGAGATGAGGAGAGAGCGCGAGCGGGAGATGAGGAGAAAGCGAGCGGGAGATGAGGAGAGAGAGAGCGGGAGATGAGGAGAGAGAGAGCGGGAGATGAGGAGAGAGAGAGAGGGAGATGAGGAGAGAGAGAGAGGGAGATGAGGAGAGAGAGAGAGGGAGATGAGGAGAGAGAGAGAGGGAGATGAGGAGAGAGAGAGGGAGATGAGGAGAGAGAGAGAGAAGAGATGAGGAGAGAGAGGAGAGAGAGGGAGATGTAGAGAGAGATGAGGAGAGAGAGAGATGAGGAGAGAGAGATGAGGAGAGAGAGGGATGAGGAGAGAGAGGGGGACTAGTAGAGAGAGGGGGACTAGTAGAGAGAGTGGGACAAGTAGAGAGAGGGGGACAAGTAGAGAGAGAGGTGGACGAGTAGAGAGAGAGGGGGACGAGTAGAGTTAGAGGGGGACGAGTAGAGAGAGAGGGGGACGAGAGAGGGCGGATGAGGAGAGAGCGAGGGATGACGAGATAAATGGGATGTTGAGAGAGAGGGGATGATGAGAGAGAGAGGGGATGAGGAGAGATAGAGGGATGAGGAGAGAGAGAGCGAGAGAGAGAGGGGGAGGGATGAGGAGAGGAATGAAGAGGGGAGGGATGAGGAGAGAGCGAGGGAGATGAGGAGAGAGCGAGCGAGATGAGGAGAGAGAGAGGGAGATAGCGAGGGAGATGAGGAGAGAGAGAGCGAGATGAGGAGAGAGAGATGAGGAGAGAGTGATGAGGAGAGAGAGAGAGGGAGATGAGGAGAGAGAGAGGGAGATGGGAGAGAGAGAGGGAGATGAGGAGAGAGAGAGAGGGAGATGAGGAGAGAGAGAGGGAGATGAGGAGAGAGAGAGGGAGATGAGGGGGGAGAGAGGGGAGAGAGGGGAGGGATGAGGAGAGGAATGAAGAGGGGAGGGATGAGGAGAGAGCGAGGAGATGAGGAGAGAGCGAGGGAGATGAGAAGAGAGCGAGGGAGATGAGGAGAGAGCGAGGGAGATGAGGAGAGAGCGAGGGAGATGAGGAGAGAGCGAGGGAGATGAGGAGAGAGCGCGAGCGGGAGATGAGGAGAGAGTGCGAGCGGGAGATGAGGAGAGAGCGCGAGCGGGAGATGAGGAGAAAGCGAGCGGGAGATGAGGAGAGAGAGAGCGGGAGATGAGGAGAGAGAGAGCGGGAGATGAGGAGAGAGAGAGAGGGAGATGAGGAGAGAGAGAGAGGGAGATGAGGAGAGAGAGAGAGGGAGATGAGGAGAGAGAGAGAGGGAGATGAGGAGAGAGAGAGGGAGATGAGGAGAGAGAGAGAGAGAGATGAGGAGAGAGAGGGAGAGAGAGGGAGATGTAGAGAGAGATGAGGAGAGAGAGAGATGAGGAGAGAGAGAGATGAGGAGAGAGAGGGATGAGGAGAGAGAGGGGGACTAGTAGAGAGAGGGGGACTAGTAGAGAGAGTGGGACAAGTAGAGAGAGGGGGACAAGTAGAGAGAGAGGTGGACGAGTAGAGAGAGAGGGGGACGAGTAGAGTTAGAGGGGGACGAGTAGAGAGAGAGGGGGACGAGAGAGGGCGGATGAGGAGAGAGCGAGGGATGACGAGATAAATGGGATGTTGAGAGAGAGGGGATGATGAGAGAGAGAGGGGATGAGGAGAGATAGAGGGATGAGGAGAGAGAGAGCGAGAGGAGAGAGGGGAGGGATGAGGAGAGGAATGAAGAGGGGAGGGATGAGGAGAGAGCGAGGGAGATGAGGAGAGAGCGAGCGAGATGAGGAGAGAGAGAGGGAGATAGCGAGGGAGATGAGGAGAGAGAGAGCGAGATCAGGAGGAGAGAGAGATGAGGAGAGAGAGATAATAATAAGCCATTTAGCAGACGCTTTTATCCAAAGCGACTTACAGTCATGCGTTCATACATTTTTGTGTATGGGTGGTCCCAGTGATTGAACCCACTACCTTGGCGTCACAAGCGCCGTGCTCTACCAGCTGAGCTACAGAGGACCACAGGAGATGAGGAGAGAGAGATGAGGAGAGGGAGATGAGGAGAGGGAGCGAGAGGGATGAAGAGGAGCGAGAGGGATGAAGAGGAGCGAGAGGGATGAAGAGGAGCGAGAGGGAGATGAGGAGCGAGAGGGAGATGAGGAGCGAGAGGGAGATGAGGAGCGAGAGGGAGATGAGGAGCGAGAGGGAGATGAGGAGAGAGAGGGAGATGAGGAGAGAGAGCGAGAGGGAGATGAGGAGAGAGAGCGAGAGGGAGATGAGGAGAGAGAGCGAGAGGGAGATGAGGAGAGAGAGCGAGAGGGAGATGAGGAGAGAGAGCGAGAGGGAGATGAGGAGAGAGAGCGAGAGAGAGAGATGACTAGAGAGAGCGAGAGAGAGAGAGAGAGAGCGAGAGAGAGGGAGATGAGGAGAGAGCGAGATGAGGAGAGAGTGAGCGAGAGGGAGATGAGGAGCGAGAGAGAGAGAGATGAGGAGCGAGAGAGAGATGAGGAGTGAGAGCGAGATCAGGAGTGATAGCGAGATGAGGAGAGAGAGCGAGATGAGGAGAGAGAGCGAGATGAGGAGAGAGAGCGAGAGGGAGATGAGGAGAGAGAGCGAGAGGGAGATGAGGAGAGATGAGGAGAGAGAGCGAGAGGGAGATGAGGAGAGAGAGCGAGAGGGAGATGAGGAGAGATGAGGAGAGAGAGCGAGAGGGAGATGAGGAGAGAGAGCGAGAGGGAGATGAGGAGAGAGAGCGAGCGGGAGATGAGGAGAGAGAGCGAGCGGGAGATGAGGAGAGAGAGCGAGCTGGAGATGAGGAGAGAGAGCGAGCGGGAGATGAGGAGAGAGAGCGAGAGGGAGATGAGGAGAGAGAGCGAGCGGGAGATGAGGAGAGAGCGCGAGCGGGAGTTGAGGAGAGAGTGCGAGCGGGAGATGAGGAGAGAGCGCGAGCGGGAGATGAGGAGAAAGCGAGCGGGAGATGAGGAGAGAGAGAGCGGGAGATGAGGAGAGAGAGAGCGGGAGATGAGGAGAGAGAGAGAGGGAGATGAGGAGAGAGAGAGAGGGAGATGAGGAGAGAGAGAGAGGGAGATGAGGAGAGAGAGAGAGGGAGATGAGGAGAGAGAGAGGGAGATGAGGAGAGAGAGAGAGAGAGATGAGGAGAGAGAGGGAGAGAGAGGGAGAGAGAGGGAGATGTAGAGAGAGATGAGGAGAGAGAGAGATGAGGAGAGAGAGAGATGAGGAGAGAGAGGGGGACTAGTAGAGAGAGGGGGACTAGTAGAGAGAGTGGGACAAGTAGAGAGAGGGGGACAAGTAGAGAGAGAGGTGGACGGGTAGAGAGAGAGGGGGACGAGTAGAGTTAGAGGGGGACGAGTAGAGAGAGAGGGGGACGAGAGAGGGCGGATGAGGAGAGAGCGAGGGATGACGAGATAAATGGGAAGTTGAGAGAGAGGGGATGATGAGAGAGAGAGGGGATGAGGAGAGATAGAGGGATGAGAGGGATGAGGAGAGAGAGAGCGAGAGGAGAGAGGGGAGGGATGAGGAGAGGAATGAAGAGGGGAGGAATGAGGAGAGAGCGAGGGAGATGAGGAGAGAGAGAGCGAGATCAGGAGGAGAGAGAGATGAGGAGAGAGAGATAATAATAAGCCATTTAGCAGACGCTTTTATCCAAAGCGACTTACAGTCATGCGTTCATACATTTTTGTGTATGGGTGGTCCCAGGGATTGAACCCACTACCTTGGCGTCACAAGCGCCGTGCTCTACCAGCTGAGCTACAGAGGACCACAGGAGATGAGGAGAGAGAGATGAGGAGAGGGAGATGAGGAGAGGGAGCGAGAGGGATGAAGAGGAGCGAGAGGGATGAAGAGGAGCGAGAGGGATGAAGAGGAGCGAGAGGGAGATGAGGAGCGAGAGGGAGATGAGGAGCGAGAGGGAGATGAGGAGCGAGAGGGAGATGAGGAGCGAGAGGGAGATGAGGAGAGAGAGGGAGATGAGGAGAGAGAGCGAGAGGGAGATGAGGAGAGAGAGCGAGAGGGAGATGAGGAGAGAGAGCGAGAGGGAGATGAGGAGAGAGAGCGAGAGGGAGATGAGGAGAGAGAGCGAGAGGGAGATGAGGAGAGAGAGCGAGAGAGAGAGATGACTAGAGAGAGCGAGAGAGAGAGAGAGAGAGAGAGCGAGAGAGAGGGAGATGAGGAGAGAGCGAGATGAGGAGAGAGTGAGCGAGAGGGAGATGAGGAGCGAGAGAGAGAGAGATGAGGAGCGAGAGAGAGATGAGGAGTGAGAGCGAGATCAGGAGTGATAGCGAGATGAGGAGAGAGAGCGAGATGAGGAGAGAGAGCGAGATGAGGAGAGAGAGCGAGAGGGAGATGAGGAGAGAGAGCGAGAGGGAGATGAGGAGAGATGAGGAGAGAGAGCGAGAGGGAGATGAGGAGAGAGAGCGAGAGGGAGATGAGGAGAGATGAGGAGAGAGAGCGAGAGGGAGATGAGGAGAGAGAGCGAGAGGGAGATGAGGAGAGAGAGCGAGCGGGAGATGAGGAGAGAGAGCGAGCGGGAGATGAGGAGAGAGAGCGAGCTGGAGATGAGGAGAGAGAGCGAGCGGGAGATGAGGAGAGAGAGCGAGAGGGAGATGAGGAGAGAGAGCGAGCGGGAGATGAGGAGAGAGAGCGAGCGGGAGATGAGGAGAGAGAGCGAGCAGTAGATGAGGAGAGAGAGCGAGCGGGAGATGAGGAGAGAGATCGAGCGGGAGATGAGGAGAGAGCGCGAGCGGGAGATGAGGAGAGAGCGCGAGCGGGAGATGAGGAGAGAGCGCGAGCGGGAGATGAGGAGAGAGCGAGCTGGAGATGAGGAGAGAGCGAGCGGGAGATGAGGAGAGAGCGAGCGGGAGATGAGGAGAGAGCGAGCGGAGGATGAGGATAGAGGGAGTGTGAGATGAGGAGAGAGAGAGCGGGAGATGAGGAGAGAGAGAGCGGGAGATGAGGAGAGAGAGAGAGGGAGATGAGGAGAGAGAGAGAGGGAGATGAGGAGAGAGAGAGGGAGATGAGGAGAGAGAGAGGGAGATGAGGAGAGAGAGAGGGAGATGAGGAGAGAGAGAGATGAGGAGAGAGAGAGAGAGATGAGGAGAGAGAGAGGGAGATGAGGAGAGAGTGAGGGAGATGAGGAGAGAGAGAGGGAGATGAGGAGAGAGAGAGAGAGATGAGGAGAGAGAGGGAGAGAGAGGGAGATGGAGAGAGAGGGAGATGGAGAGAGAGGGAGATGGAGAGAGAGGGAGATGTAGAGAGAGATGAGGAGAGAGAGAGATGAGGAGAGAGAGAGATGAGGAGAGAGAGAGATGAGGAGAGAGAGAGATGAGGAGAGAGAGGGATGAGGAGAGAGAGGGGGACTAGTAGAGAGAGGGGGACTAGTAGAGAGAGTGGGACAAGTAGAGAGAGGGGGACAAGTAGAGAGAGAGGGGGACGAGTAGAGTTAGAGGGGGACGAGTAGAGAGAGAGGGGGACGAGAGAGGGCGGATGAGGAGAGAGTGAGGGATGACGAGAGAAATGGGATGTTGAGAGAGAGGGGATGATGAGAGAGAGAGGGGATGAGGAGAGAGAGAGGGGATGAGGAGAGAGAGGGAGAGGAATGAGGAGAGAGCGAGGAGAGAGAGAGATGAGGAGAGAGAAAGCGAGAGGAGGAGAGAGCGAGGGAGATGAGGAGAGAGCGGGATGAGGAGAGAGAGAGCGAGATAATAATAAGCCATTTAGCAGACGCTTTTATCCAAAGCGACTTACAGTCATGCGTGCATACATTTTTGTGTATGGGTGGTCCCAGGGATTGAACCCACTACCTTGGCGTCACAAGCGCTGTGCTCTACCAGCTGAGCTACAGAGGACCACAGGAGATGAGGAGAGAGAGATGAGGAGAGGGAGATGAGGAGAGGGAGCGAGCTGGAGATGAGGAGAGAGAGCGAGCGGGAGATGAGGAGAGAGAGCGAGAGGGAGATGAGGAGAGAGAGCGAGCGGGAGATGAGGAGAGAGAGCGAGCGGGAGATGAGGAGAGAGAGCGAGCAGTAGATGAGGAGAGAGAGCGAGCGGGAGATGAGGAGAGAGAGCGAGCGGGAGATGAGGAGAGAGCGCGAGCGGGAGATGAGGAGAGAGCGCGAGCGGGAGATGAGGAGAGAGCGCGAGCGGGAGATGAGGAGAGAGCGAGCTGGAGATGAGGAGAGAGCGAGCGGGAGATGAGGAGAGAGCGAGCGGGAGATGAGGAGAGAGCGAGCGGAGGATGAGGATAGAGGGAGTGTGAGATGAGGAGAGAGAGAGCGGGAGATGAGGAGAGAGAGAGCGGGAGATGAGGAGAGAGAGAGCGGGAGATGAGGAGAGAGAGAGAGGGAGATGAGGAGAGAGAGAGAGGGAGATGAGGAGAGAGAGAGGGAGATGAGGAGAGAGAGAGGGAGATGAGGAGAGAGAGAGGGAGATGAGGAGAGAGAGAGAGATGAGGAGAGAGAGAGAGAGATGAGGAGAGAGAGAGGGAGATGAGGAGAGAGTGAGGGAGATGAGGAGAGAGAGAGGGAGATGAGGAGAGAGAGAGAGAGATGAGGAGAGAGAGGGAGATGGAGAGAGAGGGAGATGGAGAGAGAGGGAGATGGAGAGAGAGGGAGATGTAGAGAGAGATGAGGAGAGAGAGAGATGAGGAGAGAGAGAGATGAGGAGAGAGAGAGATGAGGAGAGAGAGAGGGACTAGTAGAGAGAGGGGGACTAGTAGAGAGAGTGGGACAAGTAGAGAGAGGGGGACAAGTAGAGAGAGAGGGGGACGAGTAGAGTTAGAGGGGGACGAGTAGAGAGAGAGGGGGACGAGAGAGGGCGGATGAGGAGAGAGTGAGGGATGACGAGAGAAATGGGATGTTGAGAGAGAGAGGGGATGAGGAGAGAGAGAGGGGATGAGGAGAGAGAGGGAGAGGAATGAGGAGAGAGCGAGGAGAGAGAGAGATGAGGAGAGAGAAAGCGAGAGGAGGGATGAGGAGAGAGCGAGGGAGATGAGGAGAGAGCGAGGGAGATGAGGAGAGAGCGGGATGAGGAGAGAGAGAGCGAGATAATAATAAGCCATTTAGCAGACGCTTTTATCCAAAGCGACTTACAGTCATGCGTGCATACATTTTTGTGTATGGGTGGTCCCAGGGATTGAACCCACTACCTTGGCGTCACAAGCGCCGTGCTCTACCAGCTGAGCTACAGAGGACCACAGGAGATGAGGAGAGAGAGATGAGGAGAGGGAGATGAGGAGAGGGATGAAGAGGAGCGAGAGGGATGAAG
Source organism: Coregonus lavaretus (assembly GCF_964263955.1). Lineage (NCBI taxonomy): Eukaryota > Metazoa > Chordata > Actinopteri > Salmoniformes > Salmonidae > Coregonus > Coregonus lavaretus. The sequence continues at coordinate 22,097,266 of NC_139988.1, forward strand.
AGGAGCGAGAGGGATGAAGAGGAGCGAGAGGGAGAGGAATGAGGAGAGAGCGAGCGAGAGGAGGGATGAGGAGAGAGCGGGATGAGGAGAGAGAGAGCGAGATGAGGAGAGAGAGAGGGAGATGAGGAGAGAGAGAGAGGGAGATGAGGAGAGAGAGAGAGGGAGATGAGGAGAGAGAGAGGGAGATGAGGAGAGAGAGAGGGAGATGAGGAGAGAGAGAGGGAGATGAGGAGAGAGAGAGATGAGGAGAGAGAGAGAGAGATGAGGAGAGAGAGAGGGAGATGAGGAGAGAGTGAGGGAGATGAGGAGAGAGAGAGGGAGATGAGGAGAGAGAGAGAGAGATGAGGAGAGAGAGGGAGAGAGAGGGAGATGGAGAGAGAGGGAGATGGAGAGAGAGGGAGATGGAGAGAGAGGGAGATGTAGATGAGGAGAGAGAGAGATGAGGAGAGAGAGGGGGACTAGTAGAGAGAGGGGGACTAGTAGAGAGAGTGGGACAAGTAGAGAGAGGGGGACAAGTAGAGAGAGAGGGGGACGAGTAGAGTTAGAGGGGGACGAGTAGAGAGAGAGGGGGACGAGAGAGGGCGGATGAGGAGAGAGTGAGGGATGACGAGAGAAATGGGATGTTGAGAGAGAGGGGATGATGAGAGAGAGAGGGGATGAGGAGAGAGAGAGGGGATGAGGAGAGAGAGGGAGAGGAATGAGGAGAGAGCGAGGAGAGAGAGAGATGAGGAGAGAGAAAGCGAGGGAGATGAGGAGAGAGCGGGATGAGGAGAGAGAGAGCGAGATAATAATAAGCCATTTAGCAGACGCTTTTATCCAAAGCGACTTACAGTCATGCGTGCATACATTTTTGTGTATGGGTGGTCCCAGGGATTGAACCCACTACCTTGGCGTCACAAGCGCTGTGCTCTACCAGCTGAGCTACAGAGGACCACAGGAGATGAGGAGAGAGAGATGAGGAGAGGGAGATGAGGAGAGGGAGCGAGCTGGAGATGAGGAGAGAGAGCGAGCGGGAGATGAGGAGAGAGAGCGAGAGGGAGATGAGGAGAGAGAGCGAGCGGGAGATGAGGAGAGAGAGCGAGCGGGAGATGAGGAGAGAGAGCGAGCAGTAGATGAGGAGAGAGAGCGAGCGGGAGATGAGGAGAGAGAGCGAGCGGGAGATGAGGAGAGAGCGCGAGCGGGAGATGAGGAGAGAGCGCGAGCGGGAGATGAGGAGAGAGCGCGAGCGGGAGATGAGGAGAGAGCGAGCTGGAGATGAGGAGAGAGCGAGCGGGAGATGAGGAGAGAGCGAGCGGGAGATGAGGAGAGAGCGAGCGGAGGATGAGGATAGAGGGAGTGTGAGATGAGGAGAGAGAGAGCGGGAGATGAGGAGAGAGAGAGCGGGAGATGAGGAGAGAGAGAGCGGGAGATGAGGAGAGAGAGAGAGGGAGATGAGGAGAGAGAGAGAGGGAGATGAGGAGAGAGAGAGGGAGATGAGGAGAGAGAGAGGGAGATGAGGAGAGAGAGAGGGAGATGAGGAGAGAGAGAGAGATGAGGAGAGAGAGAGAGAGATGAGGAGAGAGAGAGGGAGATGAGGAGAGAGTGAGGGAGATGAGGAGAGAGAGAGGGAGATGAGGAGAGAGAGAGAGAGATGAGGAGAGAGAGGGAGATGGAGAGAGAGGGAGATGGAGAGAGAGGGAGATGGAGAGAGAGGGAGATGTAGAGAGAGATGAGGAGAGAGAGAGATGAGGAGAGAGAGAGATGAGGAGAGAGAGAGATGAGGAGAGAGAGAGATGAGGAGAGAGAGGGATGAGGAGAGAGAGGGGGACTAGTAGAGAGAGGGGGACTAGTAGAGAGAGTGGGACAAGTAGAGAGAGGGGGACAAGTAGAGAGAGAGGGGGACGAGTAGAGTTAGAGGGGGACGAGTAGAGAGAGAGGGGGACGAGAGAGGGCGGATGAGGAGAGAGTGAGGGATGACGAGAGAAATGGGATGTTGAGAGAGAGGGGATGATGAGAGAGAGAGGGGATGAGGAGAGAGAGAGGGGATGAGGAGAGAGAGGGAGAGGAATGAGGAGAGAGAAAGCGAGAGGAGGAGAGAGCGAGGGAGATGAGGAGAGAGCGGGATGAGGAGAGAGAGAGCGAGATAATAATAAGCCATTTAGCAGACGCTTTTATCCAAAGCGACTTACAGTCATGCGTGCATACATTTTTGTGTATGGGTGGTCCCAGGGATTGAACCCACTACCTTGGCGTCACAAGCGCTGTGCTCTACCAGCTGAGCTACAGAGGACCACAGGAGATGAGGAGAGAGAGATGAGGAGAGGGAGCGAGCTGGAGATGAGGAGAGAGAGCGAGCGGGAGATGAGGAGAGAGAGCGAGAGGGAGATGAGGAGAGAGAGCGAGCGGGAGATGAGGAGAGAGAGCGAGCGGGAGATGAGGAGAGAGAGCGAGCAGTAGATGAGGAGAGAGAGCGAGCGGGAGATGAGGAGAGAGAGCGAGCGGGAGATGAGGAGAGAGCGCGAGCGGGAGATGAGGAGAGAGCGCGAGCGGGAGATGAGGAGAGAGCGCGAGCGGGAGATGAGGAGAGAGCGAGCTGGAGATGAGGAGAGAGCGAGCGGGAGATGAGGAGAGAGCGAGCGGGAGATGAGGAGAGAGCGAGCGGAGGATGAGGATAGAGGGAGTGTGAGATGAGGAGAGAGAGAGCGGGAGATGAGGAGAGAGAGAGCGGGTGATGAGGAGAGAGAGAGCGGGAGATGAGGAGAGAGAGAGAGGGAGATGAGGAGAGAGAGAGAGGGAGATGAGGAGAGAGAGAGGGAGATGAGGAGAGAGAGAGGGAGATGAGGAGAGAGAGAGGGAGATGAGGAGAGAGAGAGAGATGAGGAGAGAGAGAGAGAGATGAGGAGAGAGAGAGGGAGATGAGGAGAGAGTGAGGGAGATGAGGAGAGAGAGAGGGAGATGAGGAGAGAGAGAGAGAGATGAGGAGATGGAGAGAGAGGGAGATGGAGAGAGAGGGAGATGTAGAGAGAGATGAGGAGAGAGAGAGATGAGGAGAGAGAGAGATGAGGAGAGAGAGGGATGAGGAGAGAGAGGGGGACTAGTAGAGAGAGGGGGACTAGTAGAGAGAGTGGGACAAGTAGAGAGAGAGGGGGACGAGTAGAGTTAGAGGGGGACGAGTAGAGAGAGAGGGGGACGAGAGAGGGCGGATGAGGAGAGAGTGAGGGATGACGAGAGAAATGGGATGTTGAGAGAGAGGGGATGATGAGAGAGAGAGGGGATGAGGAGAGAGAGGGAGAGGAATGAGGAGAGAGCGAGGAGAGAGAGAGATGAGGAGAGAGAAAGCGAGAGGAGGGATGAGGAGAGAGCGAGGGAGATGAGGAGAGAGCGAGGGAGATGAGGAGAGAGCGGGATGAGGAGAGAGAGAGCGAGATAATAATAAGCCATTTAGCAGACGCTTTTATCCAAAGCGACTTACAGTCATGCGTGCATACATTTTTGTGTATGGGTGGTCCCAGGGATTGAACCCACTACCTTGGCGTCACAAGCGCCGTGCTCTACCAGCTGAGCTACAGAGGACCACAGGAGATGAGGAGAGAGAGATGAGGAGAGGGAGATGAGGAGAGGGATGAAGAGGAGCGAGAGGGATGAAGAGGAGCGAGAGGGATGAAGAGGAGCGAGAGGGAGAGGAATGAGGAGAGAGCGAGCGAGAGGAGGGATGAGGAGAGAGCGGGATGAGGAGAGAGAGAGCGAGATGAGGAGAGAGAGAGGGAGATGAGGAGAGAGATAATAATAAGCCATTTAGCAGACGCTTTTATCCAAAGCGACTTACAGTCATGCGTGCATACATTTTTGTGTATGGGTGGTCCCAGGGATTGAACCCACTACCTTGGCGTCACAAGCGCCGTGCTCTACCAGCTGAGCTACAGAGGACCACAGGAGATGAGGAGAGAGAGATGAGGAGAGGGAGATGAGGAGAGGGAGCGAGAGGGATGAAGAGGAGCGAGAGGGATGAAGAGGAGCGAGAGGGATGAAGAGGAGCGAGAGGGAGATGAGGAGCGAGAGGGAGATGAGGAGCGAGAGGGAGATAAGGAGCGAGAGGGAGATGAGGAGCGAGAGGGAGATGAGGAGCGAGAGGGAGATGAGGAGCGAGAGGGGGATGAGGAGAGAGAGATGAGGAGAGGGAGATGAGGAGAGGGAGCGAGAGGGATGAAGAGGAGCGAGAGGGATGAAGAGGAGCGAGAGGGATGAAGAGGAGCGAGAGGGAGATGAGGAGCGAGAGGGAGATGAGGAGCGAGAGGGAGATAAGGAGCGAGAGGGAGATGAGGAGCGAGAGAGAGATGAGGAGAGAGAGGGATGAGGAGAGAGAGGGGGACTAGTAGAGAGAGGGGGACTAGTAGAGAGAGTGGGACAAGTAGAGAGAGGGGGACAAGTAGAGAGAGAGGGGGACGAGTAGAGAGAGAGGGGGACAAGTAGAGTTAGAGGGGGACGAGTAGAGAGAGAGGGGGACGAGAGAGGGCGGATGAGGAGAGAGCGAGGGATGACGAGAGAAATGGGATGTTGAGAGAGAGGGGATGATGAGAGAGAGAGGGGATGAGGAGAGAGAGAGGGGATGAGGAGAGAGAGAGGGGATGAGGAGAGAGAGAGGGATGAGGAGAGAGGGGGATGAGGAGAGAAAAGGGATGAGGAGAGAGAGGGAGAGGAGGATAGGAATGAGGAGAGAGCGAGGAGAGAGAGATGAGGAGAGAGAGAGCGAGAGGAGGGATGAGGAGAGAGCGAGATGAGGAGAGAGAGAGCGAGATGAGGAGAGAGAGAGGGAGATGAGGAGAGAGATAATAATAAGCCATTTAGCAGACGCTTTTATCCAAAGCGACTTACAGTCATGCGTGCATACATTTTTGTGTATGGGTGGTCCCAGGGATTGAAACCACTATCTTGGCGTCACAAGCGCCGTGCTCTACCAGCTGAGCTACAGAGGACCACAGGAGATGAGGAGAGAGAGATGAGGAGAGGGAGATGAGGAGAGGGAGCGAGAGGGATGAAGAGGAGCGAGAAGGATGAAGAGGAGCGAGAGGGATGAAGAGGAGCGAGAGGGAGATGAGGAGCGAGAGGGAGATGAGGAGCGAGAGGGAGATAAGGAGCGAGAGGGAGATGAGGAGCGAGAGGGAGATGAGGAGCTAGAGGGAGATGAGGAGCGAGAGGGAGATGAGGAGCGAGAGGGAGATGAGGAGAGAGAGGGAGATGAGGAGAGAGAGCGAGAGGGAGATGAGGAGAGAGAGCGAGAGGGAGATGAGGAGAGAGAGCGAGAGGGAGATGAGGAGAGAGAGCGAGAGGGAGATGAGGAGAGAGAGCGAGAGAGAGAGATGACTAGAGAGAGCGAGAGAGAGAGAGAGAGAGAGCGAGAGAGAGGGAGATGAGGAGAGAGCGAGATGAGGAGAGAGAGAGAGAGAGGGAGATGAGGAGCGAGAGAGAGGGAGATGAGGAGCGAGAGAGAGATGAGGAGCGAGAGCGAGATCAGGAGCGAGAGCGAGATGAGGAGAGAGAGCGAGATGAGGAGAGAGAGCGAGATGAGGAGAGAGAGCGAGAGGGAGATGAGGAGAGAGAGCGAGAGGGAGATGAGGAGAGATGAGGAGAGAGAGCGAGAGGGAGATGAGGAGAGAGAGCGAGAGGGAGATGAGGAGAGAGAGCGAGAGGGAGATGAGGAGAGATGAGGAGAGAGAGCGAGAGGGAGATGAGGAGAGAGAGCGAGAGGGAGATGAGGAGAGAGAGCGAGCGGGAGTTGAGGAGAGAGAGCGAGCGGGAGATGAGGAGAGCGAGCGAGCTGGAGAT
>NC_139988.1:22113067-22149820 GCF_964263955.1 Coregonus lavaretus
ACGGAAGAGTTCAGTGACTTTCAACGTGGCACCGTCATAGGATGCCACCTTTCCAACAAGTCAGTTCGTCAAATTTCTGCCCTGCTAGAGCTGCCCCGGTTAACTGTAAGTGCTGTTATTGTGAAGTGGAAATGTCTAGGAGCAACAACGGCTCAGCCATAAAGTGGTAGGCCACACAAGCTCATAGAACGGGACCGGCGAGTGCTGAAGCGCGTAGTGCGTAAAAATCGTCTGTCCTCGGTTGTAACACTCACTACTGAGTTCCAAACTGCCTCTGGAAGCAACGTCAGCACAATAACTGTTCGTCTGGAGATTCATGAAATAGGTTTCCATGGCCGAACAGCCGCACACAAGCCTAAGATCACCATCCGCAATGCCAAGCGTCGGCTGGAATTGTGTAAAGCTCGCCGCCATTGGACTCTGTAGCAGTGGAAACGCGTTCTCTGGAGTTATGAATTACGCTTCACCATCTGGCAGTCCGACGGATGAATCTGGGTTTGGCAGATGCTAGGAGAACGCTACCTGCCCGAATGCGTAGTGCCAACTGTAAAGTTTGGTGTAGGATGAATAATGGTCTGGGGCTGTTTTTCATGGTTCGGGCTAGGCACCTTAGTTCCAGTGAAGGGAAATCTTAACGCTATAGCCTACAATGACATTCTAGATGATTCTGTGCATCCAACTTTGTGGCAACAGTTTGGGGAAGGCCCTTTCCTGTTTCAGCATGACAATGCACCCGTGCACAATGCGAGGTCCAAACAGAAATAGTTTGTCGAGACTGGTGTGGAAGAACTTGACTGGCCTGCACAGAGCCCTGACCTCAACCCCATTGAACACCTTTGGTATGAATTGGAACGCCGACTGCGAGCCAGGCCTAATCTCCCAACATCAGTGCCCAACCTCACTAATGCTCTTGTGGCTGAATGGAAGCAAGTGCCCGCAGCAATGTTCCAACATCTAGCGGAAAGCCTTCCCAGAAGAGTGGAGGCTTTTTATAGCAGCAAAGGCGGGACCAACTCCATATTAATGCCAATGATTTTGGAATGAGATGTTCGACGAGCAGGTGTCCACATACTTTTTGATATGTAGTGTTTATCCACACACTCTCAAAAACAAGGGTACGGTTAAGGTACAGTGTTGTTCCCTGGGGGTACAAAAAGGTCAAATGTTCACATAAGGTACCTTCAGAGGTACACATCAGACCTGGGATAACTATAGTTTTAAATTTGCTTTCTGGAAAGTAAAACATTTTGGGGCTGAACAAATAGTTACATTGGAATTGACTAAAACTATTTGAATATAGATCAGAAAAAATGACAACTCTTTAAACTATTTGAATACAGATCTGAGAAAGCAACTACTTTAAAAAAATATTTCTATACAGATCTCAGGAAGTGACTACTTTTCAGAAACTATTGGATTTGCTGCCTTCAACTAATTGCAGGGATGCATCTGGAGCAGTATGTTGCAGAAAGAAATAGAATGAATAGAGCACACACAATGTTCTATAATATGTAAATCTATCTGACCGTAGATCATATTCGATCTACACCAGGGGTACTCAAGTACTATTTGAGAAGGTCCGGTCACACAAATCTCCTAGGTGACAAAGGTCTGGATGGATAATGTAATTTATCGGCATAGTAACAAACCCTCACCTCGCAACCCATGCGACCCCAAACTGTTCACGGAAAGAAAATGTTGCAGTTTTAAAGCAAATTTCCTACAATTCTACACATTTTTCATGGGACAGATATTTTTTTTTGCTGTTTTAAAGCTATTTTCCAGCAATTCTACGCATTCTTCCATGTCTTATGTGTGTTTATATGATACCATGGGTCGAAGCCCGACCAAGTAAATAAAAAATAAAAAATGTTTTGATTCACATTTTCCAGGTTTATCGTAAGAAAGACAGACTCAACATGCTTGACAGAAAATCTCTCCTCTCCGTTCGCCCACACTTCCTTCTTTCTCTCTTCTATCTAACTCTCTTTCACTCCCTCCTTCTCTCTGTCTCTTTCTCTCCCTCCTTCTCTCTCTCTCTGTCTCTTTCTCTCCCTCCTTCTCTCTCTCTCTGTCTCATTCGCTCCCTCCTTCTCTCTCTGTCTCTTTCGCTCCATCCTTCTCTCTCTCTCTCTCTGTCTCTTTCACTCCCTCCTCTCTCTGTATGACTCAGAGCAGAGCTCTCAAGGTGTGAGAGAGAGAGAGAGAGAGAGAGAGAGAGAGAGAGAGAGAGAGAGAGAGAGAGAGAGAGAGAAGCAGGAGGGAGGAAGGAAGGAGGTTCACCCCTCTCTCCCCATTAAGTTTTTCATATCGGAGGAAAAATGTCTGTCTGTTTCTCACTCAAATGTTAAAACAGAGTGAGATTTCACACACTCATCTCCATATCCTCCCCCTCTCCCTACTCCTCCCTTCTCCCCTCTCTCCATTGCTGTCATTCTCTCTACTGCATCCTCCCCTTTTTCCCCATCTGCCTCCTCCCTTTTTTCCACTCTCCTCCTCCCTCTTTCTCACTCTCCCTGCTCCCTCTTTCTCACTCTCCCTCCTCCCTCTTTCTCACTCTCCTCCTCCCTCTTTCTCACTCTCCTCCTCCATCTTTCTCACTCTCCCTGCTCCCTCTTTCTCACTCTCCCTCACTCTCCTCCTCCCTCTTTCTCACTCTCCTCCTCCCTCTTTCTCACTCTCTTCCTCCCTCTTTCTCACTCTCTCTGCTCCCTCTTTCTCACTCTCCTCCTCCCTCTTTCTCACTCTCCTCCTCCATCTTTCTCACGCCCCCTGCTCCCTCTTTCTCACGCCCCCTGCTCCCTCTTTCTCACTCTCCTCCTGCATCTTTCTCACTCTCCTCCTCCCTCTTTCTCACTCTCCCTGCTCCACCCTCTCACCTACTCCCACCTTTCCCCTTCTCCCCTTCTCCCCTCTCTCCTCTCCCCCTCCCCATCCTCCCTCCATTCTCCTCTCCCCATCCCCCTTCCCCCTCCTCCCTCCATTCTCCACTCTCCCTTGGCTTCCAGGGGGGCAATTGCAAATGGCCGCCCCCTCTCAGGGTCAGCGTAAGAGCAGGGCTTTGATGGAAGGGTGGATGGATGGATGGAGGGAGGGAGGAGAAGAGAAGCGTACAGGGTAGTGGAGAGGGCCTGCTTGTAGCCTCAGGCACAGACCTGTCATGTACTGCTTCAGTGTTGGCTCTCAACTTTTGGCTCCGCTTTCCACGAGGATCTGAAGGTCTGTGCGTGTGCCTGTGTGTGTACATGTGTATGTGAGTGTGTGTGTGCGTGCGCGTGTGCGTACCTTCATAGGTGGAGTGGAGATTTAGTAGAACTAATTAAACCAATGCTAAACCTCACCACTTTACTTTACATGTCACTTATTTGGTTGCTAAAAGAGCTACTGTTCAGTCTTCTAGCCTTAGTTAATGGTAAACCTTTAGAAAGACTGTAGGACAGATGAGAACCCTATCGATTGGCACAAACCCAGGTGTGTTTGCAATGGTTCCATGTATGATGTTCTGACCTTGGCGGAGTGTCATCCATCCCAAAATTCATCATAGCAACCTCACCTCTGTGTCTTCCTGACGACTGCCATTGACACGTGTAATCGTTGAGCTATACAGTATCTTCAGAAAATATTCACAAGCCGTGATTTTTTCCACATTTTGTTTTGATAAAAAGTGGGATTAAAATGGATTTAATTGTAATTGTTTTGAACAGTCTACACAGAATACTCTGTAATGTCAAAGTGGAAGTGAAATTCTAACATTTGTAAAGAATTAATAAAAATAAAACACTAACATATCTTGATGAGATAAGTTTTTAACCGCCTGACTCAATACATGTTCGAATCACCTTTGGCAGCGATTACAGTTGTGAGTCTTTATTCTTTTCAAAATTCTTCAAGCTCTGTCGAACTGGATGTTGATCATTGCTAGACAACCATTTTCAGGTCTTGCCATATATTTCCAAGCAGATTTAAGTCAGAACTGTATCTCGGCCACTCAGGAACATTCACTGTCTTCCTGGTAAGCAACTCCAGTGTAGATTTGGCCTTGTGTTTTAGGGTGGGTGGTGGAAAGCAGACTGAACCAGGTTTTCCTATAGGATTTTTCCTGTGCTTAACTCCATTCCGTTTCTTTTTTATCCTGAAAAACCCCAGTCCTTAACGATTACGAGCATACCCATAACATGATGCAGCCACCACTATGCTTGGAAATATGGAGAGTGGTACTCAGTAGTGTGTTGTATTGGATTTGCCCCAAACATAACCATTTGTATTTAGGACAAAAAGCAAAATGTTTTGCAATAATACTTTAGTGCCTTGTTGCAAACAGGATGCATGTTTTGGAATATTTTTTAATTCTGTACAGGCTTCCTTCTTGTCTGCTTTTAATTGTATTTTTACCCATCTACCAATAGGTACCCTTCTTTGCGAGGCACTGGAAACCTCCTTGGTCTTTGAGGTTGAATCTGTGTTTGAAATTCACTGCTCGACTGAGGGACCTTACAGATAATTGTATGTGTGGGGGACAGAGATGAGGTAGACATTAAAAAATAATTTTAAATACTATTATTGCACACAGAGTAAGTCCATGCATCTTATTATGTGACTTGTTAAGCACATTTTTACTCCTGAACTTATTTTGGCTTGCAATAACAAAGACGTTGAATACATATTGACTCAAGAAATGGTCAGCTTTTCATTTTTTGTTAATTAGTAAATTGTTGGAAAAACATAATTCTACTTTGACATTATGGGGTATTGTGTGTAGGCCAGTGACAAAAAAATCTCAATTTAGTTAATTTTAAATTCAGGCTGTAACACAACAAAAGTCAATGGGTGTGAATACTTTCTGAAGGCACTGTACATCAGGCTTTGGGAACATAAAGAATTACATCTCACACTCAACACATTTTATCATTTGACTGACAAGCAGTTACATGGATGTGATTTGTGGACGTATTAAGCGCCATAATTCATAAACATTGGGGTATAAAATGAAGGCATCGCTGAAATTGAAATTAATAAGAGGGCTGTGGGGCTAGATTAATCAGGATTAGGGACTGATGAGAATGAGGATGGGAGGGGGTATTTGTTTAAATCCGATGGATGTTTGTAATTCATGTGAAATGTGACAAATGAGGACACCTGCTGAATGAGACTTGATGAGAATAGCAGTTTTATTTTCTGATGAAGAGGAATACTAATATTGCATCTATTTGTGTGTGTGTATGTGTGAGTGTGTTTGTGTGTGTGTGTGTGTTTAGGGAAGTGAGAAAGTGTGTTTTTATGTGTGTGTGTGTATGTGTGTGTGTGTGTTTGTGTGTGTGTTTAACTTGGCTCCTATCCCTTCTCTTTGACAGGTGAAGCAATGGAACACAAACTCCAATTGACCACCAGAGAAATTGTGAGGGAGAGGCCAGAGTGAAGGGCAGGAGAGGGGGGAGGTAAAAAGAGGGGCAAAGAAAAAAGCAAACAGGTGTGACTTTGGCAGGAGGTCACTTTGCGGGCCCTGCAGGCCAATTGCTCCGAAGATGTGTGTTCTCACTCTCCTAGACACCCCTTGAGATGAGGTAAATGTGTACGTGTCCGTATGTGTGTGTGTGTGCGCGTGCGTCTGTGTGAGGGGGAGAGCAGTCATACATTAATGGCATACTCAGCTGTACTGTATGTATGTTTGCATACTGTGGTTAGACGTGCTAAGCATTAATGTAAAGCTAAGCTCATGTAAATATGCAGTGTTGAACTCAGAACAGCTAAAAAGAAAGTCAAGCTGAATTCCTATTCAGTGCTGCCAGTCTCAATCCCCATCCCTGGCTACAGTACATCCCAAATGGCACCCTATTCCCTATATAGTGCACTACTTTTGACCAGGGCCCATAGGGCTCTAGTCAAACGTAGTGCACTATATAGGGAATAGGGTGCCATTTGGGACAAACACCCTGTCCTGCTAACGTTATCCAGCCCAGTCCTCCCTCCCTTCCACCCAAGGATGCCTTGGTCTGAGCTTGACAGAAATACAGCTATCGCTAACGATTTACAATGATATCAGGCCAACACTTAAATAACTTTTATAGTTGTATTATAGTTGTATTGTATTGCATATCAGGATTAAACACCCACAAATTTAATACAATAAAATAAACTTAAACAACGTTTTCTTTGTTGTCTTTTATTTCCTCCCCCCTTCTCTCCCTTTCTCTCTTTTGTACTTTGGAATCGTAAATTGTTTTTCGGCGGTGGCCGTGTTCTCTGCCGTCCTTGAGCTTGTCTTTTCTATTAAAAAGGAGTTATGATAAAGTTTTGGGTGTGGAGAGGGGTCGCGCAGAGAAGGCTGCGTAGTTTGTCGGTTTGTTTGTGGTTGTGTGTCTAGGGGTCTCACCAAGCATGGGGAATAGAGAAAGCTACGATTTGTTTTCATTAGAATAGAACAACAGAAGTAGTGGGGTTTAAGATGGTTTAGACTTGTATAGATGGAGTTGTGTTGTAGTGGTGCCACAGGTCTGTGTGTAGTAGTGGTGTGTGTGTGTGTGTGTGTGTGTGTGTGTGTGTGTGTGTGTGTGTGTGTGTGTGTGTGATAGGTTGGCCTTTCAATTTTTTTGGGTTAACAGGGAATTAGTACACAGCAGAGCGAGTGTGACAAGAAATGGTTGTGTTGTTTCATCCACCTCGTTAGTTATGCATAAGCTCAGTGCGTTCGACTCGTCAGAATGGGGGGTTTCATTGTGTGACACCTTCCAGGTTTATTAGTTGTTATGGAAACCACAGCCGAGGCTTAAGTGAGCAGTTCCCTCCTCATCTTGTGTGTCCACATACACGCACACACACACTCATATGCAGGAGTCTAATAAACAACACTTTGGTTGATGATTTTTATTTATTTTGTACCTTTATTTTATCTGGGAGTCATACTGAGACCAAGGTCTCTTTTACAGATCAGCCCTAAATTACAGAAATGACAGAAATACACACATTAAAATATAAATACAAAATACAAGCAGAAAGAAAGAAAACAAACACATTTATCAGTAATAAGGTCCTATATCAGCTTTCTGAATTGCCCTAGAGGCAACAAAACACCCAATTTGAGAACATTTTGAAGACTGTTCCACCAATAAGTTACAAGAAAACTAAAAGCTGATTTACCTTACTCAGTAGAGACCATAGGAATTTCCAGAGTTAGCCATCCCTGAGACCAGGTGTGGTAACTCATATGTCTAAAGGTTAGTAATGATGTACCAACCTACATGACATCAAAGAGGGCCAAACAACTTTCTGGTAGAGAATGATGAGTACTAAACTGTCACCTTAATAAAGCACATTGCGCAGTGCTTGGACTGAAATAGGAGCCGGTACCCATTTTGGGTGCCGGTACTGTTTAAATGTACAGTCCCCTGTAGCTCAGTTGGTAGAGCATGGCGCTTGCAACGCCAGGGTTGTGGGTTAGTTTCCCACGGGGGGCCAGTATGAAAATGTATGCACTAACTGTAAGTTGCTCTGGATAAGAGCGTCTGCTAAATGACTAAAATGTAATGTGCAGGAGCTCCACATTATGTTTTAGCTAATATTCTACAAGAGGTATATGAGCTCAAGCAGTAGAACATTTGAGGTGTTGGTACTCATCTCCGGTGAGCTCCTGCCCAAGTCAAGCACTGGCAGTGTGCTATGATAAACAGCATCTTCAATTTTAATTTTAATTTTAATTTATTTCACCTTTATTTAACCAGGTAGTGGCATCAATGAAGTGGCATCTGCGTTCATATACAGTAGATGTCGCCATAGTCTATGACTGGTAGGAACGTCGACAGAATAATCTGCTTTCTACTATTAAGAGAGAGGCATGACCTATTTCTATAGAAGCCAATTTTTATTGTCAGCTTCTTAACTCATTCATCAATATGCTTTTTAAAAGACAGCTTTTCGTTTGTCTAGATGCCCAGATATTTGTAAGCAGGAACACAATCAATATGGGCATCATCCAAAGTACATATGCTTAAATCATGCGCTCTCGAGAAGAACATATACTTAATTTTATTACTACACTGAACAAAAATATAAACACAACATGTAAAGTGTTGGTCCCATGTTTCATGAGCTGAAATGAAAGATCCCAGAAATGTTCCATACGCACAAAAATCGTATTTCTCTCAAATGTTTGTGCACAAATTTGTTTACCCTGTTAGTGAGACTTTTTCCTTTGCCAAGATAATCAATCCACCTGACAGGTGTGGCATATCAAGAAGCTGATTTAACAGCATGATCATTACACAGGTGCATCTTGTGCTGGGGACAATAAAAGGCCACTCTAAAATGTGCAGTTTTGTCACACAACACAATGCCATAGATGTCTAAAGTTTTCAGGGAGTGTGCAATTGGCATGCTGACTGCAGAAATGTCCACCAGAGCTGTTGCCAGATAATTTAATGTTCATTTCTCTACCATAAGCTCTCTCCAACGTCATTTTAGAGAATTTAGCAGTACATCCAACCGGCCTCACAACCGCAGACCACGTGTATGTTTGCTGATGTCAACGATGTGAACAGAGTGCCCAATGGTGGCGGTATGGTTATGGTATGGGCAGGCATAAGCTACGGACAACGAACATAATTGCATTTTATCGATGACAATTTGAATGCACAGAAACACCGTGACGAGATCCTGAGGCCCATTTTTTTAAACGTATCTGTAAAAATGCATATCTGAATGCATATCTGTATTCCCAGTCATGTGAAATCCATAGTTTACGGCCTAATTTATTTATTTATACTGACTGATATCCTCATTTGAACTGAAATTTTTGCATATTGCGTTTATATTTTTGTTCAGTATAATTTCAGGTCAATAAAAATTTTCTGTAAAACAATAAAGCAGACTGTAGTTCAGATAGAGCCTGGTCAACTGTGTGGGCAACAAAATACACAACATTGGCAAACAAGTGCAGGTATATATTGTCAATATTGTTAGGCCGTTGCTACGGATACAGAGTTTTCGCCAATGCCCAGCCCTGCCCCCGCCTGCCCCGCCCGCCCCTCCGGAAACTTATTTCACAAACTAAGGATCTGGATCACGTTCTGCGCATGTGTTTTTTTACGCACACATTCGTTTTTCTAATGCAGCTGCTGCTCACAGCCCCCTCCCTTCAAATGTAGCTCTTTACTTTACTGAACCATGATGATGTAGCCTACTGTATGTCTCTGCCTCAAATTTCGGAATATCTGAAATTAAAACCTTGGGGCGATTTGAACGAACATGCCAAAACATATTGTAGCGACCCGCACAGACAGCTGTGTGTTATGTGTTAGGCTAGTAGATGGTTGTGTTGTACCTACCAGTACCCAGTGTTCGCGGGGTCCGACATGTCAATCAACCTGCTATCTGCCAATCACGGGAATGCCTGGAATGTTCTGATGCCGGGCATCCTGGCGGTTGGCGGAGTGGCGTGGAGGGGGGTTGGGCAGGGGGATGGAGCATTGGAAGTTAAGACCAGGTTTAGCCTTTGTTCTCTCTCTTTTACGTCTGGGCTTCACAAGAGAAGGTCACGATTGGCTTGTGGGTTATCTTTCATTTATTTGGCGTGGGCTACGGCCAAACAGTAGCCTGTGTAAAGTTGGTTTAATAAACCGTCCATTCGTAAACTCCATCCTCTGTCTGGACAGTTGTTCTTTTATGATCTAGTCAGGTCATTACATTGGTGTCAGAAGTAAAAACTTTGATAAAAGTTAGCCAGCTAGCTAGCTGACTTATGTGGCTAGCTACCGTAGGTGAGAACGGGGGTTGAAGATGCTTCGAGGGAATCCGAAAGTGAAGGTGGAGGTAGGGGACGATTATGGCCAAGGAGGTGCGTGTTCATGGACGTCGGGGGTTCTGGCTGAGGAGATCGCCAGGGCATCGGAGCCCAGAGGCCGCTTGAGGGAGGACGTTAGAGTGATGGCGGCTGAAGCGGGCATGAGTGCTTCGTCGACTGTGTTTCGCGCGGATTCTGGTGGGCGGACCGAAGGGGTGACGTCGACGCGGCGGGACGAGGAATCTGGGGCTCAGGATGTAAACAAACATGGCGGCGCCCAGTTCCCGGCTGCGTCCGTATCCGTTAAGACCCCGAAGTATTCCGGTAAGGCGGATTGGGAAGCTTTTCATGCTCAGTTTGAACTGTTAGCTCATTTTAGGGGGTGGTCGGATGAAGATAGGGCACTGCAGTTGGCTTTATGCCTCACGGATGAAGCTCTGGCCTGTTTGATATTGATTAGCCCCGAGGACAGACGTGATTATGGTGCTTTAGTGGGAGCACTGAGGAGGCGCTATGGACAGTGTGTACAGCCCGGGCTACTGCGCTCCGAACTGAGTAATAGACGCAGGCAGCCTGGAGAGCCTCTACGGGTGCTAGCTAATGACATTGAGAGCCTCTCTCGGTGGGCATATGCTCACATGCCCCCCTCCGTGCAGAGCGAGCTAGCACGGGACCAGTTCATACAGGCGCTCTCTCCTACGGAGCTGCGCATACAGACCCAGCTGGCTCATCCTGAGTCATTGCAGGTAGCCTTGGAGATGGCTTTGGAGAGGGAGCTGGTGTGGGCTGGGGCTTCAGCTGGGGCTTTGGTGGGGGTGCAGGGAGACAGACCCTCTGTGCGAGCTGGGGGGCAGAGCAGCCCGGAGCCGGAAAAGCCTGCATGGGCGGCTGAAATGACAGAACTCATTCGTGCTGTGTCGCTACAGGCGGCACGAAACACACGCCCTGGTCCCAGGGTCTGCTGGGGTTGTGGCCAGCCAGGCCATCTGCGCCGAGATTGCCCCATGTCCCCCAGAGCTCAGGGAAACGGCTCGGGGTCCGCATAGACCGGGTAGTGCGGACCCCTGGCTTTCTATCCCAACCACCATCTTCTTCAGGAGGAGCCCACCGGCACAGACGGGGAAGCAAGGCTCCACTTCCCCCAGAAGCAGACGAGGGCAAGCGGATGGAGCCTGTTGTTGTGGTGGGCCGGACCTGTGTTGGGGACTTTTGTCATGTCCCTGTCACTGTGGAGGGGGTGCCCTGCTCCGCCCTGGTGGACACTGGGTCCACAGTAACCCTGGTGAGGCCAGATATTGTGCCAGGTTGGACTCAGTGTGAGCCTACAACTGTGCAGCTCCGCACAGTCAAAGGTGAGCTGGCACCCATGAAAGGGAAGGGAATAATGACTCTGACAGTAGGGGGCAGGACTGTGCGTCATCCTGTGTGGGTGGCGGCTGTGCAGGACTCTTGTATCCTGGGGTTGGACTTTCTTAGGAGCACAGGCTGCCAGTTAGACCTGAATAGGGGCACACTGAGCTTCCAGGGAGGGCCGGAGGTCACCATGGCCCCTAATGTCACATTCACTCAACCCAACAAACCCTTTACTCCAACAGTTAAAGCAGCAGAGACTCATGGCTGCCCCCCCTCCCCCACATCTGGGTGTGACTTTTCCCCAGCCCCCCTGTCACCTACGGCGTTGCGTTACATTCCCCCAGCTACCTCCACGACACAGTCCTCTGTGAGCCCGGGCCGCGCCCCCCCAGCCCAGCTACCCCAGATGGGAGGGGAGAGGACACTGTCTGCAGTGAGGGAGATATGGGGTAGGAACTGTGTTGGTCTTGACCCCGAGCAGCAGGAACGGTTGAGGCAGTTGCTGTTTGAATTCAGAGACAGCTTTGCGCTGAGTGAGGAAGAGGTGGGTCAGACTCATCTGGTGCAGCATGAGATCGACACAGGTGATGCTCGACCTATCAAGATGCGTCCCCGCCGTATCCCGCTGGCACGCCAGGAGGCGGCAGACAAGGCTGTGTTGGAGATGCAGCGGGCAGACTTCATTGAGCCCTCAGACAGCCCCTGGGTGGCGCCAGTCGTCATGGTTCCGAAGAAGGGGGGCAAGCTGAGGTTCTGTGCGGACTACAGGCGGCTGAATGAGGTAACCAGGAAGGACTCATACCCCATACCACGTATCGATGAGTCGCTGGACCTGGTTAGGGTGTCCTCCTGGTTCTCCTCACTAGACCTCCGCAGTGGCTACTGGCAGGTGCCCCTCTCCCCAGAGGCCAGAGCCAAAACTGTGTTCTCCACTAACAGAGGACACTGGCAGTTCAAGGTCCTGTGCTTTGGCCCGTGCAACGCTCCAGCTACTTTTGAGCGTTTGATGGACAGGGTGCTGGATGGCATCCCCCGACAGCAGTGTCTGGTATACCTCGATGACATCCTGGCCCATGGCAGCTCCTTCCAGTCAGCCCTGGGGGCGCTACGGTGTGTGCTGGAGAGGGTGGCTGCCGCAGGTCTGAAGCTCCACCCCGAGAAGTGCCACTTCATGAGGAGAGAGGTGTCCTTCTTGGGCCACCGAGTGGGGAAGGAGGGGATCAGCACCATGGAGGACAAGGTAGCGGCTGTCAGAGACTGGCCCACCCCCACCGACCAGCGTCAGCTGAAGAGCTTCCTGGGCCTGGCCTCGTACTACAGGAGGTTTGTACGGGGCTTCTCAAGCGTTGCTGCTCCACTGAACCGCCTGCTGCCGAAGGACAAGGCTTTCACTTGGACAGTGGAGTGTGAGGAGGTGTTCAACACCCTCAAACGTGCACTGATCGAGGCCCCCGTGCTCGCCCCCCCTGACCTCACATTGCCCTTTATCCTGGACACAGACGCGCGCAATGTGGGCATGGGTGGGGTGCTGGCCCAGGTGGGGCCAGAGGGGGAGAGAGCGGTGGCGTACTTCAGCAAAACATTTGACAAACATGAGCGCCGCTACTGTGTCACCCGGCGGGAGCTCTTGGCTGTTGTGGCTTCCGTCAAACACTTCAAGTACTACCTGGGTGGTCTGCCCTTTACTGTAAGGACTGACCACTCTGCTCTCCAGTGGCTCATGTCTTTCAGAGAGCCAGAGGGGCAGGTGGCACGCTGGTTGGAGGAGCTTCAGCTGTATGACTTCACGGTGGTGCACAGGGCAGGGGCACGCCGCTCCAACGCCGACGCCATGTCCCGTCGGCCCTGTACTGCAGACGGCTGCCGCCACTGTGAACGGAGAGAGGGACGGGAGAGAGAGCTGTGTGCAGAGGAGGGGGTCTGTGCCACAGTGTGTCGGGCGAGCGGGCCTGTCTGCTGTGAGCTGCAGACTGTCGACGTGGCTGAATGGGGGCAGCAGCAGGGACGGGACACAGACCTACAGTCAGTGCTACAGTGGGTAGAGGCGCAGGTGAGGCCACCATGGGAAGAGGTGACAGCGCTCTCACTCGCGACCAAAGGGTTGTGGTCAAAGTTTGAGCGACTGCGGCTGGCTGATGGCGTGTTACAGCGGGCATGGAAGGAGTCAGCTACGGGGGAGGAGAGGTGGCAGGTGGTGGTCCCAAAAGCATTGTGGGAGGCTGTGCTCCAGAGTACTCATGGGGGGGTGGGGACTGGACACTTTGGGGTCACAAAAACACTGCGCCGCCTCCGTCAGGGCTTTTACTGGGGGCAGCACAAGAGGGATGTGGAAGACTTTTGCCGCCGCTGTGACAACTGCACAGCGAGAAAGGGCCCCCCAGGCCGCTCTCATGCTCAGCTCCAACAGTTCCCAGTGGGGGCTCCCATGGAGAGGGTGGGAGTGGATGTAGTTGGGCCGTTCCCCACCACAGACAGTGGAAACCGCTGGGTGCTCACGGCCATGGACTATTTCACAAAATGGCCCGAGGCCTATGCTCTGCCTGACCAGGAGGCAGAGACCATCGTCGACGCCCTGACAGCGGGGATGTTCAGCAGGTTTGTAGCTGCAGAGTCCATCCACAGCGACCAAGGCAGAAACTTTGAGTCCCGTGTGTTCGCCACCATGTGTGAGAGGCTGGGTATGCACAAGACCCGCACTACTCCTCTCCATCCTCAAAGTGATGGCCTTGTGGAGCGCTTCAACAAAACGCTTGGACAGCAGCTGGCCATCGTCTCTTCCAAACACCAGCGTGACTGGGACAAGCACCTGCCTATGGTCCTCATGGCATGCCGCTCTGCTGTCCAAGACTCCACCTCCTGCACGCCTGCCCTCCTCATGCTGGGGAGAGAGATCCGTACCCCTGCGGAGATGGCGTTTGGTCAGCCCCTGGATAGCCCTCATGTTTCCCCGGGGCCGGAGTATGCCCGGAGACTCCAGGACCGCCTGGAGACAGCCCACACCTTCGCCAGAGAGCAGCTGCTGAATGCAGGTGTGAGGCAGAAGAGGAACTATGACGTGCACACCCGGGGAAGGCACTTTGTGGCTGGGGAGCTGGTCTGGGTCTACAGCCCGCTAAGGAAAAAAGGCAGATGCCCCAAGTTGGACAGTCACTGGGTGGGACCCTGCAGTGTCCTGGAGAGGGTAGGGGAGGTTGTTTACCGGGTGCAGCTTCCTCCCAGGGGGAGAAAGGTGACACTGCACCGGGACAGGTTAGCCCCATATAGAGGGGCCTCTTCTCCCCAAACCCCAGGAACCCCCACAATTCCCCTCTCTGGCAATGACATTCTCCAGGCACCCACCCCCAGGTGCCGCAGACAAGGCTCCAGACAGCCCACTCCCCCTGTGTCACCGTGTGGTTCCCCAGAGCCACGGACTGTATTACCCGTTCCCGCTTCCTTGTCCCCCATGTCCTTGCCTTCATCCCCTGGTACCCAGAGGGGCACTCTGCGGCCATCACAGCCACGCAGGCAAAGGAGACCTCCGGGTCGCTTCAGAGACTTTGTTTGTTCCCTCGGGGATGAGGGACTTTGTGGTGGAGGGGCTGTGTAGCGACCCGCACAGACAGCTGTGTGTTATGTGTTAGGCTAGTAGATGGTTGTGTTGTACCTACCAGTACCCAGTGTTCGCGGGGTCCGACATGTCAATCAACCTGCTATCTGCCAATCACGGGAATGACTGGAATGTTCTGATGCCGGGCATCCTGGCGGTTGGCGGAGTGGCGTGGAGGGGGGTTGGGCAGGGGGATGGAGCATTGGAAGTTAAGACCAGGTTTAGCCTTTGTTCTCTCTCTTTTACGTCTGGGCTTCACAAGAGAAGGTCACGATTGGCTTGTGGGTTATCTTTCATTTATTTGGCGTGGGCTACGGCCAAACAGTAGCCTGTGTAAAGTTGGTTTAATAAACCGTCCATTCGTAAACTCCATCCTCTGTCTGGACAGTTGTTCTTTTATGATCTAGTCAGGTCATTACAATATATACAGTATTACGAAGGCTACGACCTGTTGCAATGGATATTGCAGTTGCACAAGCAGGATACAATCTCTACACATTGGAGCAAAAAAAATCAGTGTTTTGTGTGATGATGTAGGGTAATCTTTATAGTTCTTGCCATATTGTAGTTCCTGAAAAAATAACACTACTTGACTGCCTGTCTGCCTCCTGCTCAGTTTAGCCAATGTTTGCAATGAAGATGAAAAAAACATTAAATCACTAATTAGACTTGAGTGTGTATCCGGACTGGTAAAAAGAGTCTGACAATGGGTGAGTTTGTTTTGAATCGCGCAGTGCCATAGTTATGCCATATAATTTATGTTGATATCTGTGATGCGTGGTTTGAAGGAGTCAGGCGCAGGAGGGTAAATCACAGTATACAGAGTTTATTCCGTAATCCAGTGTAACCAGTCCAGTGCGCAAAACTGGCGCACTGAAACAAACATGCACACAGGGAAAATACCCCGGCAATACAAAATACTGAGCTCAACCGAGCTACTAATCCTCACACTGAACAATCACCCACAAGGACAAGGGGGCAGAGGGAACACTTAAACACGTACTAATGAGGGGAATATGAACCAGGTGTGTGTAATTGACAAGACAAGACAAAAGGAATGATGAGATATGGAGCGTCAGTGGCTAGAAGGCCGGTGAAGACGAACGCCGAAGCCTGCCCGAACAAGGAGGGAGGCAGCTTCGGAGGAAGTCGTGACAATATCGTGGTGAGAGTAAATAACTGCATGTCACTCAGCAGCTATGAAGGACATGAAATCGCTAGACTGCCTGTTTCTGTCATGCTTATGTTTGTGCAATACTGACAACAAAGTTTGTGTCGATAATGTATTTAGTGTGAAACGTAAATAGCTGCATGTAATCTAATCCCCTCCCTTTCGATCAGTTTTGTGTATAACATGAAGTTAGTTGGAAATCACAATTATGCTTAATAGCCTACTGAGCCAATGCAATAGTTCAAACATTTTTGTGTACAACATGAAGTTTGTAGGCTACACCAGTGACCAGACAAAGGTGATCAAGGAGAGGGGAGCGGCGAAGTGGGCAATCAGCTACGTAAAAGAAAATCCTGCACATGCACAGAAATGTCTGTATGTTTTGCCTGGGTAAATTGAGATTCAGAAACTCTGTATCCATAGCCACTCCAATATTTTTTATGTAAACATAAAAAAGTACAGGACCCAGAATCGACCCCTGCGGGACAGCTTATGTTAGGTCCAGAAAACCTGATTTAACACCCTCAGTAGATAGTAGTAGTTCAATCAAGTACATTGTTTTTACCAGTTACAGGACAATTGAGGAAACCCTCTGAATTAGCAGTGAGTGATCAAATCAAATTTTATTGGTCACATGCGCCGAATACAACAGGTGCAGACATTACAGTGAAATGCTTACTTACAGCCCTTAACCAACAGTGCATTTATTTTTAACAAAAAAAGTAAAAGATAAAACAACAACAACAAAAAGTGTTGAGAAAAAAAAGAGCAGAAGTAAAATAAAATAACAGTAGGGAGGCTATATATACAGGGG
The DNA here is from genome assembly GCF_964263955.1 of Coregonus lavaretus. Classification (NCBI taxonomy): domain Eukaryota; kingdom Metazoa; phylum Chordata; class Actinopteri; order Salmoniformes; family Salmonidae; genus Coregonus; species Coregonus lavaretus. Next base: position 22,129,767 of record NC_139988.1, read on the forward strand.
GGTACCGGTGCAGAGTCAATGTGCGGGGGCACCGGCTAGTTGAGGTAGTTGAAGTAATATGTACATGTGGGTAGAGTTAAAGTGACTATGCATAAATAATTAACAGAGTAGCAGCAGCGTAAAAAGGATGGGGTGGGGGGGCAGTGCAAATAGTCCGGGTAGCCATGATTAGCTGTTCAGGAGTCTTATGGCTTGGGGGTAGAAGCTGTTGAGAAGTCTTTTGGACCTAGACTTGGCACTCCGGTACCGCTTGCCGTGCGGTAGCAGAGAGAACAGTCTATGACTAGGGTGGCTGGAGTCTTTGACAATTTTGAGGGCCTTCCTCTGACACCGCCTGGTATAGAGGTCCTGGATGGCAGGAAGCTTGGCCCCAGTGATGTACTGGGCCGTACGCACTACCCTCTGTAGTGCCTTGCGGTCGGAGGCCAAGCAGTTGCCATACCAGGCGGTGATGCAACCAGTCAGGATGCTCTCGATGGTGCAGCTGTAGAATTTTTTGAGGATCTGAGGACCCATGCCAAATCTTTTCAGTCTCCTGAGGGGGAATAGGCTTTGTCGTGCCCTCTTCACGACTGTCTTGGTGTGTTTGGACCATGATAGTTCGTTGGTGATGTGGACACCAAGGAACTTGAAGCTCTCAACCTGTTCCACTACAGCCCCGTCGATGAGAATGGGGGCGTGCTCAGTCCTCTTTTTTTTCCTGTAGTCCACAATCATCTCCTTTGTCTTGATCACGTTGAGGGAGAGGTTGTTGTCCTGGCACCACACGGCCAGGTCTCTGACCTCCTCCCTATAGGCTGTCTCATCGTTGTCGGTGATCAGGCCTACCACTGTTGTGTCGTCGGCAAACTTAATGATGGTGTTGGAGTCGTGCCTGGCCATGCAGTCATGGGTGAACAGAGAGTACAGGAGGGGACTGAGCACGCACCCCTGAGGGGCCCCCGTGTTGAGGATCAGTGTGGCAGATGTGTTGTTACCTACCCTTACCACCTGGGGGCGGCCCGTCAGGAAGTCCAGGATCCAGTTGCAGAGGGAGGTGTTTAGTCCCAGGATCCTTAGCTTAGTGATGAGCTTAGAGGGCACAACCGTATTGAAGGCCTTTGACAGGTCAATAATTTAGTTTGATAATTTAAAAAACAAGGTACACATACAAAATGATGCACTTGATTAAGAATCATCGAGGATCAACACAAAAAAATACTTATTTCCATTGTGGTCCTCTTTCATGATAGCGTTTAGCAAATTTGTCATATGTGACCCACCACCTCTTTTCGGTCTCATGTTGTGTTCTTCCGTGACAACAACACTGTTGATCGCCATTTCTTCCCCATCACTGTCATCAGAAGACTCTACAATGTCTGGTTCAATTAAAATGTTTTTACATAAGTCAGGGATTTCCTCATCGTCTGATAAATTTTCTACATGGCAGACCAATCCGAACTCATCTCGTGGCATGTCCAGCCCTCCATTAATTCAGCTAAACCAACTAGGCTTGTAATTTAAATATTTTATTCATATTTACAGATGACATATAAGTTTGTTATTAAAGCACATGAAAGTTCACATGTTCCAGAAGGCATTTCCACCAAAAAACGCATTTTGATTTACAGAAATGTTTTACATTCAAATGCCTCTCCTGTGAAGTAGTGACATGTGTCATACATTTACATTTACATTTACATCATTTAGCAGACACTCTTATCCAGAGCGACTTACAAATTGGTGCATTCAACTTATGATTTTATTTTTTATGGGGTGGTGGGTGGTGGGGGGGGGGGTAGAAGGATTACTTTATACTATTCTAGGTATTCCTTAAAGAGGTAGGGTTTCAAGTGTCTCCGGAAGGTGGTCAGTGACTCCGCTGTCCTGGCATCGTGGGGGAGCTTGTTCCACCATTGGGGTGCCAGAGCAGCAAATAGCTTTGACTGGGCTGAGCGGGAACTGTGCTTCCGTAGAGGTAGGGGAGCTAGCAGGCCAGAGGTGGATGAACGTAGTGCCCTCGTTTGGGTGTAGGGTGTGATCAGAGCCTGAAGGTAAGGAGGTGTCGTTCCCCTCACAGCTCCGTAGGCAAGCACCATGGTCTTGTAGTAGATGCGAGCCTCAACTGGAAGCCAGTGGAGTGTGCGGAGGAGCGGGGTGACATGAGAGAATTTGGGAAGGTCGAACACCAGACGGGCTGCAGCGTTCTGGATAAGTTGTAGGGGTTTAATAGTACAGGCAGGGAGCCCAGCCAACAGCGAGTTGCAGTAATCCAGACGGGAGATGACAAGTGCCTGGATTAGGACCTGTGCCGCTTTCTGTGTAAGGTAGGGTCGTACTCTGCGAATGTTGTAGAGCATGAACCTGCAGGATCGGGTTACCACTTTGATGTTAGCGGAGAACGACAGGGTCCAGGGTCACGCCAAGGTTCTTTGCACTCTGGGAGGAGGACACAATGGAGTTGTCAACCGTGATGTCGAGATCATGGAGCGGGCAGTCCTTCCCCGGGAGGAAGAGCAGCTCCATCTTGCCGAGGTTCAGCTTGAGTTGGTGATCCGACATCCACACTGATATGTCTGCCAGACATGCAGAGATGCGATTCGCCACCTGGTTATCAGAAGGGGGAAAGGAGAAAATGTATTGTGTGTCGTCTGCGTAGCAATGATAGGAGAGACCATATGAGGATATGACAGAGCCAAGTGACTTGGTGTATAGAAATAATAGAAGAGGGCCTAGAACTGAGCCCTGGGGGACACCAGTGGTGAGAGCATGTGGTGCGGAGACAGATTCTCGCCATGCCACCTGGTAGGAGCGACCTGTCATGTAGGACGCAATCCAAGAGTGAGCAGCGCCGGACATGCCCAACTCGGAGAGGGTGGAGAGGAGGATCTGATGGTTCACAGTATCAAAGGCAGCGGATAGGTCTAGAAGGATAAGAGCAGAGGAGAGAGAGTTAGCTTTAGCAGAGCGGAGAGCCTCCGTGACACAGAGAAGAGCAGTCTCAGTTGAATGACCAGTCTTGAAACCTGACTGGTTTGGATCAAGAAGGTCATTCTGAAAGAGATAGCAGGAGAGTTGGCTAGAGACGGCACGCTCAAGAGTTTTGGAGAGAAAAAAAAGAAGGGATACTGGTCTGTAGTTGTTGACATCGGAGGGATCGAGTGTAGGTTTTTTGAGGAGGGGTGCAACTCTCGCTCTCTTGAAGACGGAAGGGACATGGCCAGCGGTCAAGGATGAGTTGATGAGCGAGGTGAGGTAAGGGAGAAGGTCTCCGGAAATGGTCTGGAGAAGAGAGGAGGGGATAGGGTCAAGCGGGCAGGTTGTTCAGTGGCCGGCCATCACAAGTCGCAAGATTTCATCTGGAGAGAGAGGGGAGAAAGAAGTCAAAGCATAGGGTAGGGCATTGTGAGCAGGACCAGCGGTGTCATTTGACTTAATAAATGAGGATTGGATGTCGTCAACCTTCTTTTCAAAATGTTTGACAAAGTCATCCACAGAGAGGGAGGAGGAGGGGGAGGAGGATGAGGATTCAGCAGGGAGGAGAAGGTGGCAAAGAGCTTCCTAGTGTTAGAGGCAGAGGCTTGACCTTTAGAGTGGTAGAAAGTGGCTTTAGCAGCGGAAACAGGGGAAGAGAATGTAGAGAGGAGGGAGTGAAAAGATGACAGGTCCGTAGGGAGTCTAGTTTTCCTCCATTTCCACTCGGTTGCCCGGAGCCCTCTTCTGTGAGCTTGCAATGAGTCGTCAAGCCACGGAGCAGGAGGGGAGGACCGAGCCGGCCGGGAGGATAGTGGACATAGATAGTCAAAATATGCAGAAAGGGAGGAGAGGAGGGTTGAGGAGGCAGAATCAGGAGATCGGAGGGAGAAGGATTTAGCAGAGGGAAGAGATGATAGGATGGAAGAGGAGAGAGTAGCGGGAGAGAGAGAGCGAAGTTTGCGACGGCACATTACCATCTGAGTAGGGGCAGAGTGAGTAGTGTTGGAGGAGAGCGAGAGAGAAAAGGATACAAAGTAATGGTCGGAGACTTGGAGGGGAGTTGCAGTGAGATTAGTAGAAGAACAGCATCTAGTAAAGATGAGGTCAAGCGTATTGCCTGCCTTGTGAGTAGGGGGGGACGGTGAGAGGGTGAGGTCAAAAGAGGAAAGGAGTGGAAAGAGAGAAATGAGTCAAAGGCAGACGTAGGGAGGTTAAAGTCACCCAGAACTGTGAGGGGTGAGCCATCCTCAGGAAAGGAACTTATCAAGGCGTGAAGCTCATTGATTAACTCTCCAAGGGAACCTGGAGGGCGATAAATGACAAGGATGTTAAGCTTGAATGGGCTAGTGACTGTGACAGCATGGAATTCAAATGAGGAGATAGACAGATGGGTCAGGGGAAAAAGAGAGAATGTCCACTTGGGAGAGATGCCACCGCCACGTTGACCAGATGCTCTCGGGGTACACATGGTCAGACGAGGAAAGAGCAGTAGGAGTAGCAGTGTTTTCTGTGGTAATCCATGATTCCGTCAGCGCCATGAAGTCGAGGGACTGGAGGGTAGCATAGGCTGAGATTAACTCTGCCTTGTTGGCCGCGGAACAGCAGTTCCAGAGGCTGCCAGAGACCTGGAATTCCACCTGGGTCGTGCGCGCAGGGACCACCAGATTAGAGTGGCAACATCCACGTTGTGTGAAGGTTTTGTATGGCCTGTGCAGAGAGGAGAGAACAGGGATAGACAGACACATAGTTGACAGGCTACAGAAAAAGGCTACAATAATGCAAAGGAGATCGGAATGAAATGAACTAAACATCTGGGAAAGCGAGAGAGCGGGGCCTCCCTCACTTACGTTTCACTGAAACACTCAAATATAACTCTCCCAACTTCCACTTTTATTATTATAATTATAATTATATAATTATAATTGTTGTAAACTATAGCGGTTCAATGTTTCCTAGGAATAGACTCTAACTTAGTTTATTCAGCAAGCTAACTTGGTACAGTATTCTTCTGTGAAAACCGTCCAGGGCACCGAATCCTATGACGCCAAAGCCAACTAGCATGCCAGCCTCCAATAACACGGTTTAGCACCAATACTCGGTTACAACAAACCAGTGTGTTAACACGCCAAACAGATCATTTGTGTCCGTGTCTAACGTTGTGTAAAAATGTGGGTTAGTTTTGACAGTTTGAGTGAGTACGTCGTCAACTTATTCAGCCAGTTAGTTAGCTAGAATAGTTAGCATACTAGCTAGCCATTGCTCTCTGCCAAAGAACCAACCCCTCCTCCCACGGCATGAACAAACAGAGAGCCAAGCTAACGTTAACTAGTCACCCAGGTCCCGAATTCCCTTGAACGATTCTGGTTACCAGTATGTAAAAACAAAACAAAAATAAATGTAGGTTACAACTTACCCTTTGTTAGCTATTGTTAGCCAGTTAAGTGCAAAGCTAGCCACTGAATCGATTCAGCCAGTTCGCGTCTGTCCCTACGGAGAGAAAGCGTCTCCAAATATTAAAGCTAGGTCGTTCCAGCTATTGTTTAGTTAGCTATCCAGGTAGCAACAAGCTAGCTACATTTCCAGTACAGTAGCTACTAACTACCTAACGTTAACGCTTCAGATAATGAGGTTAGAAAAACAGCTGAATGGTAGGTAGCTAGCTGGCATAATTATAGGTACTCTTAAGCATGAAATAACATTGGAAACAACTATCCACAGTTGCTAATAATTACCAGTAGCTACCCGTTAGCTAGCTAGCTTTATTGGTCCAGGTAGTGAGTTAGCTAGCCTCGTGCTTCACCGGGATCAGCCGAATACAATACTTACCTACAATAATTACCTACAATAACCTACAATAACTACCTGGATAAACTACCTACAATACCTAACTACAATACCTACCTACCTACAATCTAAATACATGGTTTAAGCTTTACTCGACACCATATAAGCCAAGCTTACCTCCCACCAGAGAGAGAAACAACCTCACCCGACGCTGTCCACTCTTCACTCCCCTCATACGCCTAGCTTCCTGAAACGGGTCACATGTGGCAGGATAAAAAACAGAAGCTAAAATGGAAGATCAATTTGGTTATGTATTCACATAAAAACACCACAACATATACACACTAAACACAAAGGAACTCTATTTGGTCATCATCATTGGGCAAGGAGGGATTTCTCACAGAGGCACACTATCCATTAACCAGGATTTCACCTTTCTTTTGAAGCTACTCAGAGTGGGAATAGTTTTAACAGACAGAAGCAGACTATTCCACTCAGAGGCTCCTGATTATAAAAAGCACCTTTTCCTGTCATACTTCTGAATCCATACACACATACTCGTTAGATATCCTAGCTCTAGTATGGTGGTTGTGTGAGTCTCTAACATGGGGAAAGTAGTCAGACAAATAACTAGGAGCTGCTCCATGGATGATCCTATGAACCAGACTAAGCCTGGTCTGTGTCACCCTTGACTCAACGGGCAGCCAGTTGAGCTCCTGAAACTGTCTCCAACCAATTTGAATATGTGGGCTCAGATTCAACACCACCCTAATCAACTTGTTCTGGGCTATCTGAAGCTTGCTTTTTAGTAGATTAGTTAAACCTTTGAACCAGGAGGTGCTAGCATAGTAAAAATGACATTGGATGAGCGCATTAGCTAGAACTTTCTTTGAATCATTGTCTAACAGCTTAGACTTCCTAGCCAAGAACTTGGTCCTGGCAGTGACCTCCCCCCTCTCATGTTTACATTTACATTTTAGTCATTTAGCAGACACTCTTATCCAGAGCGACTTACAGTTAGTGAATACATATTTTTTTATACTGGCCCCCCGTGGGAATCGAACCCACAACGCTGGCGTTGCAAACACCATGCTCTATCAACTGAGCTAGATCCCTGCCGGCCATTCCCTCCCCTACCCTGGATGAATTGTGCACCGCCCATGAGTCTCCCGGTCACAGCCGGCTGCGACAGAACCTGGATTCTAACCAGGATCTAGTGGCACAGTTAGCACTGCGATGCAGTGCCTTAAACCACTGCGCCACTCAGGAGATTAGATGTTGTCATCTAGTGTATATCCTAAGTAATTAACTGCAGTTTTGGCTGTGAGTACCTCTCCTGCCAGCTGTACCCTGATGGACCCAATCAGAATTGCTTCTGTTTTGCTGAGGTGCAGAGATAGCTTGTTGTCTATGAGCCATGCATTGATGTTAGTCATGCATTGAGCTCTGCACTCAATATATTCTCCAGTGTGGTTTGGTTTTTGTGAGAAATCAGGAGTTCAAAGTCATCTGCATAATTTTTATTACATTTTTATTTAACCTTTATTTTGACAGGGTGAGACTAGGGTCTCTTTTACAGATGAGCCCTGCATAAATACATCAAAAACATACAATATACAAAATTACAAAACCTATTAATAAAAACAGACACATTTATCAACATAGAGGTCGCCGATCATTACTCTGAACTGACCAAGGGGGACCAGAACATCTCATTTCAGAGAGCTCTGTAAGTTGTTCCACATAAAGGGCGCAATATTTTTTTAAGCAGCTCTACCCAACTCTGTGGAGACCGAAGGGGCCTCCAGTGTTATCCAAGCCTGAGACCGGGTTTGGTAATTTATAAGTCTAAATTAAATTAATTATCATAGATACATAGGACGTTTCTGCATGAGTACTTTGTAGATAAACACAATAAATTCTGCTCTCTTCTTACATACAAAGAGGCCCAACCCACTTTTTGATACAAAACACAATGGTGAGTTCTATAACCATCATCAGTAATAAACCTAAGGGCACAATTGAAAACAGCATCTAATTTTTTCAGTGTAGATGCTGCTGCATACATATACTGTAGATAATATCCCCATAATCTAAAACAAACATAGAAATGGCCTAGACAATTTATTTCCTTTTAACAAAAGTCAGATATGCTTTGTTTCTGTAAAAGAAACCAACCTTGAACTTGAACTTCTTCACCAGCTCAGTGACATGTTTTTGAAATTACAGTTTGTCATCAAGCCAGACACCAAGATGTTTGTAGGAAGGAACTTGTTCAATTTGTGTACTGTTTAAACTAGTCATTACAAATTAATTTTAATCTGGGTTATTGGACTTGGAAATAAGCATGTATTTTGTTTTCTTTGCATTTAGCACTAACTTTATATCCAATAGTGACCTCTGCAGTGCTAGAAAATCAGAATTCAAATGTATTGAAGGCTTGGTCATCTGATGGAGCAATGGAATACAATACTGTCATCTGCATACAAATCAATATATATTTTTTTACAGAATTACCAATGTTATTTATGTAGATTGTAAACAGTAGTGGGCCGGGTATCAAACCTTGGAGCACCCCTTTATGTAACTAAAGGAACTCAGATTTGACTCACTGACCTGAGTTTGATCATTGAGACAATTATGAAGCATCAGTACCCAACCCTATCGAAGACAGCTTATTCAACAGAATAACGTGGTCTACAAACATGGCAACACAATTATTTCTATCATCTAAACCTGTTTGTTGACCAATTATTCTAGTATTTTCGCAAGACAAGGGAGCCTGAAAAGGGTTGATAGTTATCGAGATCACTACTATCCACACCCTTATGTAGCTGGTAGCACAAAAGCTGCTTTCCTCACTTTTTCCTGATACTAAAGTTAAATAAAAAATGTGTGTTACTGAGCCGGCAATGAGGGGCTCTGCATACTTAAGCAAAGACGGGTCCAAATTGTCAGCCCCTAATGACTTCTTGGTGTCAACAGCTAATAAGGCAGCAAGAACGTCTGTTTCTGTAAGTGCCAAAATAGAAAAACCCTGACTACCATTTCCCATGTCACATGAGGTTGACTGATCATCCATTGAGGCAACTAGAGGCTGTATGTGGGAAGAATAGTCAACTGACCGGCCAAAAAGAGTATGACCACCGTTTCTTTCAAATAGGAATCCAGTTGAGATAAAATGCTGATTAAAAGCATCACAAATCTTTTAAATTAATAATGCAGGAGTCTACAACTACTTGCTTACTCAGGGAAGTAGAGGAATTACCCCACTTCAGTGAATTAACGGTTTTCCAGAATTTAGAGGGATCACTAACAGTGTCTGCCATGACGCTAAGGAAGTCATTTGATTTGGCCTGTTTAACCGAGGCAGTGCACCTATTTCTCAGTTGCCAATCAGCTAACGAGACAGTTTATCTGGCCTTGGCTCAGACTTGATTTCTTGTCAAGAGGTGGTATGACAGTACGGGAGAGTATCATGGATTAGTTCCGTTTTTGACTCTGAGTCGCTTGAAAGGGGCATGTTTATCAGCCAGAGAAGTAAAAATTGATGAGAAAAATGTAAGAGCCAAAACAGGATCTAGTATGCAGCTAGTAGAAAAAAACTCTGAATAATGTAGATCATGAAGGAACGCCAGAGGCGATCATTTTTCTTCACAATTATACGAGGGTCTGAGGTTTTCTATTTGGTATCTCTAATGCAAGCAACAGGGCAGTGGTCGCTGATATCATTTGCAAAAACACCACTAGCCAAATACTTATGGGGATGGTTAGTCAGGATAAAGTCAATCAATGAGGAGTTTGCTAGGATTTTTAGATTTTACGAGTTTCGTTATCAACTGAGTCAAGTTGAACTCAAGACAGACATTCTTAAACTGATCTGAAGCATGCGTAAGCCAATCAAGATTTAGATCTCCTAACACAACCAGTTCAGATACCAGAAAGGGTTTTAAATCATCTTAAATAATACCAATAGCCTCCGCCGAAGCGGCTGGGGGGCGGTAGCCCGCATCAATAAATATATCCATATTTTGGCTTATGGCCACTTTTATAATCAAAAGCTCACACATTTTGGGGACAGAGCTTCTAAGAGAGCATGATGCCATAAGAGAATATCTTACATAAATAACTATTTTTTTGTCTATCACATCTGAAAATGTTGTAGTCCGCAATGGCAACGTCCTTATCCATAATCAAATTATTCAGCCAGTTCTCTGAGATAACCAGAACGTCTGGGCAAGTGTCATACACTCAGACATCCAGAAAGTCCAGTTTAGACATCAGGCTTTGCACATTTATAGGTAACAGTCCAAGCTCTCTGTGAGATTTGAAAACAGCAGGCGTATCCATGGTGACACAAGAGTCAATAGAACTGGATGAGCTAGCCACAATAGGCTTTCTGATTGGATTCAAAGTTGCAGAGCTAATAGTAGAATTCAGGTAAATGTGCACAGGATTACTATTGACAATACCCCTATGCTTATAAGCACATGAAGCAAAACGATAGCTTGATATAAAACTATTAATAGCATAGGTGGAGTTAACAACAGTTGGTTCCTTAAGGGAGATAACAGAGCTATCAATGGAAATTAAATTAACAGGCACATAATTACTATTTACAATACCCCTATCAACAGGTGACATGAGCAAGCATCCTTCATATCATTAATGTACAGCAGGAATAACAAAGGCCCTAGCACGCTCCCCTGTGGCACGCCACAGCTTATCTGTTTAGCCTCGGAGGGCAAACTACACTGCTCAAAAAAATAAAGGGAACACTTAAACAACACAATGTAACTCCAAGTCAATCACACTTCTGTGAAATCAAACTGTCCACTTAGGAAGCAACACTGATTGACAATAAATTTCACATGCTGTTGTGCAAATGGAATAGACAACAGGTGGAAATTATAGGCAATTAGCAAGACACTCCCAAAAAAGAAGTGGTTCTGCAGGTGGTGACCACAGACCACTTCTCAGTTCCTATGCTTCCTGGCTGATGTTTTGGTCACTTTTGAATGCTGGCGGTGCTTTCACTCTAGTGGTAGCATGAGACGGAGTCTACAACCCACACAAGTGGCTCAGGTAGTGCAGCTCATCCAGGATGGCACATCAATGCGAGCTGTGGCAAGAAGGTTTGCTGTGTCTGTCAGCGTAGTGTCCAGAGCATGGAGGCGCTACCAGGAGACAGGCCAGTACATCAGGAGACGTGGAGGAGGCCGTAGGAGGGCAACAACCCAGCAGCAGGACCGCTACCTCCGCCTTTGTGCAAGGAGGAGCAGGAGGAGCACTGCCAGAGCCCTGCAAAATGACCTCCAGCAGGCCACAAATGTGCATGTGTCTGCTCAAACGGTCAGAAACAGACTCCATGAGGGTTGTATGAGGGCCCACCATCCACAGGTGGGGGTTGTGCTTACAGCCCAACACCGTGCAGGACGTTTGGCATTTGCCAGAGAACACCAAGATTGGCAAATTCGCCACTGGCGCCCTGTGCTCTTCACAGATGAAAGCAGGTTCACACTGAGCACATGTGACAGACGTGACAGAGTCTGGAGACGCCATGGAGAACGTTCTGCTGCCTGCAACATCCTCCAGTATGACTGGTTTGGCGGTGGGTCAGTCATGGTGTGGGGTGGCATTTCTTTGGGGGGCCACACAGCCCTCCATGTGCTCCATTAGGTACCGAGATGAGATCCTCAGACCCCTTGTGAGACCATATGCTGGTGCGGTTGGCCCTGGGTTCCTCCTAATGCAAGACAATGCTAGACCTCATGTGGCTGGAGTGTGTCAACAGTTCCTGCAAGAGGAAGGCATTGATGCTATGGACTGGCCCGCCCGTTCCCCAGACCTGAATCCAATTGAGCACATCTGGGACATCATGTCTCGCTCCATCCACCAACGCCACGTTGCACCACAGACTGTCCAGGAGTTGGCGGATGCTTTAGTCCAGGTCTGGGAGGAGATCCCTCAGGAGACCATCCGCCACCTCATCAGGAGCATGCCCAGGTGTTGTAGGGAGGTCATACAGGCACGTGGAGGCCAGACACACTACTGAGCCTCATTTTGACTTGTTTTAAGGACATTACATCAAATTTGGATCAGCCTGTAGTGTGGTTTTCCACTTTAATTTTGAGGGTGACTCCAAATCCAGACCTCCATGGGTTGATACATTTGATTTCCATTGATCATTTTTGTGTGATTTTGTTGTCAACACATTCAACTATGTAAAGAAAAAAGTATTTAATAAGATTATTTCATTCATTCAGATCTAGGATGTGTTGTTTAAGTGGTAGCAGGTAGCTTAGTGGGGCGGCAGGTAGCTTAGTGGTTAATAGCGTTGTGCCATTAACCGAAAGGTCGCTGGTTCTAATCCCCGAGCCGACTAGGTGAAAAATCTGTCGATGTGCCCTTGAGCAAGGCACTTAACCCTAATTGCTCCTGTAAGTCGCTCTGGATAAGAGCGTCTGCTAAATGACGTAAATGTAAGTGTTCCCTTTATGTTTTTGAGCAGTGTATTTTCCTCAACCACTTGTTCCCTCCCCGACAAGAAGGAGTTAACCCATTCAAGAGTGGTACTGCCCAACCCCACAGACTCTTGCTTTGCAAGTAGGATGCTATGATTATCTGTATCAAAAGCCATCTGGCGCTCAAGCAGCGCCATTCTATATAAGTTATAATTATCAATCTCCATCTTTATGTGGTCATTTAAGTATAGGAGGCATGAGTCAGTAGAGTACGATTTACTAAACCCTGACTGGAATACCTGAGATTATATTTGTTTACATACTCATAGAGCTGCTCATGAACCACTCTCTCTAAGGTGTTGGATGTGACACTGACAATAGAGACTGGCCTGTAGTTCCCAGGGTCAGTCTTACTCCCCTTCTTGTGCAAAGGAATTACTTTGGCCATTTTCATGTAAATGTACCTTGATTGAGAGAGATGGTAATGACATGAGTAATGCATGGGGCAATTTGAACTGCTGCATTTCTCAAAAACCTTGCTGGTATAGCATCCAAGCCATGACCTTGGAGCATTTAAGCTCAGCTAGCATTTTAGCTTCCTTTGCTACTGAAACGCTTTCAAAGGAGAAAGAGTTTGGTTGGACCCCTAACTTGGTGTAGTAGTTCTTGACTTGGTCAGACCCAAACAAACCAGTGGTCTTGGGGTAAGTTGCTAACCATCTTACTGGCAACTGAGGTAAAATTCATTAGCCACCATTTTTTGGTTGGAAACCATCTCGCACGTAATGTCCAGTACAATACTACTGGATTGGTTTTTGTTACTAAATCGTAATTCCTTGAACGATTTCCACAGCTTTTTGGGTTTGTTGAGGGCAGCACAATGTTGCTTTTTACAATGTTGCCATTTATCCCTACCAGCTCTCACAACCGCAAGTCAGAATTAGACGTTCATCCATGTTTCTCAAACGTCAAAATATCAAAGTTTTTAAGGTTAAGTTTAGACATTAACTCCAAATTGTTAAGGTAAGGGTTAAATTCAGGCATTAACTCCAAATTATTAAAGTTAGGCATGAACTCCGAATGGTTAAGGTAAGGGTTAAGGTTTGGGATAGGTTTCATAAAAAAAAAATACAAAACAACTTTGAATCACTGAATTTGAACTTCCAATCTTTGGAATCAGAGACAGACGCTTACACCCATTCGTCATCCCCATTTACAGCAACCTAGCAAAACCGAAACCTACTTGAAGGTGACAGCACTCACTGTTGCCCCTAGTGGCCGGTTTCCATGTCATCTCCCAACATCCTCAAACATGGATGGACGTCAAATACTGACTTGTATCATGGGTGACCTGGCTGTTTTATCAATACAGTTAACAACATCATTTATAACTAGGGATGCAGCAGAGATAGTGCTATAACCTGGTCTAAAACCTGGCTGATGTACATTTAGAATACATTTCATAGATAAGAAAGATCTTAGCTGAGAATGTATTAATTATTCTAACATTTTAGCTAGGTTAGATTACAGATTACAACCTCTCGCTTTCAGTTATTTGAAAAGGAAATAATCTCCCAAATATCACTATTTCTAAAACAAGCCATAGGAAGTTGGTTGCAATTTCAATTTAATCCTTCAGAAACGACAGAACAAATAATGCAACAAATATTGTGGTTAAACTCAAATATACTAATTGACAAAAACCTTTTTTTTTGGACAAAATGTTTAAAAAAGGTATAATCTTCGTAAATGATATCATCGGTAGGGACTGGTGGAGTTATGTCGCACATGCAGCTAACAAAAACATATGGAAATGTCTGCTCTACCCAAAATTACAACCAAATAATTGCAGCCTTACCGCAAAAATGGAAGAGGAAAGTGGAAGGGGGAGAAAGTAAGGAACTTGTCTGTCGGCCTTGCATTAAAGAACAAAATTGGTTAAAGAAAACTGTGATAAATTAAAAAGTATACCAGTTTCATTTAATGACCAAAGGATTGACAACCGTCCCATATAGATTGCAAAATAGTTGGGAAGAGATTTTTGACGTACCGATCCCATGGCATAGTGTTTATGAACTGATACGCAAAACGACACCGGATTCAAAACTTAGAATCTTTCAATTTAAATTATTATATAAAATTCTTGCTTCCAATAGAATGTTATTTATATGGGGGATACAATCTTCCCAGCTCTGCAGATTTAGCTGCAAAGAGATAGAATCATTAGATCATTTGTTTTGGTACTGTCCATTTGTAGCTTGTTTTTGGACACAGGTCCAGGAATGGCTAAAGGATTGCAATATTTACCTGGAGCTAACCCTGCAGATAGCACTACTGGGTGATCTGAAAAGTAATAGTCAATCGATCAATAATATAATAATACTTTTAGCAAAAATGTTTATTTTCAATTTACAATCTGTAGAAACAATGAGAATAGAAAGGTTCAGAACTTTTGTAAAACATCACAGTACAGTTGAAAAATATATGGCAAATAGAAATCCAATATGGATGGTGTTAAGAGATAGATGGGTGGTGTTGAATGGAGCTGAAGGATGGGACTAATAACAACTAACAACAACTAATAACAAGATAACTAATAATGTAAGCATACTGTGTCCATAATAAGTATATAGGTTGTCGGTTGGGAGCTTTTGCGAAAGAGCACAGTTAGAAAGATATGGCATATAGAAGCAAACCGGATGGACATCATGAAAATGATCGGAGAGGTTGAGAGTAGAATATGTTCAGGAGAAAAAAGAAACAAAATATAATTATTGTAAAATTGACTGTGTCCATAATATGTATATAGTAAGTATAAGCTGGAAGTAGAGGACTAAGCATTGTTGTTCACTAGTTTACTCCAATTAGGGAAAGGGTGGTGGGGTTGGAAAGTAATAAAGGGGAATATATTTAAAAAGAAAGGATATGTATGTGTATGTATGTATGTATGTATGTATGTATGTAAGTGTATGTATGTATGTATGTATGTATGTATGTATGTATGTATGTATGTATGTATGTATGTATGTATGTATGTATGTATGTATGTATGTATGTATGTATGTATGTATGTATGTATGTATGTATGTATGTATGTATGTATGTACAGTGGGGAAAAAAAGTATTTAGTCAGCCACCAATTGTGCAAGTTCTCCCACTTAAAAAGATGAGAGAGGCCTGTCATTTTCATCATAGGTACACGTCAACTATGACAGACAAAATGAGGAAAAAAAATCCAGAAAATCACATTGTAGGATTTTTTATGAATTTATTTGCAAATTATGGTGGAAAATAAGTATTTGGTCACATACAAACAAGCAAGATTTCTGGCTCTCACAGACCTGTAACTTCTTTTTTAAGAGGCTCCTCTGTCCTCCACTCGTTACCTGTATTAATGGCACCTGTTTGAACTTGTTATCAGTATAAAAGACACCTGTCCACAACCTCAAACAGTCACACTCCAAACTCCACTATGGCCAAGACCAAAGAGCTGTCAAAGGACACCAGAAACAAAATTTTAGACCTGCACCAGGCTGGAAAGACTGAATCTGCAATAGGTAAGCAGCTTGGTTTGAAGAAATCAACTGTGGGAGCAATAATTAGGAAATGGAAGACATACAAGACCACTGATAATCTCCCTCGATCTGGGGCTCCACGCAAGATCTCACCCCGTGGGGTCAAAATGATCACAAGAACGGTGAGCAAAAATCCCAGAACCACACGGGGGAATCTAGTGAATGACCTGCAGAGAGCTGGGACCAAAGTAACAAAGCCTACCAACAGTAACACACTACGCTGCCAGGGACTTAAATCCTGCAGTGCCAGACGTGTCCCCTTGCTTAAGCCAGTACATGTCCAGGCCCGTCTGAAGTTTGCTAGAGTGCATTTGGATGATCCAGAAGAGGATTGGGAGAATGTCATATGGTCAGATGAAACCAAAATATAACTTTTGGGTAAAAACTCAACTCGTCGTGTTTGGAGGACAAAGAATGCTGAGTTGCATCCAAAGAACACCATACCTACTGTGAAGCATGGGGGTGGAAACATCATGTTTTGGGGCTGTTTTTCTGCAAAGGGACCAGGACGACTGATCCGTGTAAAGGAAAGAATGAATGGGGCCATGTATCGTCAGATTTTGAGTGAAAACCTCCTTCCATCAGCAAGGGCATTGAAGATGAAACGTGGCTGGGTCTTTCAGCATGACAATGATCCCAAACACACCGCCCGGGTAACGAAGGAGTGGCTTCGTAAGAAGCATTTCAAGGTCCTGGAGTGGCCTAGCCAGTCTCCAGATCTCAACCCCATAGAAAATCTTTGGAGGGAGTTGAAAGTCTGTGTTGCCCAGTGACAGCCCCAAAACATCACTGCTCTAGAGGAGATCTGCATGGAGGAATGGGCCAAAATACCAGCAACAGTGTGTGAAAACCTTGTGAAGACTTACAGAAAACGTTTGACCTGTGTCATTGCCAACAAAGGGTATATAACAAAGTATTGAGAAACTTTTGTTATTGACCAAATACTTATTTTCCACCATAATTTGCAAATAAATTCATTAAAAATCCTACAATGTGATTTTCTGGGTGGGAGAACTTGCACAATTGGTGGCTGACTAAACACTTTTTTTCCCCACTGTATATGTGTATGTGTGTATGTATGTGTGTATGTGTATGTGTATATATATATATATATATAAAAACATGGGGGATTGGAAGTGATGCAGACAATTACATTGATGGAAATTACAATCTATCTGCAATATTAAGCTGATCTACCCCCTAAAAAAAACCTTGGGGATAGTACCAGATATAATCATCAGGTAAAAAATATTGGTTAATGATTCTGCAGAGAACTGCAGCAAAATTATTTAAAGCATATCAGCCCCAGTGGATTTTTTTTTTAACATACATTTTAAGCAATGCATCTACCAACGTTTCTCTCAACAACCAAAAATCATGCCGAGGTAAAATTATGATTAAAAGCATTATTTATTACATTCTTCTCGGTTATGATGCCAGATAGATTCCAGTGTATTGTATTGTGTCTATAATCCTAGGTTTTGGTATGCTGGTGGCTGTTTGCCAGGCTGTTTCTGCCTTTGCCAACGTGTTCTTGTCTTGCTAACGCATTGAGATGTTCTTAAATGCAAAACATTTATCTGCAGCATCTTTAAGTTGTCTTATATTCATAAGGCTGCACACTAGAGTTCTACAGAGGAGTTTCAGAAGACTGGAGCGAGTTACAAATGTTTTGGCCTTTCTCTAAGACCTCTCCTCCCTCTTTGCTCTCTCCCTCTCTCCCCCGTCCTCTCTCTCTCTCCTCTCTCTCTCCCTCTCTCCCCCTCTCCCCGGAGGGCTGTCAGAGGTCTGTGTGGAGGCTAGAAATCGCCCCTGTTCCTGCCGCTCCAGCGTTATTGATAAACGTTTATTGTGCGTCGGGCCACTGTGAGTTGTGGGTTAAGTCCAGGCGGAATGCTTTGGTGGCAGCATCATTTTTCTTGGTGACAGCCCCAGAGGGAGAGTCTTTTCCCCATTCTTCTTCTTTTAACTGGCATCTCTCTAGAAACCAGCTCCCTAAGAATGCCTGCTTTTTGAGAGACACACATAAGTGTGTTTCTGTGCATGGCATGCATATTAGTGGAAATTATTGTGTGCATACGTGCGTGCACATGCATTCGTGCGTCAGTATTTGCTTGCATGCAAGCATGTGTGTGTTTAGTAGGTTAGGCGTGGCTCTTTGCATTGGGTTTCATTTCATTAATCAACATTAGTCAATTCTTCCTCTACTCGGAATAAAAAAAGACCAATTAATCTCAGTGTCTTAAGTTCTGCATCAGATGACATTGAGATGGACTTTCACCTGATGACAGTGTGTGCAGGGGGAAGAATCTCAATCTAGCATTGTGTCAAAAGGCTCATATTTGAGCACAGACTTTTCTATCTCAATGCTCCTGGAGAGACTGTTGTCGCCGAGGGCAACCAAAGACAGAGGATTTTGTGGACCGGCGGAACACTGAATTCAGCGACAGTTGCTTTTTGGATAGACATCCAGAGAGACAGGCAGAGAGACAGACAAATACACAGACACTCAGACAGGCGGACGGACGGACAGGCAGACGGATGGACAGACAGGTAGACAGAAGGACAGGCGGGCAGACAGGCGGAAAGGTCGGACAGAGAGACAGACCGACAGAGCCAGACAGGCAGACATTTAGAGGTGTCTGTATGCACCCTCAGGAGAGTCCTCCTATGTGAGTGTTTGTGTCTTCTTTCTCCTGTAGGCCCCCCCCCCCCTCTCTCTCTCTCTCTCTCTCTCTCCCTCTCTCCATCTCTCTCTCTCTCTCTCTCCCTCTCTCCCTCTCTCCCTCTCTCCCTCTCTCTCTGTTTCTGTCTCCCTGACTTATTGACCAGTCTGTCTGTACCCTCAGCCCTAAGCCCTGGGCCTGGCCCCTGGTGTGTGTGTTTATCCTCTCCAGGTCTCTCTCTGTCTGTCTGTCGTATTGACCAGTCTGTCTAGGCCCTCTACCCGCTCCGTTCCCAGTCAGCCCATGCATCACATTACCACGGAACTGTCCTTCAGGGAAAGACCTGGCCCTGAGCGGGGCACGAGAGACACATTTAACGTTGACACACACCTAGTTAGATCACAGAGGTCAGACAGCCGCGCTCGTTACCTGCCTGGTCCATCCCTGTAATGGACCCTCCAGCGTCAGGGGGGAAGGAGATGTGTGTCGCGCAGCCGACCCTCACCAATTTGGAAAATAGCGTTTTGGCTTATCCAATGGGAGTACTCAGGCTTTCTGCGATATGATTGGAGGATGACCTTGGGACTGTCACGATCGTCAAAAGGAGCGGACCAATGCGCAGCGTTGCGAGTGAACATGATGACTTTATTATTTAAAGCAACCACTAAGAAAACAACAAATGACGATACGTGAAGTTCAAAATACTGATACAAACTAACAGCAACACGGAAACAATAACCCACAAAACAAAGGAGAAAACACACAGAATATATATGGCTCCCAATCAGAGATAACGAGCCGACAGCTGACACTCGTTACCTCCGATTGGGAGTCATAGACCAATCACCACAACACAAACAAAATGAAACTCACCCATCCCCAACACCACCAAATGAAATACACCCAAACACATGAAAATGAACAACCCTGGCTCAATATTCAAAGTCCATAGAGCCAGAGTGTCACAGTACCCCCCCCTAAAGGTGCGAACTCCGGGCGCACCAACATCAGGACTAGGGGAGGGTCTGGGTGGGCGTCTGTCCATGGTGGCGGCTCTGGCCCCGGTCGTGATCCCCACCCCACCACAGTCACAACCTGCTTCGGTAGCTTCCTCCCAATGACCACCCTCCAACTAACCCCACCTGGACTAAGGGGCAACACCGGACTAAGGGGCAGCATCGGCCTAAGGGGCAGCACCGGGATAAGGGGCAGCACCGGGATAAGGGGCAGCACCGGGATAAGGGGCAGCACCGGGACAAGGGGCAGCACCGGGCTAAGGGGCAGCACCGGACTAAGGGGCAGCACCGGACTACGGGGCAGCACCGGGCTAAGGGACAGTACCTGACTAAGGGGCAGCACCGGACTAAGGGGCAGTACCAGGCTGAATGGCGGATCCCGGCTGGTCGGCTTTGGCGGATCCCGGCTGGACGGCTCTGGCGGATCCCGGCTGGACGGCTCTGGCGGATCCCGGCTGGACGGCTCTGGCGGATCCCGGCGGGACGGCTCTGGCGGATCCCGGCTGGACGGCTCTGGCGGATCCCGGCGGGACGGCTCTGGCGGATCCCGGCTGGACGGCTCTGGCGGATCCCGGCTGGACGGCTCTGGCGGAT